>NC_058404.1:23009207-23141109 GCF_002201575.2 Neomonachus schauinslandi
TTTTCAAGATTCTGATTTCAATTCCTTTGGATAAATACCCAGAAATCGGATTGCCAGATCATATGGTAGTTATATCATTAATTTTTGGAGGAACCTCTAACCAATCATTGGCAATTCCTAGGAAGCCAGGCTTAAAAACAGAAACAAGTATGCAAAAAACTAAGCATTAAAGTCAGAGGAGGAACACTGCAGGGGAAATAAGACTCCACAGAATCCAGGCAAGCCACTAAACAAGTAAAAAAGTAAAAGAACAAGAATAGGCTTGGGAAAAGGGAGTAGTCAGAATCCAGAGTTCCTAAAATATCTTTATTTAAGATATCCAGTTTTCAACAAAAAACATGCATAGAAACAACAAAAAGACATGCAGAGAAACACAAAAGTGCAAACCTTGCACAGGAAAAAAAAGATGAGAGAATAACTGCCTGAGTGGGTCCAGATATTGGACTTAACAAAGACTTCCAAATGACTATTACAAGTATGTTCAAACAACTAAAAAAAACCACACTGGAAAAAGTAAAGGATGACAATAATTCATCAAATAAAGATTAAAAATAAAGAGACAAACTACAAAGCACGACCAAATGAAAAAACAGAAGAGTCTGAAACACGCTTTCTACCTCAAAAAAATCTAAGTAGGATTAAACTGTCCTGACATGATTAACATCAAACATATTATTTTGATTTTTAACTCTAGGATGCACTGTGTAAAAAGGAAATGTACATTTTAAAAATTTCTATACCAAAATATACTACTTATATTGTCCTTAAGAAATAACATCATAAAGAGCAATTGTATTAGATATGCTTGAGCCATCCTACATCATTCCTATTACCACAGGATAATTATTATGAGCATCCCCTTTTACTCTCGAATTTGTTCCAATTCTGATGTCAATTATATGGTCACCTATAAACCTATTAAGTATCTTTCAAGTCATTTACAGTATTGTTAACTTTTGTTCTCTTTAATCTTTCATTATTTAATTGCCATTTAAAATGTTAATATGAGGGGTGCCTGGGTGGCTCGGTCATTAAGCGTCTGCCTTCGGCTCGGGTCATGATCTCAGGGTCCTGGGATGGAGCCCCGCGTCAGGCTCCCTGCTCAGCGGGAAGCCTGCTTCTCCCTCTCCCACTCCCCCTGCTTGTGTTCCCTCTCTCGCTGTGCCTCTCTCTGTCAAATAAATAAATAAAATCTTTAAAAAAAAAAAAAAGTTAATATGAATTTTTAGAAACTTAATATGTTGTTCTGTATAATCAAAGTAGTCAAATGCCTTTTCTTACAGCATGAATGTATCCCTCAATCCACTTGGGTGCACAAGTAACAATAAAGAAAAATGTTGGAACAATAAAAAATAATTTATAAAAACTGGTTCAAGTTTCATTCTTTAAGAGAAACAACATATTTGACTCTATTTTCACATCTGATAGAAAAAGCAGATTCCTAATTGCCTAGCAAAAGGAAGCCGATCCATCAACTAATGAACTTGTAGTTTAGTCTCTCACAGTTAAGAAAGCAAGAATTCTGCACACTTCATTTAAAAACTGATTTGTTGCTTTAATAGAAAACCTTTATTTAGAAAAATGAAAATGAAAACTTTTGTGCTACATAGGTTCAAAAATGAACCGAAGTATATCTTTTAAATTTCAATAGGAATAAAAAACTAAGATCAGTTCAAAATCTGAAATTGGTTGGGGTGCCTGGGTGGCTCAGTCGTTAAGTGTCTGCCTTCGGCTCAGGTCATGGTCCCAGGGTCCTGGGATCGAGCCCCACATCGGGCTCCCTGCTCAGCGGGAAGCCTGCTTCTCCCTCTCCCACTCCCCCTGCTTGTGTTCCCTCTCTCACTGTTTCTCTCTCTGTCAAGTAAATAAATAAAATCTTAAAAAAAAAAATCTGAAATTGGTAATCTTATTCAGTTGCTACTATACCCACTTGAAAATAATACATATTTTAATATATAAATCACAAATTTCTGACTTTTATAACCCTTTCCTAGATTTAAAATACGCTTTAATCTTGGGTGTAAAAGTATCTTTAAGAAGTCTAAAACATCTATCATTTCCACCAAAAGTAAGATTACATATTTGTAAAAGAAGTATATCACAAAGGAATTTCTGAAATAAATTATCCTCTTATTTAAAACAAGATATGTACATACATACATAAGATTCATCTAACTTAATATTTTAATTAGTTGCCATGAAAAGATTCCATTGCAGTTGAAAACCACGTTTGAATAATCATTGCAAAATAAAACAAATTATTCCAGTTCAGTAGCTTTTTTATACTTCACTGGCTACTTCACAAGGAAGCTGTAGTCCTCTTTAAAACAAAGCAAAGTGTTAAGGATCAAGCACACACAAGTGAACTTTACCAAAAAAAACCCAACTGAACTTTATAAAATTCCTGTTATTTTCTAACATAGCGTATATGTTCATATATAAAATATGTGTATGTATATATGCAAATATTATTCAACTGACTATGTCCCAAGAAATATGCATTTTAAATGACAATGTAGTGTATTCTTAAAAATTGCTAATTGCTTTTAGTGAGTAAGCTTACAGTAAATATAAAACTTTTCTAAACAATAAATTCAAGAAAAATGTAAATAAAAATTAAATATTATATAAAAATAAACCCCCAAAATCCCAAAAGTTAAACTGTCTTTTCTCCTTCAAGATAACTTTAAAAAAAATACAAGGCATACCTTAAGAGATATTGCAAGTTCATTTCCAGACCACCACAATAAAGCTAATATCACTATAAAGCAAGTCAAGTCAATTTTTTGGATTCCCAGTGCATATAAAAGTTATGTTTACACTATGCTGTAGTCTATTAAGCATGCAATAGCATGATATATTTAAAAAAAGCATTAATTTAAAATTTATTTAAATTAATCTAAAAATACTTTATTGCTAAAAATCTAACCATCATCTGAGATTTCAGTGAGTTATAATCACTGATGACAGATCACCATAACAAATAATAATGAAAAAGTTTAACATATTGCAAGAATTAGTGAAATGTAACCGAGACAAGTGAGCAAATGTGGTTAAGAAAAAAAATGGTGCCTGGACTCAGAGTTGCCATAAACCTCCAATTCGTAAAAAAAAAGAAAAAAAAAGTGCAGTATCTGAAGCACAAAGAAGGGAAGCACAAACTAGGTGTGTCTCTAATAACCCTGGGATAGTTAGCTCCACAGCAGGAGGCATTTCTTAAGGCTGGAAGTATTAAGTTAGACATACTTAATAGGTCCTAACTGGCTGATCCCTCTAAATGTTTTCCAAGTGAATTAACTCTGGATGAAAACCCATTTGCACACAAAGTGTAATATCTAGCTTAAAATGTTTGAGTGATTTCTCTAAAATGGATGCAATGGACTGAGTATTTGTATCCCCCCAAAATGCACATGTTGAAATCCTAACTCCCAATGTGATGGCATTAGGAGTTAGGACCTCTGGGAGGTAATTAGGTAATGTGGGTAGAGCCCACATGTATTGGATTAATGTGGATAGAGCCATGTATTGGATTAATGCCTTATAAAAGGGACTCCAGAGAGCTCTATTGCCCTCTTTCCACCATGTGAGGATACAATAAGTCAGCCATCTGCAACCCAGAACTCTCATAAAAGCCCAACCATACTGGCACCCTCATGGAACTTCAGACTCCAGAACAGTGAAATTTCTCTTGTTTATAAGCTACCCAGTCTATGGTATTCTGTTATAGCTGCCCCAACTAAGACAGTGTATAAATCCTCCCAAATTCTGAAAAGGAATGAGACAATGCTAGTCCAGCTCTATGGAAACACCTGTGAGTAAAAACCCTGAAGTAGGCTCTGTGAGGCAGTTACCACAATTACCAATAAATAAATTACGCTCATGGGGTTGAGAGGCAGCTGAATGCTTTACTAAATCACATCTATTGTCCAGGCCCATCATAATCTAACTGGCAAAAAAAGAAAAGAACCTCTGGTTTTAAGAAAGAGTGAGCAAGAGAGACAATCTGATGAAGTCTAACTACACAGAAGAAGAAATAAGAGCAGGATGACAACAAACACAGAAGAAACTGAGTGCTAGAAAAATAAGGACTTCTGACATTTTTATGACCTATGCAATTTTCCCATCCTCATATTTATATTTACAATCACAGTTGTCTGCTACTGGTAGCAACAGAGAGGAATGCAGCAGGTTACACCTCTATAGATCTTAATGGTAGTGCTGAAGTGTACTCAACAGCAGGAGAGGGAGGCACCGAAGGAGAGAGCTATCGGGTGAGTGCATAAAAAAACTAAGGAGTGACTAAGGTAGATTAACAATTTGAATGTCACTGAGGCTCCTTTAACAGAATAATGCTGAATTTCCCTAAGTGCACCTAACAGAGATAAAGGATTCAAAAAAAAAAAAAAAAAAGACTGGAAAAACTTCCAGGAACAAAATATCACCCAAAAATGGCTAGGGAAATAGCTAAAATTACCCAAGAAAGGGACTGGCCAATTCATTCTCTACCTTGCACAGTGAAGATAATTGTGTTTTCTCCATATATTTGGAATTGCCAGGGAAGTTGCAAGATGGTATGTGCCTGGGAGACAAATCTCCAATATCTGCATGTCTTACGACAGCTTTTCTCCCAGAATATCTTTTCAGTAATGTTTCCAAAACAAAAAGTCACAGAAGCTAGGGGCAGGGGTTTCCTTCTGGGTCAGAGAACAGTTTGTTTCCCAACCAGAATAATAAAAACATGCCTTCTGCAGGCCAAAGACTGCAAAGAGGTTAGGACTCCTTTAAAGCACAGGTTTCCTAAACTCAGGATTCCTCAGTTGTCACACAGACTCACTGAGTGCACAGCATCCACCAGGGCCCACCTCTCTATCACCCCCATGAGTGGAGATAGAGGAGCCCTTTAGAATCTGAAGGTCATAACTTAGCCTTCTGTGTCTGGAGTAATGAAACTATCTAAATCCCTTTGGGTTCTCTGAGCTCCTTACCAGCAAATTCTATGGAAGTGTGGCAAGGCAACCTAGCAGGTGCCACCACATTGATGTTTAGGAACTGTTTAAATGCTTGACATACACAAGCTCTGTATGGCTGAAACTGGTAATAACTATGAATACTCTACTGGAAGGCATGATAGCTCTGATTCTCCTGTTTCACAAAGAGAATAATCCTAGGCACCCTTACCATACCATACCATACTGCTGGTATGCCAAGAAAAACATGGTATACTATCCTGAAGCAATAGTTACATTCAACAACTGAGAGTACAAAAAATACACAATTACATTTAAACAAATTTTTTTAAAACCCTAACATAATGCAATAGAAGGCAAAGCTGCAGAATGTTTAATATAAAATCTAATACCACAGACATTTTGAACAATCAGGCAGCATCCTGCTACACCTCCAGATCCCCCAAGGTATGCATTCACTCTTCTGCCCTTAACATGAGAAGCACAGATAAACTAGTAGTTCGTTAAAATGAACAACTTAGAAGTCAACTGTGTATCTTGAATACCGGCACAATTGTTAGCTGCATGATTTGGAGCAAAATAGTTCAACTACGTGAACCTCATCTATAAAATAAAATTTCACAGGGGCGCCTGGGTGGCTCAGTCGTTAAGCGTCTGCCTTCGGCTCAGGTCACGATGCCAGGGTCCTGGGATCGAGCCCCGCATCGGGCTCCCTGCTCCGCGGGAAGCCTGCTTCTCCCTCTCCCGCTCCCCCTGCTTGTGTTCCCTCTCTAGCTGTCTCTCTCTCTGTCTAATAAATAAATAAAATCTTTAAAAAAATAAAAATAAAAATAAAATTACACTAAGTTGTGCTTAAATAACATATATAAAAACACTCAAAGCATGGCACATAGCAGGTATTTAATAAATGCTAGTTATTGTCATTTGTTTATTATAAACTACAGTGGAACATACCATGATATGTAAATTTTAGTGCCTATTTTAATTAAATCTAAACAATTATGTTTTTTAAATAATTTCCAAATTCTTCTTCCAAGCACAAAACTACTAGTGGTTGCTACTCAAGAGAATTTTGAGTTTTCCTTAGATTAACAAAGGAGGGGGAAAAAACACAAGTCTATATTTGAGTTTATGTACTTCCATATGCTATATACTTCTGACATATTTCAAAACAACAAATACAATCTTTTAATCAATTTCCATCACACATCATCAGGAAGATCAGTTAACATTCAAAAGTGTTTCAGCACTCAATGTGTGTCTGTACATAAAATATTGTTTAAACACTCCAAAACAAAAACATGTGCAACAGTGTTTTATGAAATGATATAAATTTCAGTGAAGACAATATAACGTGCAAAATCAGTTTCACTACACAGAAAAAGTTACAAAGAACTTACAGTGTTAGAGACAAATTATAAATGAATAACAGTAACGTGGGTACCTTTTTTATATCTATGGGCTCTTTTGAGAAAACTTATCCATCAATGTTTTGTATATATAAACCGTAATTCATTAATAAATATAAGGATGCAAAAAAGCCTCTATTTTAATGAAAATGAGTTGCTTAACTGATGAAAAAAACAGAAATAGTAGGAGTAATTTTAAAAGCAGCGTTTAAAAATTAGAGAAATATTGTATGTTGGGAGCTTTTTGATTACTGATTCAATTTCAACACTAGTAACTGGTCTGTTCAAATTTTGTATTTCTTCCTGATTCAATTTTGGTAGGTCATATGTTTATAGGCATTTAACCATTTCTTCTAGGTTGTCCAATTTTTGGCATCTAATTTATCATAACATTCTCTCATAAACCTTTGTATTTCTGTGGTATCAGTTATTTCTCCTCCATTTTATTTAATTTTTTTTTAAAGATTTTATTTATTTATTTGACAGAGAGAGAGACAGCTAGAGAGGGAACACAAGCAGGGGGAGTGGGAGAGGGAGAAGCAGGCTTCCCGCCGAGCAGGGAGCCCGATGCGGGGCTCGATCCTAGGACCCCGGAATCATGACCTGAGCTGAAGGCAGGCGCTTAACGACTGAGCCACCCAGGCGCCCCCATTTTATTTATTTGTGTCCCTCTCTTTATTGAAGAGTTTAGCTGAAGGAATATCAGTTTGGTTGATCTTTTCAAAGAACCAGCTCCTGGTTTCACTGATATTTTCTATTGCTTTTTTAGACTCTATTTCATTTATTTCACTCTAATCTTTATTATTTCCTTTCTTCTATTGCCTGTAGGCTTTGTTTTTTCCTTTTCCTAGCCTCTTTAGATTGTAAGGTAATGATGTTGGAGATTTTTTGTTTCTTGAGGTAGGCTTATGTTGCTATAAAATTCCCTCTTAGACCAGCTTTTGCTGCACCCCAAAGATTTTGGATTGTTATGCTTTCATTTTCATTTGCCTCCATGTATTTTTTTTTTATTTCCTCTTTGATTTTTTGGTTGACCTATTCATTGTCTAGTAGCATGTTATTAAAACTAGAAGTATTGGTGTTCTTTCTAGATTTTTTCTTGTGGTTGATTTCTAGTTTCACACCATTGTGGTCAAAAGAATTGCATGATATGATTTCAATGTTTTTCAATTTATTGCAACTTATGATCTATTCTGGAGAATGTTCCATATGCACTTGAAAAGAATTTGCATTCTGTTTTCGGAATTGTATATTCTGAATGTATCTGTAAGGTCCATCTGCTCTAATAAGTCATTCAAAGTCACTGCTTCCTTGTTGATTTTCTCTCTGGATGATCTATCTATTGATGTTGAGTGCTGAAGTGTAAAGTGCAATGTGAAATTGAAGCAATAGTCAAAAAAAAAACTCCCAACAAACAAAAGTCCAGGACCAAATGACTTCACAGGTGAATTTTACCAAACATTTAAAGAGTTAATACATATTCCTCTCAAACTATTCCCAAAATAGAAGAAAAAGATGAAGAAGAGGAAGATGAAGAAGAGCTTTCAAATTCATTCTACAAGGCCAGACAGAATTACCCTGGTACCAAAACAAGGCAAGGACACTACAAATAAAGAAAACTGCAGGCCAGTATCTATGATGAAGATAGATGCAAAAATTCTCAACAAAATATTAGCAAATCAAATCCAACAACACAGTAATCATTCACCATGATCAACTGGGGTTCATACCACGGATGCAAGAGGGCTTCAATATTCCCAAGTCAATCAATATGATAGATCACATTAACAAGAAAAAGGAGGAAAATCACATGGTCATCTCAAGAGAAGCAGGAAAAGCATTTAACAAAATACAACATCCATTCATGATAAAAAAAAAAAAAAAAAAAAAAACAACCTCTCAACAAAGTTGGTTTAGAGGGAACTACATCTCAAGATAATAAAGGCCATATATGAAAAATCCATTATACTCATACTCAGCTCATACTCATACTCTTACCCAGGCTTGCACTCTAGCTAAGGGCAAAACCCCTAATATTTACACTGATAATATAAACTTTGAGGTGAGCCATGGCTTTGCAAGGAGCAAGGTTTTATCTCTAATGGAAACAAGATTAAAAATGCTGTAATGGGGCGCCTGGGTGGCTCAGTTGGTTAAGCGACTGCCTTCGGCTCAGGTCATGATCCTGGAGTCCCGGGATCGAGTCCCGCATCGGGCTCCCTGCTGAGCAGGGGGTCTGCTTCTCCCTCTGCCCTCTTCCCTCTCATGCTCTCTGTCTCTCATTCTCTCTCTCTCAAATAAATAAAATCTTTAAAAAAAAATAAAAAATAAAAAAAATGTCATAATGTCCAAATTACTAGATGCCATACTCCTACCAGCTACTTTGGCTATTATAAGGTCCCTGGAAATTCCAAACTTAACTTCCTAGAAGCAAAAGGGGACTACCTTGGTGATTTTTCTGCCAAGATTGCTGTTCTCAAAAGGGCCAATGACCAAACTTCTGGCATGTTCCAAAGGAACGTCCCCTCAAATGACTATCTAGAAAAACTGACTAGAGATGCCCAACAAGTGGTCCCAGAAAAGGAAAAACAATATTGGAAACCTAACAACTGTTGGTTCAATCAAAAAACAGAACTCTAGTTTGGGCCATATAACAACCCAGTCCTGCCAGAGTCTGAAATTCCCACTGCTGACTACTGTACATGCATTGAATCATTGATCTACTAACTTGGTGTTGTCACTACTCCCTCTAGCCACAGAAGCTCAAAGGAGACAACATTTTTTATATGTTTTGTTTATTTCTGTATTGATGGTACCTAGAACAAAGACCAGCACAAAGTCAATACTCAAGTGTTTACTGAATCGGTGAAAAATCTCTTCAGTCTTTGTATATCTGTTTAGTTTCCACACATTAGAGTTTTTCATGCCAGGAATGATAGGCAACCTAAAATCACATCCTTCCAATGTAATGCACCAATTAACAAGGTAATTGTGCTACTAGTTCCACATAGAGAAATCTGTGAATGAGTCTAAGTCACCTGCCCAACCCTGTGCCAAATATGACAAGTGCAATGAGCAGTACGACTAGCCTAGCCTGGTAATATACTCACCTATGTGGTCATAAAGAAGGGTGTAAAGATGAAAACAAAGAGGAGGCCTACAGAGGACAAAAATAAGCTTAAATAAGTTATTTAAGCTGTCCTTTCTTACTGGCAACCTAACACAAGCCACTGGACTCAGCAATTTCATAGCAGTCTTCAGTCCTGCATATGCCACAAGAGATGCTCCTTATCTAAGTATTCAATACATGCACACACACAAAAATACAAAGTTGCATAGAGAGGAAATAGATGTTTGTTACATTCGCTAATGAACCAACCACTTCTAAAAGTAGTCCCTGTGCAGACATCCATCCTCATTTCACCCCAGCATATATCCCAACACACCATGTCATACTACTTTTTGGTTATTCTCACACTTGACTACAATCTTAGTAATAGCAAAGAATTTCATCAAGTTGATTTTTAAAAACCGATGCATGAGAACTACTCAAATTATATGCAAAATCATTGACAAATGAGGACATGTCAGAATTATAACAATTAGCATATAAAAGAAAAACCAACAAGGATGATGACATTAGATACATCAAAAAGAATATGAATATCAAATAACAGAGATGCCCGAGAAAACTGGTAAACCTGAAAATATTTTTGTGAAAGTAACCTCCAAAATCATACTCCAAAGTCAAGCACTAACTGAAGATGTCCTATCATGGTATCATACAATTTTACTGAGAAAAATCACACCAAAAAATATCAGCATTTATTCATCCATTGTTATTCTAACAAATCATGACTACTTGGAATTAAAAGATAAATTTTAAACACATGTTCAGCTGAATGAATTTTCGTAATTTTGATTTAATTTTATATGGATAGCTCCTTTTTTTTCACTTCTATGAAACACTGTTTCTAATTTTAACTAGATTCATAAATCTCTTTCTCAGTACTAATTTCAGTTAAAGGGGACCTCATATACTTAGGAAATGCTTGCTACTACTTTGAGTATTAAATACTTAAGCGTCTATTCTAGGAAAAATACTAGGTTCTATGGGAGATCTGAAGATAAACATAAAGGATATTATGCTAGTATTTGAGAAAAGAATTTTAAAATGTGCTATGATAGCCCCTAGAGAGTGATCAACAGTGGCTAAGTACCAAAACAGTAAGTTAGGGGGCTCCTGGGTGGCTCAGTTGGTTAAGCGTCTACCTTCAGCTCAGGTCATGATCCCAGGACCCTGGAATCAAGCCCCACATCCACATTAGGCTTCCTGCGGAGTGGGGAGCCTGCTTCTCCCCCTGCTTGTACTCTCTCTCTGCCAAATAAATAAATAAAATCTTAAAAAAAAAAAAAAAGTAAGTTAGGGGATTTTTTAACTGAAAAAAGTATTAACTTCAGCACTCTTTTGCAAATAA
Source organism: Neomonachus schauinslandi (assembly GCF_002201575.2). NCBI lineage: Eukaryota > Metazoa > Chordata > Mammalia > Carnivora > Phocidae > Neomonachus > Neomonachus schauinslandi. The sequence continues at coordinate 23,020,062 of NC_058404.1, forward strand.
AGCTTTCCTTACTGCCCTTAAATATGTTCCAATTCTTTCGTTAAAAGGATTGACAAGGTGTGAAATTTGAAACCCTTGACCTAGCTCAATTTTAATTCTTTTTTTTAACTGACAGAAGTTATCACGACCTAAAAAGACAGAGTGGCTTCCCTGGAAAACAGTCTGGAGGTTTCTCAAGAAGTTAAAAATAGAGCTACCCTACGACCCAGGGATCGCACTACTGAGTATTTACCCCAAAGATACAAATGTAGTAATCTGAAGGGGCACCTGCACCCCAATGTTTATAGCAGCAATGTCCGGAGTAACCAAACTGTGGAAAGAGCTGAGATGTCCATCGACAGAGGAATGGATAAAAAAGATGTGATACACACACACACACACACACACACACACACACACACACACTGGAATATTACTCAGCCATCAGAAAGGACGAATACTTACCATTTACATCAACGTGGATGGAACTGGAGGGTATTATGCTGAGCGAAATAAGTCAATCAGAGAAAAACAATTATCATACAGTTTCACCCATATGTGGAATGTAAGAAACAGCACAGAGGATGATAAGGGAAGGGAGGAAAACTGAATGGAAAGTCATCAGAGAGGGAGACAAAGCATTAGAGACTCTTAACTATAGAAAACAAACCGAGGGTTGCTGGAGGAGAGGTGGGGGAAGGAGATGGGGTAACTGGGTGATGGGCATTAAAGAGAGCATGTGATGTGATGAGCACTGGGTGTTATATGCAACTGATAAATTATTGAACTCCACATCTGAAACTAAGGATGTACTACTATAGTTGGCTAATTGAATTTAAATTTAAAAAAAAAAATAGAGGGCACCTGGGTGGCTCAGTTGGTTAAGCGACTGCCTTCGGCTCAGGTCATGATCCTGGAGTCCCAGGATCGAGTCCCGCGTCAGGCTCCCTGCTCGGCGGGGAGTCTGCTTCTCCCTCTGACCCTCCTCCCTCTCATGCTCTCTGTCTCTCATTCTCTCTCTCAAATAAATAAATAAAATCTTTAAAAAAAAAAAATAGAGTGGCTTAACCAAGAAGACAGAGTGAAGAGTTAAAAGAACTATGACCAGAACCTTTGTTACGGATTCCCATTTGGCTGCACCACTGTCTTATCCAAGAGCACATTCAATAAAAGCCCCTCCTGGTAGTCAATACTAAGTGAAGACCAATAGAGAACACAATACAAATCGAAACAAAATATGATGCATGTTACAACTTCCAGCAATATGTGTCTTCTATAACTCAAGGTAAGCAAATATACATGACTACTCACTCTGAGGCATATCTGATGTAAAAAATAATGAACTTAGAGTCAGAAGATCAGTGTTTGAGGTCCAGCTCTTTCCCCTATCCACCCTGTCTCCATGAGACAAAAATCTGTGAATTTAGTGTCTTGTATCTTAAAATGGTAACATACCACCAGTTCAAAATCATCCTATGAAGAATAAATGAGATGATGCTATGGTTTTAAAGCTGTGTTCCTCAAAATGCCACCAAGATTTGCTTCTGAGAAACAACATTTTGAATCTCACAATGAAAATATACTGGCAATCAAACTGCTGCATCCCACATGAGAGAGGGATGTACTAGTAAAGAATAGCTACTGAATTATCTGCTTTAGCCTAGACACTGCAAAAAGTATGCTGTATGTGCACAATGTTATAAATAGGCAAGCAGTACCATCATCTGATAATGTAGTCCAAAGAAGAAATTGAGAATGCAAACCAATGAGTTAGTTCAGTAGATGAGACAGTGATTTTTTAATAAATGATGGGCACACATGATCTGTTTTCCTTGTACAATACATTCACAAATGTAAATACAAGGAAAATGTACTACTCTAAATCGGATGTAGTTAAAATACACAGAAAGAGATGAGACTTTTGTATTCAGTTTTCAACAAACATCTCTAACAGCAAGAGTAAATAAACGAGGCCATAGTATTGTAGCACCAAATATAGCCCAAATTTTAGTGACACATCCATGTAAGAGTCCAGAGAAGAATTCAGGACAATAGGGAGATTCTCCCTCACAGGCACGGACACCTAGGGTGACAGCTGCTCTGCCATCTGCAGCACGTGGCTTTCCGGCCACTCTTTACATTGCCAACAGTCATACAGGAAGAGCTTCGTATCAGGGTTCAGTCAGGAAAACAGAAACCATTCCATGTGTTCCAAACATGAAGGTATTTAACACAGGAGATTAGAAGCAGCTTAGAGCACCACTGGAAGTACAGGAAAATGAAGGTTTAAGGAAAGCAGCTACCAAGGATCTCAGTGTGCAGCATCAATGCTGGTGATTCTCAAGAGCTCACCTGGAACTCTTAGATTTCTTTAAAGCCTTCCACCAAGTATCTTGGTCAGCACCAGCTAAGTCGGTAGTTGTGATAAACTAAACAAAGTGCCCCCTGCCATGTTCAGGTCCTAATTTCCAGAAACTTGGAGCCATGGTACCTTACATGGTAAAAGGAACTGTGCAGGTGTAATTAAACAAAGGATCTTGAAATGGGACGTTTATCCTACACTGGCCAAACTCCCATTACTGCATAAGTTCAAATCATTAGGGTTTTATAAGGGGAGACAAGAGGATCATCAACAGATGTGAGGATGCAAGGAAGTTGGAGTGATGCAAGTAAGGGATCATGAAGATTTCAAGCAGAAGGTGAAAAAGACAAGGAAATGGATTCTCCCCTCAGAGCTCACCAAAGGAGTCAGCCCTGCAGACATTTTGACTTTAGCCCAGTGAGACTGGTTTTGAACTTCTGATCTCCAGAACTATAAGATATTACATTTGTGTTATTTAAGCCACTAAGTTTATGATAATTTGTTACAGCAACAACAGGAAACTAATACAGTGGTCATCCTGGACTTCCCTGAATAATGCTTTAAACCTTGTACCTGCCCATGAATCTGCCTCAACTATTTCTGAAGAATGGTGGGCTCTCTCCTTTTCTACCTTGCTAATCTCAGTGGCACACTAACACAAACCCTTCACAGGGAAGCTGGTGACGCAACGCAGATGAAGTCCTCTGAACAGGGTGGTAGCGGGCAATCAGCGCAAGCCTGGGGAAATCTTCAGGAGTCAGGCTGAGATGACATGCATCATTTCCATTCCCGTTGAACTGCCCAGAGCTTTGTCTCACAGCCCTAAAATAAATGTAGAGGAGGCTGGGAAATGTAGTACAGCTTGTGTCTATGAAGAAGAAAAAATGATGTGGTAAACAGCTCTGGCACACCATCGAAGAATTTAGAAAAAAATGTAATAAAATCGGATAAAAAGAGGAAAGCTACAGCAAGACAGTAACATGAGAAATAGCTCTCCAAAAGTTGTTGACAAATATGTTCAGGCAGTCATTGTATATGCACAAACAAAAGTAGCTCATAAAAAGATGTAGGTGCAGGGCACCTGGGTGGCTCAGTTGGTTAAGCGACTGCCTTCGGCTCAGGTCATGATCCTGGAGTCCCTGGATCGAGTCCCGCATCGGGCTCCCTGCTCTGCGGGGAGCCTGCTTCTCCCTCTGACCCTCCCCCCTCTCATGTGCTCTCTCTCTCTCTCATTCTCTCTCTTTCAAATAAATAAATAAAATAAAATCTTTAAAAAAAAAAAAGACGTAGGTGTCTTTCGAAACAGTATAGGATAATACCATATAAATTGTCAATTTTATGAAGGTTATCTTTAAATTCTACACTATTCAGACTTAGAAATAAAAATGCAGACAATGGATAATTTACTTTTTTGTAATACCAGTTAGCAGCTGAATGAAGAGAAAGTGAATATTTCAAATGAGACAAGTAATCATTTTTTTAAATTTTTTATTTTTACTGATAGAGAAATGTTAACTCAAAAACAATATGCCCGTCCCAACTTAAGTATCTTTCTAATATTCTCTATAATATTATTCAGTTTGAAAATGCAGGACATACTGCTATGAGGCTTACAAAGATAAAATATTTAGCATAAAAATGAAAAAACAACTAACTTAATGTTCAAAATAAATATTTTTTCTCTTTGGAAACTGCAAGTAAATATCTGACAGAAGAACAGTGGTTTGTCCTATAATTTCTTTTTTTTTTTTTTAAAGATTTTATTTATTTATTTGAAAGAGAGAGAGAATGAAAGACAGAGAGCATGAGAGGGAGGAGGGTCAGAGGGAGAAGCAAACTCCCTGCCGAGCAGGGAGCCCAATGCAGGACTCGATCCAGGGACTCCAGGATCATGACCTGAGCCAAAGGCAGTCGCTTAACCAACTGAGCCACTCAGGCACCCTGTCCTATAATTTCTATAAAACTCTTATGAAAGAAATATTTTTAAAATATATTTCACCTAACAAGTTTTAGACAGACTGAAAATTTTTAATTTTAATTTTTAATTTTAATTGTTAGTCTTCCCTGTGAAGAAGAAAATGTCTATCATTCTTCCAAACTTCTTTATCCATTTAATAGGTATCCTGAGACTGCACGATAGGTGAGCTGTTTAAAATAATTCTGATTTCCAAGTATTTATTTTTATAAATAACTACTCAGTACTGTGCAATTTCCAAACTACAAGTTTTAAAATCACTCTGAGAATGGTTTCATTCCATCCTCATAGACTTGTTCTTCTTTATTCCCAACTTATAACTATATTCTCATCCCAACTGCCCTTGGACCACAAGCTCCAGCATCAAACATGCAAACAATATCCTTGCAGAAGCTATTTAATCAGCTCCCACTATTGCAGAAGGTCAAATCTCCGCAAGAAATACAGATACAAACATACACATATACAAATACAAATACATTCATCTTCTGACTAAACCCTGATACACATTACCAATTTAATTTTATAGCCATCATTAAATGTCTTATATTAAGTGTTATCCTATACACTATCATACTTGTTTTGTTGATTTTTTAGGCCACCATTTAAAAGTATATAAAAATCTAAAAGTGCAAGTTTGCCCAGTTTCGTAGACAGAAATCTAAAACAAACCCTAATGACCCACACCCTTACATAACTTCCTGAGTACAGATAAGACCTTCGAATGTGACACAGTAGCACTCCCATAATTATGTTACCTTAAACGGCAAAGATATGCAGATGTAAAGTCCTAATCAAGCTAACTTGAAGTTACTCAAAAGGGAGATTATATGGGGTGGGCCTGAGCTAATCAGGTGAACATTTTATTTATTTATTTATTTATTTATTTATTTATTTTATTTTTTCCTCTTGCTATTTTTGTGGGAGCTTTATTTAAAAATATTTGATGTACAGGGAGGAGGAGCAAGATGGTGGAGGAGTAGGAGACCTAAATTTCGTCTGGTCCCAGAAATTCAGTTACATAGGCATCAAACCATTCTGAACACCTATGAACTCAACAGGAGATCAAAGAAAAGAATAGCAGCAACTCTCTGAACAGAAAAGCGACCACTTTCTGGAAGGTAGGACGTGCGAGGAAGTGAATCCGAGGCGATATTCGGGAGGATAGACGGCGGGGAAGGGGGCCTCCGACGGCCACTTCTGGCAAGTGATAGAGCCGGTGAGCACAAAATCCGAATTTTTAGAAGTCGGCTCCGCTGAGAGACGTAGCTCCAGTGGCTAAGAGGGGGGTGGAACCCTTGCTGGGACAGTGTGCTCTCAGGACCCTCGGGGTCACAGAAAGACTGGGGGTTCCTGAGTGCAGCAGAGCTCCCAAGTATCGGAGTGGGGAAGCTGGCTGCAGAGACGGAGCCGAGGAGCAGGCTTTCAGCCACAAAACGTGATCCGAGGCACAGTTGGGCCACTGCTCTTCCAGCAGGGACCCAACAAGCGGCAGATCCGGGGAGACTCCCCTTCCTCCCCCGGGAGGAATGGCGCGGGAGCACACCGCAGGGATCTGCTGGGTTTGGAGACTCCACACGAGGTCGGGTGCCAGAGACAGAAACGCTCGGTCACAGGCGGGGTGAGCACAGAGTGCGCCTGGAGACCGGGAAGATAGGAATGACTGACTGCTTTTCTGGGGGGGGCTCACTGAGGAGTGGGGCCCTGAGTACTCAGCTCCTCCAGGCAGAGATTGGAAGGCCACCATTTTCACTCTCCTCCTCCAAAGCTGTAAGGAAAGCTTGCGGGGAAAAAAAGCTACGAGAGGAAACCCCCACAGATGACTTAGCCCAGACCGGCAAAGGCGGGCTATTCCGCCTCTGGCAAAGACATTTGGGAACCAGGGCAACAGGCCCTTGCCCCAGAAAATCAGCAAGAACAGCCAGCCAAGACCAAGTTTACCAATCAATGAGAACAGCAGAACGCCAGCAGGAGGGGAATACAGCTCATAGAATTCTTGTCTTTTTTTTCACCTGATTCTTTAATTTTTCAAAGTTAATTTATTAAATTTTCTTTTTCTATTATTTTTAATTTTTCTTTTTCCTTTTTTCAACCAACATCTTATCAATCCCTTTTTAAAAAATCTTGTTTATTTTTCACTTTTAGAGTCATATTTTATCCCTTCATAGTAGTTGAACTTATTTTTGGTATGCTCTCTTTAAAATTTTGGTTAACAGTCGTTTCTAACAGTCCAAAATATACCCTAAATCTCTAGTGTATGGCTTTGTTCTAGTCTCCTGCCTGATCACATTCCCTCCCTTTTTTTTTTTTAATTTCTCTTCTTTTTTTTTCAACCAAGTTATCAATTCCTTTGATACAATCTTTTATAATTTTCATCTTCACAGTCATATTCCATCCCTTCAGCATATTTACCCCTATTTTTGGACATATACAAGTTTTTCTTTCTTTAAAATTTTGGGAGGCACTTTCTTCTAACAGACCAAAATACGCCCAAAATCTAGTGTGTGGCACTGATCTATTCACCAGCCTGATCCTATCTGATCATATACTTTTCTTTTATCTTTTTCTTTCTCTTTTTTATTTTCTTTTTTCGTCTTTCCCTTTCATTTCCCCCGGTTTCAGGTCTCTTCTGATTTTGTTTAGTGTATATTTTTCTGGAGTCAATGTTACCCTGTTACCATTTTGTTCTCTCATTCATCTATTCTCATCTGGACAAAATGACAAGATGGAAAAAATCACCTCAAAAAAAAGAACAAGAGGCAGTACCAACTGCCAGTGACCTAATCAATATGGATGTTAGTAAGAACTAGAGTTCAGAATGACTATTATAAAGATACTAGCTGGGCTTGAAAAAAGCATGGATGATACTAGAGAACCCTTTCTGGAGAAATAAAAGAACTAAAATCTAACCAAGTCGAAATAAAAAAGGCTATTAATGAGGTGCAATCAAAAATGGAGGCTCTAACTGCTAGGATAAATGAGGCAGAAGAGAGAATCAGTGATATAGAAGACCAAATGATGGAAAATAAAGAAGCTGAGAAAGAGAGATATAAACAACTACTGGATCACAAGGGCAGAATTCAAGAGATAAGTGATACCATAAGATGAAATAGTATTAGAATATTTGGGATCCCAGAAGAAGAAAGAGAGAGTGGGCAGAAGGTATATTGGAGCAAATTATAGCAGAGAACTTCCCTAATTTGGGGAAGGAAACAGGCATAAAATCCAGGAGGCACAGAGTTCCCCCTCAAAATCAATAAAAATAGGTCAACACCTCAACATCTAATAGTAAAACTTACGAGTCTCAGAGACAAAGACAAAATCCTGAAAGCAGCTCGGGACAAGAGGTCTGTAATCTACAATGATAGAAACATTAGATTGGCAAAAGACCTATCCACAGAGACCTGGCAGGCCAGAAAGGACTGGCAGGATATATTCAGAGCACTAAAAAGGAAAAAAATATGCAGCCAAGAATACTATATCCAGCTAGGCTGTCATTGAAAATAGAAGGAGAGATAAAAAGCTTCCAGGACAAACAAAAACTAAAGGAATTCTCAAACACAAAACCAGGCCTACAGAAATATTGAAAGGGGTCCTCTAAGCAAAGAGAGAGCCTAAAAGTAATATAGACCAGAAAGGAACACAGACAATATACAGTAACAGTCACCTTACAGGAAATACAGTGGCACTAAATTCGTATCTTTCAATAACCTCCCTGAATGTAAATAGGCTAAATGCCCCAATCAAAAGACACAGCGTGTCAGATTGGGTTAAAAAACAAGACCCATCGATATGCTGTCTGCAAGAGACTCATTTTAGAACCAAAGACACCCCCAGATTGAAAGTGAGGGGGTGGAAAACCATTTACCATGCTAATGGACACCAAAAGAAAGCTGGGGTGACAATCCTTATATCAGACAAATTAGATTTTATACCAAACACTATAATAAGAGATGAGGAAGGACACTATATCCTACTTAAAGGGTCTATCCAACAAGAAGATCTAACAATTGTAAATATCTGTGCCCCTAACATAGGAGCAGCCAATTATATAAGCCAATTAATAACAAAAGCAAAGAAACACATCAACAACAATACAATAATAGTGGGGGACTTTAACACCCCCCTCACTGAAATGGACAGATCATCTAAGCAAAAGATCAACAAGGAAATAAAGACTTTAAATGATACACTGGAGCAAATGGACTTCACACACATATTCAGAACATTCCATCCCAAAGCAACAGGACACACATTCTTCTCTAGTGCCCATGGAACATTCTCCAAAATAGATCACATCCTAGGTCACAAATCAGGTCTCAACTGGTACCAAAAGATTGCAATCATTCCCTGCATACTTTCGGACAACAATGCTTTGAAACCAGAACTCAAACCACAAGAGGAAAGTCGGAAAGAACTCAAATACATGGATGCTAAAGAGTATCCTACTAAAGAATGAATGGGTCAACTAGGAAATTAAAGAAGAATTTAAAAAATTCATGGAAACCAATGAAAATACAATTGTTCAAAATCTTTGGGATGCAGCAAAGGCGGTCCTAAAAGGAAAGTATATAGCAATACAAGCCTTTCTCAAGAAACAAGAAAGGTCTCAAATACACAACCTAACCCTACACCTAAAGGAGCTGGAGAAAGAACAGCAAATAAAGTCTAAACCCAGCAGGAGAAGAGAAATAAAGATCAGAGCATAAATCAATGAAATAGAAACCAAAGGAACAGTAGAACAGATTAACAAAACTAGAAACTGGTTCTTGGAAAGAATTAATAAGATTGATAAACCCCTGGCCAGACTTATCAAAAAGAATAATGACCCAAATCAATAAAATCATGAATGAAAGAGGAGAGATCACAACCAACACTAAAGAAATACAAACAATTATAAGAACATATTATGAGCAACTCTATGACAGCAAATTAGATAATCTGGAAGAAATGGATGCATTCCTAGAGATGTATCAACTACCAAAACTGAACCAGGAAGAAATAGAAAACCTGAACAGACCTATAACCACAAAGGAAATTGAAGCAGTCATCAAAAATCTCCCAAAAAACAAAAGCCCAGGACCAGATGGCTTCCCAGGGGAATTCTACCAAACATTTAAAGAAGAATTAATACCTGTTCTTCTAAGACTGTTCCAAAAAATAGAAATGAAAACTTCCAAACTCATTTTATGAGGCGACCATTACCTCGATCCCAAAACCAGACAAAGACCCCATCAAAAAAGAATTACAGACCAATATCCCTGATGAACATGGATGCAAAAATTCTCACCAAAATTCTAGCCAATAGGATCCAACAGTACATTGAAAGGATTATTCACCACGACCAAGTGGGATTTATTCCTGGGCTGCAAGGTTGGTTCAACACCCACAAATCAATCAATGTGACACAATACATTAATAAAAAAAAGAACAACAACCATATAATCCTCTCAATAGATGCAGATAAAGCATTTGACAAAGTACAGCATCCTTTCTTGATCAAAACTCTTCAGAATATAGAGATAGAGGGTACATGCCTCAATATCATAAAAGCCATCTGTGAAAAACCCACAGCGAATATCATTCTCAATGGGGAAAAACTGAGAGCTTTCCCCCTAAGGTCAGGAACATGGCAGGGATGCCCACCACCACCACTTCTATTCAACGCAGTACTAGAAGTCCTAGCCACAGAAATGAGACAACAAAAAGAAATAAAAGGCATCCGAATCGGCAAGGAAGAAGTCAAACTTTCACTCTTTGCAGATGATAGGATACTTTATGTGGAAAACCCCAAAGACTCCACCCCAAAACTGCTAGAACTCATACAGGAATTCAGTAAAGTGGCAGGATATAAAATCAAGGCACAGAAATCAGTGGCATTTCTATACACAAACAAGACAGAAGAAAGAAAAATTAAGGAGTTGATCCCATTTACAATTGGACCCAAAACCATAAGATACCTAGGAATAAATCTAACCAAAGAGGCAAAGAACCTTTACTCAGAGAATTATAAAATACTCATCAAAGAAACTGAGGAATACACAAAGCTACCTAGAGCAATCTACATAGTTAATGCAATCCCTATCAAAATACCATTAACTTTTTTCAAAGAAATGGAACAAATAATCCTAAAATTTGTATGGAACCAGAAAAGACCCCAAATAGCCAGAGAAATATTGAACAAGAAAAGCAAAGCCTGTGGTATCACAATTCTGGACTTCAAGCTCTATTACAAAGCTGTCATCATCAAGACAGTATGGTACTGGCACAAAAACAGACACATGGATTAATGGAACAGAATAGAGAGCCCAGAAATGGACCCTCAACTCTACGGCCAACTAATCTTCGACAAAGCAGGAAAGAATGTCCAGTCGAAAAAGACAGTCTCTTCAACAAATGGTGTTGGGAAAATTGGACAGCCACATGCACAAGAATGAAACTGGACCATTTCCCACAAAAACAGACTCAAAATGGCTGAAAGACCTCAATGTGAGACAGGAGTCCATCAAAATCCTAAAGGAGAACACAGGCAGCAACCTCTTTGACCTCAGCTGCAGCAACTTCCTCCTAGAAACATCGCCAAAGGCAAGGGAAGCAAGGGCAAAAATGAACTATTGGGACTTCATCAAGATAAAAAGCTTTTGCACAGCAAAAGGAATAGTCAACAAAACCAAAAGACAACCGACAGAATGGGAGAACATATTTGCAAATGACATATCAGATAAAGGGCTAGTATCCAAAATCTATAAAGAACTTATCAAACTCAACACCCAAAGAACAAATGATCCAATCAAGAAATGGGCAGAAGACATAAACAGACATTTTTCCAAAGAAGACATCCAAATGGCCAACAGACACATGAAAAAGTGCTCAACATCGCTCGGCATCAGGGAAATCCAAATCAAAACCTCGATGAGATACCACCTCACACCAGTCAGAATGGCTAAAATTAACAAGTCAGGAAATGACAGATGTTGGCGGGGATGCGGAGAAAGGGGAATCCTCTTACACTGTTGGTGGGAATGCAAGCTGGTGCAGCCACTCTGGAAAACAGTATGGAGGTTTCTCAAGAAGTTGAAAATAGAGCTACCCTACGACCCAGCAATTGCACTACTGGGTATTTACCCCAAAGATACAAATGTAGGGATCTGAAGGGGTAGGTGCACCCCAATGTTTATAGCAGCAATGTCCACAATAGCCAAACTATGGAAAGAGCCAAGATGTCCATTGACAGATGAATGGATAAAGAAGATGTGGTATATATATACAATGGAATATTATGCTGCCATCAAAAAAAAAAAAAAACCACTAAATATTACCACTTGCAACAACGTGGATGGAACTAGAGGGTATTATGCTGAGCGAAATAAGTCAATCAGAGAAAGACATGTATCATATGATCTCACTGATATGAGGAATTCTTAACCTCAGGACACAAACTGAGGGTTGCTGGAGTGTTGGGGGGTGGGAGGGATGGGGTGGCTGGGTGAGACACTGGGGAGGGTGTGGGCTATGGTGAGCGCTGTGAATTATGTAAGACTGTTGAATCACAGACCTGTACCTCTGAAACAAATAATACATTACATGCTTAAAAAAAAAAAAAAAAAGAAGATAGTAGGACGGGAAAAATGAAGGGGGGGAGTCAGAGGGGGAGACGAACCATGAGAGACTATGGACTCTGATAAACAAACTGAGGGTTCTAGAAGGGAGGGGGGTGGGGGATGGGTTAGCCCGGTGATGGGTATTAAAGAGGCCACATATTGAATGGAGCACTGGGTGTTATATGCAACCAATGAATCATGGAACACTACGTCAAAAGCTAATGATGTAATGTATGGTGATTAATATAACATAGTAAAATTTAAAAAAAAATTTGATGTACAATAAGTGTTACTTATTTAAAGTATACAATTTGAAAAGTTTTCATTTATGTGTACATGTATCCATGCAACTACTACCACAATCCAGACAGTGAACATATACCCATCTTCCCCCAAATTTCCTCTTGCACCTTTGTAATCTTTTCTTCTTGCTCATTTACCAATACTCAGACAATCATTGATCTTTCTGTCACTGTAGTTAAGTTTGCATTTCTAGAACTGTATGTAAACAAAAATACACACTATATATTATTTCTTTTTTTGGACTGGCTCCTTCATTCAGTATATTAATTTTGAGAAAAATCTAAGTTGTTCCATAATTCTTCATTCCTCTTTATTGCTGAATAGTATTTCACAGCATTACATACCACAATTTATTTACTCATTCATCATTGATAGACATTTGGATTGTTTCTAGTTTTTGGTTATTACATATGAAGCCACCGGACACATTCAGGTACAACTCTTTATATATACATATGCTTTTATTTATCTTCAGTAAATACTTAGGAATGGAATGGTTAATTATAGAGTATGTTTGATGTTTTTTTATTAACATATAATGTATTATTTGTTTCAGGGGTACACGTCTGTGATTCATCAGTCTTACACAATTCACAGCCTCAGGTAAGCACTTTAAAAGAAGGTGAAGCATCAAAGAGGTGATCCTACTGGCCTAGAAGAAAGCAGTCATGTCTTGAACTGTCTATGGAGGGCCCACATGACTAGGACATGGGCCTAGCATAGCCCATGGCTACATAGCCAGCAAGAAAATAAGGAACTTGGTCCTACAACTGCCAGGAACTGAATTCTGGCAACAAATGAATGATCCGGGAAGAGGGCCTAGAGATCCAGATGAGAACGTAGCCCAGTCACACCTTAACTTCAGCCTTGTGACACCCTGAACAGATAACCTACCTATGCCATGCCCAGATTTTCGAACTATAGAAACTATGAGATTTAAAAAAAAAAAAAGAGTATTATTTTTAGTCACCAAATTTGCACTAATTTGTTATATACTGATAGAAAACTAATATACTCCCACAACACCTCTGTATTTACATCGTATTTCTTAATGCTCATAGTAGATTATTCATTTTAAGAGGAGATAAGAATGATGGAAAGATAAATTGCAACACAGTTCTATTATTAGCTACACCACACTTTCTAAGAGATGATTACGCTAAAACAGGACATTTTATACACAATCTACAAATGATAACTTCACAAAAGAAAAACGTGAGACAAGTGGTGTATCACTGCAGTACTTCACCCAGTAATGCTGTTATGACACCCCTGGTTATGGTTATAAGAAAATGCTGCAGGGCGCCTGGGTGGCTCAGTTGGTTAAGCGACTGCCTTCGGCTCAGGTCATGATCCTGGAGTCCCGGGATCGAGTCCCGCATCGGGCTCCCTGCTCAGCAGGGGGTCTGCTTCTCCCTCTGCCCTCTTCCCTCTCGTGCTCTCTGTCTCTCATTCTCTCTCTCAAATAAATAAATAAAATCTTTAAAAAAAAAAAAAGAAAATGCTGCAAAGAGTTTTTAATCTCCAGAGTCTCTGAAACCACAGTCTCCTGCCTAGTTGTTATTGCTATTTTTCTATTTTTTTCTTAGGAATGAGAACTTACTTAAAAATTAATCCTGACATCTACTTGTTAATGTTTTTGACCCTTTATATCCAGAAATCTTGCATTATTGATATGTTTTTAATCAGAGAACCATGAATTATTATGAATTCAGACCGGCTTACAGCTCCTACAGTGTTCCACAGCTGAGACGGTCTGTAAGGAATTTAGCTGAAGTTGTTCTTGTTAAAGAAAAGGCTGCCAGTTGCAGAAGATCAAATGTTGCCAAATTTCTCTAAGATCACTTAAACAGAAGCAATATGCCATGCACCTATGAAATACTGCAAACATGAAAAAGTTTATCTTATTCATAAAAACGTCCTAACTTCAGGAAATTGGTCTGAGACCTTGGAAGCGAGATATGAAGGTTACCATTTTACTGCTTAACAATTTTTCATTTTAAGACTGAAATCCTGTCACCTAATCAAAGGAAAAGGCATATATAAAATTGTCACAATCACAACTAATTCCTTCCATCTTCTGTATCTGTGATGAATGTGCCCTTAATGCCTTTCCTAGAACCCCTAGAGCTACTAAGATGGAATCTACTCATTCTCCTTAACTTTCACAGAGGGGGCAAGGATAGAGTTATGATCCTCTTAGTTCTGTACCTTCACATCTCCTGCTCCTTTATAAATAATACCTTCAAAATTTAACATTCTCTACTTTCTTTAGTCACTGTCCCCTAATGAACTCTAGGTCACCACCCTTCCTCCTCCCATTACTCTGAGTCATGAAAAAGTCCACATAAACATCTTACACCCTGGCTTTCGGCACCTATCCTCATCATTTCTAATAACTAAAAACTCAACTCCACTTCAGCCACAGACCACAGAACAGCAGGTTCTCATCTGGTACTACTTCATCTCTCAAGTAAGTTCATACAAGCTAGTAATGACAAAAACGTATTCTTCCAGTTCTCTCACTCTTGTTGCCCCCACAACATACCTATCCTTCCACTCCCACCACGACCTTTCTTCTTTCCCCTATCAGCCCCTAACAGTCTTTACTTTCCACATTATTCACTCTACAGCAGATCTTCAACCTTCCTCTCCGTTCTCTCTGGCTCACCCACCTAGAAGCCTCCAACCCTGAATCAATCCAACTACCTAGATTTCTTGTCCCTATAGCCCTCCTTCTGAGCTCAGCTAGAGGAAAACAAGAAAAATCACATCATTTCCAAACTTAAATGGTGCTTCCTATGATTTAACAATGCTTTTTTTTTGTTTTCTAAATACACTTATCTCTTCTAGCTTTTTACAATTGTACCTCTGTCCTAAACCTCCCAGTCCCCACCAACTTATTCCTACTTCTCATTTCATAGAGAAAATACAGGTCTGTGCCAACAAATGAATAAATGTATCTCTATCTGTACCCCTTCTTTTATCCATTCCTCCTATCAAAATGTAAGAGGTCAATACTCCATGCAGCAATCCAAATAGCTTATATGACAATACACTAACAGCTCCAAATCTCAGTATTTTAAAAAAAGGGGGGGAGTATTTCCCCATTTATGGGTTGGTGGAGAGATTCTGCTTTTCCTAATGAACAGGGATCCAGGCTGTCACAGCACCCACCACATCAAACATTCCCCATTACCAGGCCAAAGGCAAAGAGAATGGCAAGCAGGCAGTGACACTTCAAGCTTCTGCCTAGAACTGAAGCAAAACACATCAGCTCATATTTCACTGGCCAAAGTAAATCATGTGGCCATGTCTGAGTTCCCAAGGGTAGGAAAGTGCAATCCTATCATATGCGGGGAAGAAACCCTAAGAACAATCACATTTCTGTGCAAAACCAATTCCACCTGATGTTCTCTGATTCCTCTTCCTTCCTCCAACCTTCTCAGCCACCTAACTCTATACAAGTTATTTTCTCTCCTCATTCCAACCGTTTCTCCAGCCATCACCCACTTAACTCTCCACTCATTCACAGCACAACTGTTCCATAAGAAGTGTTGACTGGTTCCACCTCCTCATGACCCACTCAGTCATTAACCTATTACATTCTCATTTCCCCCCCTAACACTGCAGTTAAACTGCTCTTGCTAAATCCAAAAGACTCTCCATTTTATCTTCAGCCCAGATCAGAGGTCCATATTCATACATTCTCAAACATCTCAGTTTAGACTTCACTTTTGAGAATGTATGAGATGCCTGTGTGAACTGTTATCTTCCTTCCAATTCCCATTAAAGTATACAGAACACCCCTTTTACCAAAAAACGTAGTCATCATTCTTGTCTCCTTTCCCTTCATCCTACACAGAATGAATTACCAATAATTGTCTCATCCGGCTCCTAAATAGTTCAAGAACCCAATTATTTTTCTTCATTCCCAACTGCCACAAACTATGTCAAGTCATCATTACCTCTCACGTTGATGTCGCAGTGGCGTCTTGTGTAAACTGTTGCTCTTCCTCCAATCTTGCATCCCTACCTAAACTATTTTCCACAGCATATCAGAGTAATCTCTAAATATAATCTCCATCTCCTCTTCTCCAGGATAAAACCCTTCAATTCTTCCCACTGATTTCAGGATCAAGTCTAGATTCTTTAACATGTCATACAGGGTCCATTAGGACTTGACTCTGGCTTCCATTCCAGCCTCAACCCCTGTCACTCTCCCAATCTCTGCATTCTAAGCCTAGCCATAACGAACTCCTTTGAGTTCCTTAAATTTGTTGTGCTTTTTCATACTTCTGGACCTTTATTAGTGTTATTTACTAGGCCTACAACACTCTCCCATTTATTAAATTATTTCCTATGTGTATCTCTACAATTTTCAGCTTACCCTAATGAGTTAACCTAACACCATAGCACCCAATAGTTCCCACTTTATGCATTTCTCACAATACACTGTAAATGTCTGTTTTACTATCTGAATCTCCCCCTGGGCTAAGAGCTAAAAGATATATCAGGGACAGTGGCTGTCTTATTCACCACCCTACATCCAAAGTACAGCATTGTGTCTGACGTGTAGTATTCATCAAAAAATGTTTGTTGAAAAAAATGATAGATGACATTTTCCAGAAACATTCATAACAGGGCTTTTGTTCAGTAACATGTGCCACATTTGGGGGAGATGACACCCAAATATATTTACTTTTTACTTCAATAATATTATTTCTATTTAAAATAATCAAAAAGGACATGATATGAAAAGTATGTACAACATACTTAAGAAATGAATAGCCACACATACAGTCATAAAACATAAACTCATCTAGTTTGGCCTTCTGCCATGATTACGACGGCATAGATATAAAAGACTAAGAGGTTTAGATTTTAGTAACAAATAAGTAAAATACAATATAGAAAGGCCCCTGGGGATCACCTACTTACCATAACATGATGGGATCCTGTAAAAATGCAAAGACAAAAAGACTACAGTCTATGTAGAAATGACACAGGCTAACTTAACTTTACCTAAGTAGCTTTACAAAGAAAGGGGATATGGAGAAAGGAAAACAATACCCCATTTCCCCCACCAATTCCTTTTTAAATTATGAAATATGTTCTTTCTATTCTGCGTATATGAACCTTGAACACTAAAGACCAGTGCTAATGACTGCACTCAAATTAAGTATTCTTGTCTATCATTACTACAGATATTGGATGCACATGGTACTTTGACAGGAGCTTACTGTTTTAATTTCTAGCTTTATAGATTACATATTTGGAGCAGGAAAAAATAAGTATAAATCAAATTGCTATTTCACGGTGAAATAAAAAAAAAAAACATAAATAGTTCAGCCACAATTAGTTTTTGTTATTCTCTATGGATCATATAACTCAGTTGTTGGGAATTAATATTAGTTAAGCTTCCTCATAAGAATGTTGTAATCAAAGCAAAACTATTAAGATCCTACTAAAATTCAACCTGTAAGACATGAAATTACCTCTGATACATAAACTACCATACATCATTCTATTATATTTCATATAATTTTAACATCTAGAAAAGATCTAAGCAAATGTTTAATCCAGTAGTTTTTAACCTTTTTTAATTTTTTAAAGATTTTATTTACTTATTTATTTATTTGAGAGAGACACAGAGACAGAGCACAAGCAGGGGGAGGGGCAGAGGGAAAGGGAGAAGCAGACTCCCCACTGAACAGGGAGCCCAATGTGGGGCTCAATCCTAGGACTCCAGGTTCATGTCCTGAGCCGAAGGCAGAAAAAGCTCAACTGACTGAGCCACCCAGGCACCCTAAACCTTTTTTTAAGTCCAACAAACATTACAAATGCTCATGCCAGAAAAATCAATTTATGCCAGAAAGGAAAAATGTATACACTTTCAGAGGGCCAACGGGAAACTTTTCCTGTTTTCTCCAGATTCAGAAATCCTAATCTTGTTCAATGTTCTCACTTTACATTTGAACTGATGCTTCAAAAGGTTAAGTGATTTGCCCAAGAGCAAGGAGTTTATATCAAAGGAACTAAAACCCACGTTTTATTTTTTTAGAACTTTTAAAACCCCTTAACATTTTGTAAAGTTAGCATTTTATATCATTCCATCTTCAAAAAAACCTGTGCAAGGAATTATCCCTAGTTTATAAAGAAGGAAATTGTGGTCTAAATAGATAATTTGCAAAGATAACAAGGCTAGAATTCATATTACCTGCTTTTCTCATTTGGATTCCATTTTATAATACTATCAAACAATAAAATAAAAAAAGAGAGTGAGAGCAAATAAAAGAGGAAGGAAGAAAGACCAAACCAAAAGTTTCAATTAGAGGTCAAAGAAAAATGGTAATCAAATTGAATGGCCCACAAAAAAAAAAAAAAAAGAAAGAAAGAAAAAAAGAGGAGATAGTATTTTAAAAATCTATGCTACGATGGATTCTGGTATAAAGCCATGTAAGAGTCATCACAAAAGTCAAAGGAGGTAAGTTTTGAAAAGAAAAAAATAGTGTAGGGACCATCAGCATCATGCCTGTATAAGACATGAAACATAAGACATTTTGATCCCTCCCCTCCTCTCAACAACAAAAATTCAGCATCCACCCAAAACAAAAGCACGTCTGTGGGAGTTATGGGATCCAGCACCATATACCAAGGAACCCGAGAGAAGTCTCATCCACCTGTGCATCAGGTAACAGCCAGAAAGACCTTAGTACTACTGGCTGTGAGCTAGTACAGCCCCTCTCAGCCACAGTCCTGGAGCACCGGGAGAACAATGACTTGGGCAGTCACCCACACATGAGAGAGCCTTTGTGGAAGTCCAAGTTTCCATAGAAGTTCCAGCACTCTGTGGACCTAGTCAGCCCATGATTTCTCTGAGAGAAAGAGAACAGGTAAGCTGTACAAGCCACTACCAAACTATTTTTCTCTCACAGCATCCAGAGTATTAGTCAGAAGCTATATGACTAGAGGAAGGGAGGGAATCAGGAGAGTGGCAGATGAAATTATCATAAGGCATACAAGGGAAGCAATCCCTGCTGACCATGTTGAAGCTTCCATCAGGAAGCTGCCCAAAGCCACTGGGAAAGCATCACCCACAGATTCTGCCCAACTGGCCCACAGGCACCCCAATTGCCCCATATGCCTTATCTACATGCACTCCCACTCTGTAACCAACTCCCTGTTCATATTCCTGAGAGCAGAGGTAAGAGTGAGCTTTGACAGACAGCTAGGAAGCATGGGCAAAAAGCAAGCCAGACACTTAAGTAGGTGACCCTACTTAAGCAGCAGGGTCACCTTCAAGAAAACAAAACAGAGACTGTCAGCAGCCAGCCTGGTACATTATAGAATCAAAAGACATAGAAATTTGAGAATTCTACAACAATATGGAACAAGAAGCATGGAGCAGGAGTATCCATACAAGGTCTGAGAAAGCCTCAGAATCCTAGCAGAAGTGAAAAATGTATCTCTCCCCTAAAGGCAGTTAGTAAATACGGAGGAGGTGACCACTTCAAATACAAAAACAGTAACACAAAACTCCAAGGAACATGAAAAATTAAGGAAACGTGACATAACCAAAGCAGCAAAATAATCCTGTAACCAAACCTGAAGACATGGACATCTACGATTTACCTAATAATGAATTCAAAACAGCTATTTTAAGGAAACTCAATGAGTTACCAAAACAAAACAAAAAACAAAAATTCAATAAAAACAGGAAAACAATACACAAGCAAAATGAGAAATTTAACAAAAAGATAAATGATAAAAAAGAACCAAATTTTAGAGTTAAGGAATTCAGTGAAAGAAATGAAAGATGTAATAGGGGGCATTAACAGCAAACTAGACAAAACAGAAGAATCTGTGTCAGAAGACAGGAACCCAGTTATATGAGGACAAAAATAAAAAATAAAAAGAATGTAAAGAAAACCTATGTGATCTGTGGAACACCATCAAAAGAACCAATGTGCAAATTATTGGAGTTCCATAAAAAGAAGAGAAAAGGAAAGGGGCAGAAAGCTTACTGAAAGAAATAATGACTGAAAAGTTTCCAAACCTGGGAAGAAACCTGGACATCTAAGTATATGAAGCTAATAGGACACACCATAATTTGAATCTAAAATGATCTTCTTCAAACTATGATAAAACTATCAAAAATCAAAACCAAAGAGAGACCTAAAATCAACAAGGGAAAAGACTGTAACCTGAAAGAACCCCCATTAGGGTATAACAGATTTCTCAGATCAAAACTTACAGGCAAGAGAAAGGGAGATGATATATTGAAAATGCTGAAAGAAAAAAACTTTCAACCAAGAATACTTTATCCAGCAAGATTATTCTTCAGATATAAAGAAATAAAGACCTTCCCAGAAACACAAAAGCTGCGGGAATTCATCACTACTACACCTCTTCTATAAGAAATGCTAGAAGAGTTTTTTAAGCTAAAATGAAAAGAAAACAATAATGTGAAAATACATGAAAATACACAACACAAAAATAAAGGTAAATATACAGTCAAATTCAGACTACTCTAATACTACAATATGGTGGTTTGCTAATCACTTAACTATAGTATGAAGTTTAAATGATGAAAGTATTGAAAATAACTATAGCTACTATAATTTGTTAATGAATACACAATATGATATTATCAACATTAAAGGGGAGAGTAAAAGGGTTGTTTTATATGCAATTGAGGTTAAACTGTCATCAGCATAAAACATACTCTCATATTTGTAATGTGTTTTATGTAACCCTCATTCATGACAACCACAAAGCATAAACTAACAGATTCCCAAGAAATAATGAGAAGGAATCAGAGCATGCCACCATGTAAAATCAATAATTCCCAAAGAGAATAAGAGAGGGAAAAAGGAAAACTACAAAACAGCCAGAAAACAATAACATAGCATTAATAAGTCTCTACCTATCAATAATTACTCAAAATGTAAATGGACTGAATTCTCCAAAGGCACAGAGTTGCAGAACAGATTTTTTTTTTAAAGGAACCCTCCCTCAAACCACTCACTACCCATAAGAGATTCGATTCAACTTTAAGGTCACATATAGGTTCAAGGGAAGAGATGGAATAAGATACTCCATCTAAGTGGAAACCAAAGAGAGAAGTAGCTATACTAATATTAGACAAAACAGACTAAGCCAAAAATGGAAACAAGAGGCAAGAAGGTTATTATATACTCCACAAAGGGGTCAATTTATCAAGTAAATATAACAATCATAAATATATAGAGAGCCAACATGGGAACACCTAAATATATGAAGCAAACACTAACAGATCTGAAGAGAGAAATATACAATAGCAGGGAATTTCAATATCCCACTTTGAACAATGGATAGATAATCCAGACAGAAAAAATCAACAAGGAAGCACTGGACTTGAACTATACTTTACACCAAATGGGCCTAACAGATATATATGGAACATTCTATTAGCAGCAGAATACATATTTTTCTCAAGTATGCATGGAACAATTCTCCAAGACAGATATGATAGGCCACCAAAAAAAAAAAAAAAAAAAAGCCTGAACAAATTTAATATTGAAATCATACCAAATATCTTTTCCAAACACATGTAATGAAGCTAAAAATAAATAATAGGAGCTGAAAATTTTACACATGTGGAAATTAAACAACCACCAATGAGTCAAAGAAAAAATCAAAATGAAAAACCAAAAAATGTCTTGAAACCTATGAAAACAGAAAGACAACATACCAAAACCTAGGGGATGTTGCAAAAAGTTCTGAGAGAAGTTTATAGTGATAAACCTATATTAAGAAAATGTAAAGATCTCAAATTAACAATCTAACATTATACCTCAAGGGGAAAAAGAAAAAAGACGAGGGGGGAAAAAGAAAAAAACAAGGCCAGAGTTAGCAAAAGGAAGGAAATAAAGATCAGAACTGAATAAATGACAGAGATCACTAAAACAAAAAGATCAATGAAACTAAAAGCTAGATTTCTAAAAAGATAAATAAAATGGACAAACCCTTACCTAGACTAAGGAAAAAGAAAAGCTCAAATAAATGAAATCAGAAGTGAAAGAGGAGACATTATAATTGATAGCACAGAAATACACAGGGTCATTACAGACTACTATTGAATACTTACATGCCAACAAACTGGATAACCTAGAGAAAAAAGTATAAATTCCTAGAAACACACAAGTTACCAAACTGAATCATTAAGACAGAAAATATTAACAATGGGTAAAGACTGAATCAGCAATCAAAAAAAAAAAAAAATCCCAAAAAAGAAAAGCCCAGGAACGGATAGGTTCACTGAAGGATAGTTTCATTGAATTCTACCAGTCATTTAAAGAACTGTTACCAATCCTTCTCAAATTCTTCCAAAAAGGAGAAGAAGGAGAAGGAGGAGAAGGAGGAGGAGAAGAATGAGCAGGAGGAGGAGGAGGAAAAGGAGAAGGAGGAAGAGGAGAAGAAAAAGAAGAAGGAAGAGGATGAGAAGGAAGAGGAGAAGGAGGAAGACGAGAAGGAGGAGGAGAAAAGGAGGAGGAGGAGAGGAGGACGAAAAGGAGGAGGAGGATTTTATAAGGCCAGAATTACCCTGATACCAAAGCAGATAAGGACACTAAAAGAAAACTAGGTGCACTGATGTCACCAAGATGGCAATATAGGTCATTCCTGACTTCACTTCCCCTCACAAGAAAAGCTAACAACTATTCATGGACAGGATCCCACTGAGAGAAACCTAGTGCTCAGGAGCAAGGCTAGGTACCTCGGTGCACTACAAGACCAGACTCATTTAAAGGGTAAAAGGAACGTCTACATGCTATCCACACTGCCCCTCCCCCAGGCCAGCACACACCATGCTGAAAGGTCTCTCCTGAGCCTACAGTTCGTCCAATGGAAAGAGAGAGCCCAGGGGTGACATCCAGTCCCCCAGCATTGTGGGTCTATTTGTGGGAGCCCCCACTGTGGTTTTACACCACAGGGATCACAGGAGAATCTGTGGGACTCAACCACTGGGAGTCTGATTGAGATGGAGAAGGGAGCAGAGATTTCCAATGACCAGGAATAGGGTGTTAGCGGACCAAGTTCCCAGCTACAGAGCCCAACCAGCAGCTTTATTCATTTGCAAACCAAGTTTGGTGGCACAGTTTGAAGAACTGGCAAGGTACAGTCTCTGCCTAATTCAGTCCCCAAATGAGGAATTCTGCCATCTCTAGAGCCAGGGCATTTGCATAAGAGTTTAGTCATACCTAATCACTGTGAATCATGACTTTCCTGACCAGAAAGCTTGTTTGAGAAAATTTCAGAGTTGCCTGAAGTGGGCCCTCCCACTCCTGCTCAGGCAGGGAGGAGTCAGAGACATAGGATGAGCAAAGCAGAGCATGGACCCCCAATCCCATCTGAGAGGAAGGGCTGGTAAGAACACCTGGAAGCAGCATAACCCAGAAACTCTTGAGTGGAGAGGCAGAGGAGAGGTGATTACTCCCAGAGCAAAGCCAGTGGGTGTGTTCCACCAGGGAACTTGGGGCACAGGTAGGCTTGAGTCAAGACCAAAAAAGAAGAGCATCAGTGGCCTTGGAGCTTTTCTGCTGCACCCAAGCCAGCAATCAAACTCATAGCCCTACTTATTACTGAATACAGCTTTCAGCCTGCCAAACAAGAAACCTTACCAGAGCTCACAGGAAGCTATGTAGCCAGCCCATCCAACAACCCTGTTTACAGTGGCACTTCAATACAGAGAGCACAACTCATGGCTTCCCATCTGTAGAACAAAACTGGTGGTCTCACCTGACCAGGATATTCAGTACACACTGTTGCTTGATTTAGGTACTCAAAACAACAAGCCATGCAGGTCTGGAGTCTGGTCCTGCTGCCCCAGTAGGACAGAGAAGCTAATCCATAGCCTCACCTACTGCTTAGTATCCATGCCTGAATGCTTACTAAGCCTGACCAGAGAATCCAGGAAACTATGAAGCCGACCCTACAGCCTCACTTGGGCAGGGAACCAAGCCAGTAGTCCTATCTAGCTATTCTCAGCCAGTGGCACACCCATCCACCCCTGACCTCAGAAATCAATAGTTGCTTCACCCAAAAAATATGCCCAAATAGGAGGCCCCACCTGTCCAAGGCCATTACCAGTAGACAGGTCCAAAAACTCAAACTAAGCTGACTGGTGAAGAACTGTCTTGATCAAAACAAAGCTGCAAAGTCTAGAAAAGGAAACCACTTATTCACATAAGCAGATACCAATGTAAGGAAAATAAGGATCACAAAAAATCAAATAAATATGATACTACCAAAGGAAATAATAAAGCTCTAAATCAGATAATATAACTGATCCAAAAGAAAAAGGTCTGTAACAGTCAAAGAATTCAAAATAAATCTCTTTAAAAAGTTTAGTGAACTAGCTCAGGTCATGATCCCAGAGTCCCAGGATCAAACTCCGCATTGGGCTCCGAGTCTCCTTCTCCCTCTGCCCCTAACCCACTCATGTTCATTCTCTCTCTCTCCCTTAGTCTCATAAATAAATAAATAAATAAATAAATAAATAAATAAATAAATAAAGTTTAGTGAACTACAAGAACAGACAACTAAACAAATTAGCGAAACAATGCACAAACAAAACAAGAAGTTTGACAAACAGAGAGTAACAATAAAAAGAAAAGGTCCTACAGCTCAAGAACACAAAACTGAACAATTTCATAGACAGCTTCAAAATCAGACTCAGCCATACAGAAAAACAAGAAGGAAGATAGGACAATTGAAACTATCCACTCAAAGAAGCAAAAAGAATTTTAAAAGTAAAGAAAGCCTGCAGAAATTATGAGACACAAAGGAAAGAATAATATGCATTATGAAAATTCCATAAGGATAAGAGAAAGAGAAAGGGACAGAAAGTGTATTTAAAGCAACAATTGCGGGCGCCTGGGTGGCTCAGTTGGTTAAGCGACTGCCTTCGGCTCAGGTCATGATCCTGGAGTCCCTGGATGGAGTCCCTGGATGGAGTCCCGCATCGGGCTCCCTGCTCGGCAGGGAGTCTGCTTCTCCCTCTGACCCTCCCCCCTCTCATGCTCGCTCTATCTCATTCTCTCTCTCAAATAAATAAATAAAATCTTTAAAAAATAATAATAATAAAGCAACAATTGCGGGGGGGGGGCACCTGGGTGGCTCCGTTAAGCATCTGACTTCAGCTCAAGTCATGATCTCAGGGTTCTGGGACCAAGCCCCACATCAGGCTCCATGCTCAGTGGGGAGTCTGCTTGTCCCTCTTCCTCTACTTTTGCCTCTCCCCCAGCTTGTGCTCTCTCAAATAAATAAATAAAATCTTTAAAAAAATAAAGCAACAATGGCTGAAAATTTCCCAAACTTGGGGCGAGAAGAAGACATCTAGATGTAAGAGGCCGAAAGGACCCCAAATAGGTTAGACCCAAATACAGCTAAACAAAGACACATTTTAATTAAATGGTCAAAAGACAAAGAATTTTAAAAGCAGCAAGAGAGGTTACATTCATGAGAACCCCCATAAGACTACAGATGGATTTCTCAACATAAACTTTTCAAACCAGAAGAGAATGGGATGACAAATTCAAAGTATTGAAGAAAAAAAAAAAAAAACTCACCCAAAAACATATTATACTGCAAAGCTATCCTTCTAATATGAAGGGATAAAGACTTTCCCAAAACACAAAAGCTTAGGAAATTCATTACCACTAGAAGTGTCTTACAAAAAATGTTAAAGGAAGCTCTTTGAGTAGAAATTAAAAGATGCTAATCAACATCATAAAAATATGAGAAGGCAGCGTAAAACTCACTGGTAATGATAAACATTTAGTCAAAGTTGGATTCTATAATAGGGTAATGGTGGTACATAATTCACTTACAACTTTAGTTTAAAATTTTATTAAAAAAGAGTAAAAACAACCATAATTAGGATAATCTGTTATCAGTTACACAGTACAAAAAAGTCTGTAAATTGTAAAATCAGTAACCTAAAATGTGAGAGGGAGAAGTAAAAGTGTAAAGCTTAAGAATTTTATTGAAATTGGGTTGTTTAAAATAGAGTGCCAAAATTTTAAGATATTCTATGTAAGCATCAAAGTAACCACAAGGGAAAAATCTATAGTAATTACACAAAAGAACATGATAAATAACTCCAAGCATACCGACACCAAAAAACAATAAAACACATAAAAAAAACACCATGATAATAAACAAGGAATGGTGGGATCTACAAAACCAGAAAACTATTAACAAATGGCAATAATAAGCCCTTACTTATCAATAATTACTTCAAATGCAAGCAGGTTAAATTTTCCAATCAAAAGACAGAGAACAGCTAATGAATAAAAAAACAAGATACAACAACATGCTGCCTATAAGAGACTCATTTAAGATTTAAAGACACACAGAGACTAAGAGTTAGGGATGAAAAAAGATATATAAGCAAATGGGGGAAAAAAAGGCAGGGTTAGCTATACTTGTATTAAAAAGTGGACTTTAAAAAGAGTATGCAATAATAAAGGTCACTATATAATGCTAAAGTGCTCAATAAATCAAAAATATATAGCACTTATATTTATATGCCCAATAAGGGAGCACCTAATTAAAGAAAAAACCAGCAGAGGTAAAAGGAAAAATAAACACAAATATAATAATAGTTGGGGACTTTAATATCCCATAGTCAACAATGAATACATCACCCATCCAGAGAGTCAGTAGAAAGTAGTGGATTTGAAAAACACTGTGGACCAAATGAAGCTAACTAACAACCATGTACAGAACATTCTATCTGACAACAGCAGGTTACACATTCTTCTCAAGTGCACATGGAATATTTACTAGGATACATCACATATTAGGCCATAAAAAAAAAAGTCTTAGCAAATTCAAGAAGACTGAAATCATATCAAGTATCTTCTCTGGCCATGATGGTATGAAACTGGAAATCAATTAACAAGAGGAAAACTGAAAAATTCACAATTATATGGAAATTAAACAACATTCTGCTGAACAACCAATGTATCAAAAAAGAAATAAAAAGTAAAATAAAAAAGTATCTTCAAACAAATGTAAATGAAACACAACCTACCACAACCTATGGGATGCAGCAAAAGCAGTTCTAAAAGGGAAATTCATAGCAATAACCACTATATTAAAAAGCAAGAAAGATACTAAACAATGCAATTCTACATCTTAAAGAACTAGAAAAAGAACAAACAGTGCAAAGTTAGCAGAAGGAATGAATAGTAAAGATCAGAGCAGAAATAAATGAAATCAAGAACAGAAAAACAATAGAAAATATTAACCAAACTATGAGTTGGTTCTTTGAAAAAGTAAAATTGACAAAACTTTAGGTATAATAACCAATGAAAAAGAGAGAGAACCCTAATCAAGAAAATTATAAATAAAAAAGGAAATACTATAAGGTATACCACAGAAATACAAAGAATCATAAGAGGCTATTAAGAACAACTACATGCCACCAAACTGGACAATCTAGAAGAAATGGAAAAATTCTTAAAAACATAAAAACTGCCAAGACTGGATTAGGAAAAAATAGTCTCAATAAACCAATTACTAGTAAGGAGATTTAATCAAAAATCTCCAACAAAGAAAAGCCCAGGACCAGATGGCTTCACTCATGAATTTTACCAAACATTTAAAGAAGAATCAATGCATGCTTCTCAAAAGTCTTCCAAAAAAATCAAAGAGAGAATGCTCGGAAGTTCATTTTACAAGACCAGCAGTATTGTGATACCAAAACCAGAAAAGGACAGTACCAAAAAATGAAAAACCAACATCCCTGATAAATGTCCATGCAAAAATTCTCAATAAAATACTAACAAATTGAATTCACCAGCACCTTCAAAGGATCATTCATCATGGTCAAGAGAAATGTGTATCTTGGATGTAAGTATGGTTTAACATACATAAATCAATCACTGTGATATATCACATTAATAGAATGAAAGAAAAATACCATGATTATCTCAACAGACATAGAAAAGGTATTTGACAAAAATTAACATCCAATTCATGATTAAAAAAAACAAAACTCTTAGATACAGAAGAAATATACTTCAACATAATAAAGGCCTTAGATAATAAGCCCAAAGCTATTATCAGACTCAATGATGAAAGGTTAAAAGCTTTCCCTCTAAGGGACAAAACAAAGTGTTCACTCTCATCACTCTTATTCAACATGGTCCTGAAAGTACTTGCCAGAAAAATCAGGCAAGAAAAAGAAATAAAAGGCATCAAAATTTGAAAGGAAGAAAATTGTCTCCATCTGCAGATGACATAATTTTATACATAGAAAGTTCTATAGACTCTGCCAAAAAACTGTTATATCTAATCAATAAATTCAGTAAAGCTGCAAGATACAAAATTAACATGCAAAAATCAGAAGTATTTCTACACATTAACAATGAATTACCTAAAAAATAAAGAAAACAATCTCACTTACAATAACTTCAATAAAATACTAGAAATAAACTTAACCAAGGAGTTGAAAGATCCATACTCTGAAAACTACAAGACTGATTTTATTTGGGGTGCCTGGGTGGCTCAGTTGGTTAAGCATTTGCCTTCTGCTCAAACCATGATCCTGGGGTCCTGGGATTGAGGGCCACATCAGGTTCCCTGCTTAGCAGGGAGTCTGCTTCTCCCTCCCCCCCCAACTGTGCTCGCTCGCTCTCTCTCTCACTCTTCTCTCTCAAATAAATAAATAAAATCTTAAAAAAAAAAAAGGACTGATTTTATTTAAGTAATCTCTACACCCAACATGGGGCTCAAACTCGTGATTTTGAGATCAAGAGTAATGTACTCTACCAACTGAGGCAGCCAGGTGCCCCTGTGGAAATTACAAGACTCAAAGAAACTGAAGAAGACACAAGTAAGTGGAAGGGTATCCCATGTTCATGGACTGAAAAAAATAGTTAAATGTTCATACTACCAAAAGCTACGTATAAATTCAATGCAATCCCCATCAAGATTCCAATGGCATCTTTACAGAAGTAGACAAAACTATCCTAAAATGTGTATGAAACCATAAAAGACCCCAAATAGCCAAAGCAACCCTGAGAAAGAACAAAACAGGAGACATAACACTTCCTAATTTCCAGCAATACTATAATACTAAATATCAAAACAGTATGGTACTGGCATAAAAACAAAAAAATTGATCAATGTAACAGAATCAAGAGCTCACAAATAAACCCAACCATATGCAGTCGACTAATAGTTGACAAGAGAGCCAAGAATATTCAGTGTAGAAAACACAATCTCTTTAATAAATGGTGCTGGGAAAATTGGATATTCACATATAAAACAATAAAACTAGACTCCCATCTTATACCACACAAAAATTAAATTGAAATGGATTAACACTTAAACATAAGACCTGAAACCATGAAATCCCTAGAAGAAAACAGTAACAAAAGTCCTTGACATGGGTCTTAGCAATGATTGGCTATGACATCTAAAGTACAAGCAACGAAACAAAAAATAAGTGGGCCTACATCAAACTAAAAAGCTTCTACAGCAAAAGAAACCACCAACAAAGTAAAAAGATGACCTACAGAATGAGAAAAAATATTTGTGCCAGACCCAAATACATAAAGAACTCATACAACTCAATAGCCAAAACAAAACAAACACACACACACACACACACACAATCCAATTTAAAAAATGGGAAAAAACCTGAATAGACATTTCTTTCCCCAAGAAGGTATACAAAAGGCCAACAGCTACATGAAAAGATGTTCAACATCATGAGTCATTAGAGAAATGCAAATCAAAACCACAATGAGATATCACCTCATGCCTGTTAGAATGGCCATCATCAAAAAAAAAAAAAAAAAAAGTAATGCCTGTTTAAAACGCCTATCATCAAAAAGATGTAAGACAACAAATGCTGGTGAGTATATATAGAAAAAGGAACCTGTGAGTATGCTGCTGGTGGGACTGTAAATTGGCATAGCCACTGTGGAAAACAGAATGGAGGATCCTTAAAAACATAAAAATAGAACTATCATATGACCCAGCAATTCCACTTCTGGGAATGTATCCAGAGAAAACGAAAACACTAACTCAAAAAGATATCTGCACCCCCATGTTCGTAACAGCATTATTTACAATACTAAGACATGGAAACAACCTAAATGTCCATCAGTAAATGACTAGATAAAGAAGTTGTGGCATATATATACAATGGAATCTTACTCGGCCATAAAAAAATGAGGAAATACTACCATTTGCAACAACATAGGGGCATTATGCTAAATGAAATAAGTCAGAGAAAGAGAAATACTATATGACTTCACTTATATGTGTAATCTAAAAAAAATAATAGTAATAATAGAAAAAGAGATCACACTTGTGACTTGTGATTACCAGAAGCAGAGTTGGGGTGGGATAATTGGAAGAATATGGTCAGAAGGTACAAATTCCCATATATAATTATTAGAAATGTAATATACAACATAATGACTATAGCTAACAGTGCTGTATGACATATAGGAAAATTGTTAACAGAGTAAGTCCTAAGAATTCTCATCAAAAGGAGATTTTTTTTTATTTTCTTCTTTCTTTTCTTTTTAGTGTATCTATATGAGAAGATGGATGTTAGCTAAAACTATTGTGATAATCATTTCATAATATGTGCAAATCAAACAATAATGGTATACACCTTAAACTTACATAAAGATGTATGTCAATTATTTCTCCATGAAACTAGAAAAGAATAAAAGACAAGTGATAACAAATGCTGGTGAGGATGTGGAGAAAAGGGAGCCCTCACGCACTACTTGTGGGATTGTAAACTGGTATAGCTACTATGGAAAACAGAATTGGGGGGGGGAAGAAAACAGAATAGAGGATCCTCAAAAAATTAAAAATAGAACTACCATGTGATCCAACAATTCCACATGTGGAATACATCCAACCAAAATGAAAACACTAACTCAAAAAGATATCTACACCCCCATGTTCATAACACCATTATTTACAATAGCCAAGACATGAAAACAATCTAAGTGTCCGTTGACAGATGAATATAAAGAAGCTATGGTGTATGTGTGTGTATATGTGTGTGTGTATAATGCATATATATATATATATACCATATCATTCATACACACACACACACACACACACAATGGAAAATATTCCATTCAGCCATAGTAAAACTAAGAAATCCTGCCATTTGCAGCAATGTGGATTGACACTGAGGGCATTATGGTAGGTGAAATAAGTTAGAGAAAGACAAATACTGTATGATTTCACTTGTATGCACAATCAAAGAAAAAAAATTTTATAGAAACAGAGGAGAGTGGTGGTCACAGGAGGTGGGGGCGGGGAAAATGGGAAGATACTGGTCAAAGGGAACAAACTTCCAGTTAAAAGGTAAGTTCTGGTAATCTAATGGTCAGTATTGTGATTATACTTAACAGTTGTGTAGTATTTACTTGAAAGTTGTTATGAGAGTAAATCTTAAATGTCTCAGCACAAAAAGGGAATGGTAATATGTGATGTGACAGAGGTGTCAGCTAAGGCTATGGTGATGATCATTTTCTAATATATAAGTGTATCAAGTCAGCATGTTGTACACCTTAAATATTCAAAATATTGTATGTCAATTATATGTCAATAAAGCTGGGGATGGGGAGGGTGAGGAACTAGTAGCCAACAACGTCAAATACCATATAAAAGTCAAGTAGTAAAAGTACCCATTATGTCTGGCAATGAAGAAAGCAATGACATTCTCAAGAGCCCTAACTTGTCAAATAGGAAAACAAAATATTTATAAAAAATTATGCATATCAAAAGCATTAGTTTTTAATTTGTCTCTTGTAATGTCAAATCAATGTATGCTATTCATGGAAAACAACCAAGAATACATCCTACGAATTCATTCACCAATATCAGCATCAAAGCTAACATGAAGCATTTACTATGTTCCGTGCACTATGCTGCTAAATCCTTTACAGGATTATCTCATGTAAGGCTCACAGCTCTACAGTAGGGACAACACACTATCTTCATTTTACAGATAAGGAAAAGAGGCTTAGAGAGATTAAGTAACTTGACCAAAATAACTTCACTAAGCATTCACCAACTGCAAGGCACTATGCTTGAATATGTGGGTATAGAAATGAAGGAAAAAAAAAAAAACCCTTCTCTTCAAAGGGCTTGTAGAATAACAGGAATGACAGACGACAGACAATAATTCACCTAAGTGTTATAAAGAAATAAGCACAAAGATCCATTTGTGTGGGGATTCCTCATCCAAAACGGGGGGGGGGGGGGGTAAATGACTTAACCTGCCACTGAAGGGAAGCATTTAAGAGCAGAGAGAGCAAAAAGGAAAAGTCAGACACAGGCTCACTCAGGAAAAGCACTAATAGCACGCAAAGAACCTTGGATTGCACCCTGTGGCATTTAAACAGTAAGTAAACAGTACTCCTCAAAAACAGCACTGGTCAGAGAAGTTGCAGAATATCTTTAGCTGGGGTGAGGGAAGGAGTGTCAAAAAAGTCACAAGTAAGTAAAGGTTTGAGACCAAGTGAAATGTGCTCAGATTTCTGGCTTTGGCAAATAGATTTGTGAACACGCTTTACTTAGTATTAGGGATTATAGGAGGCACTGCTTTGGGTTCTGTGCTGTTTTAGAGTTCTGACTCTTGTGACTAAGGTTTACCATAGCCCAACTTCATTTATTTAAACAGGCTCATAAAGAAACAGATGGCTTAATTTTATAAACTATGTTCTCAAAGGAATCACGTCTAAGCAGTATTAATAGGTTTTACATCTGCCAAACTTTTAATCATTTTAGGTTTTAAAAAACGAATATCCACGAAGAGGAAGTTATAAAGTTAGAACATTAGCTATGAAAAGACGGAGGAAAATAGAGTATAATGAAAGTAGTGAAAGGGCTGGGGGGAGGGAGGAGAATCTGACAGCACAATTGAGCATGGGAATATGGAAATATAAACTCTGGTGTCAGGAAACCTAACTTCTAGTCCCAACTTTGTTATTTAGCCTGAAACCTGACACTTTTGCTCTAACATTCCATAATGCAGTATTTTTTTTTTTTTAATCTATGGGTACGACTCTCTTTATGATTTGGAATATGCTCCAACGTCAAAGCATGTGAGTCATGTACCCGTCAATAGGAAGCTAAATTTAATTAGAGCACCACCATGATAGTATTACACCTTGACTCAGCCACTCTTTCTCCCCATAAAGTCTCCAAGGGGAAAAAGTACAGGAAACAATAGCAAGACACAGCATATCACTTCACTTTCCTGACCATGAGAAAAATCCTTTATTCACTTTGAAAGCTCCAATGCTAAAAAAAACAAACAAAAAAACATAGAACAATCAACATTGCACAATACCCTCATCCTTAGAGGGGGGAGGGTCCCAACTTTTCTTTTGCTTAATCTTAACTCAAATGTAAACCAAAAGAACAATATTAAAATATGATCATTTTCAAAATAAAAGTGTCTTCCTCTATTTTATTTGGTAGTCTTTAAAATGAAACTATGTACCACTCTATTACACACACAAAAGCAAAAGAAATAAGTATTTTTTAAAAGCATTCACACAGAAAACAGCATAGAGCAAATATATCTGAGGCATGACTTACTCTTTCTCTCCTTTCTTGGGCTAAGAGCTTTTAAGGCACATAATAAATTTATTTCTAATTTCTTTCCTACAATTTTTTGGACCTATAATACTTAGAGAACTTCAATTCATACAATAAAAACAAAGCTATATTAATAAAAGGAACACATGGAAAAATTCACTTCTAAAAACACCAAAACATATACAGATTTCTAATAATGATCATTAATATTCAAAGATAAGGGAGAGCTACATATATATAAATAATCCTTTAATATTTAATATCTAATTCACAAAGAAGGTCATTATAGCTAGGTAATTGTTAAGCTACTAAGCACAGTATAAAAAGAAAGAAGACTGTAAATTTACAAGTTGGCTAAATAACAATCATGGGTAAAACTCTTAATCCAAGATAACTTTCCTCAACAGAATGCTTTCAAATACAAAAAATCTGAAAATTCAATTCAAAATGTCCTAAACAATATGAAGCTTATTAGCACCTAACAAGGAGTCCAGAGTTACAGCAATTACAAGGCTAGTTAAGTCATGTCAAACACCCATATTTTTTCCATTTTTCTACTCTGCCATCATGAACTTACTGGTTTTGCCCTCAGGCTTGTATTTTAATGTTTACAAGATGGGTTCAGGAACTCAAGCATCACATTCTCATATTCATATAACAAAGACAAGAAGAGAGAATTTCCCGTCCTTGTGTCCTTTATCAAAGAGGAGGGAACTTGTCTCAAGTCCCCATATAATTGTATTATGTGCTCACTCCTAAACCAATAATTTCTAAGGTATTGGATAATAATAATCTTTGACTT
Source organism: Neomonachus schauinslandi (assembly GCF_002201575.2). NCBI lineage: Eukaryota > Metazoa > Chordata > Mammalia > Carnivora > Phocidae > Neomonachus > Neomonachus schauinslandi. The sequence continues at coordinate 23,054,729 of NC_058404.1, forward strand.
AAATGTTTGGGGCTTGGGATAGTCCCAGTTTCTCTAAAGGTACTATTAGCAAAATAAAGGTAAGGCAAACAAAGCTGTCTGCCAAACCACCAAGCAAAGATACTGTAAAGACCATTATCTAACCTAAGTGAAATGCCTAGCATTCTATCTCCTAACTGTTCTATTTTAACTTTTTTCATTTCCATGGGCGCCTGGGTGGCTCAGTTGGTTAACTTTTTTCATTTCCTAATATAATTTAGACTTATTTCCAACTTCCAAGTTTATTACATTCAATGAGTCATCTATCCTAAGGTATCTCAATTTAATATTTAATATGAATAGTAAGCAGATTCCACAATTTATAATGAATTCTACCCCAAGTTTTACCACAATACTCATATAAACTAATCTCCCAATGGTTTTGTTTTCCAAGCACAGAAGACTCTGAATTAAAATATTTCCAAAAGTTGAGTCAAATCATATTGACAATGTTAAGCCATCTCTAAAAATACACTCCTGAAACAAATAACAAAAGAGTTCCATTTAGTAAAATCAGTATCACAATTTATTCAACCTATACTCAAGTGCTCCTTTTCATTAAAGGTACTTAAGTTCTCATGATAACCTGCAGCGGAAAGAAATTTCTTTTTCACCTCCAAATGTCAAATTAATTGGGTATCTTTATATGATCAACCAAAACTTTAGTAACAATAAACTAGTAAAGACGTCCTTTTATTAACTTTTTTTCAGCTCATAAATGGCTTCAGAGTTCTACTCTTCTATGTTAAGACTTTTATCATAGATTTTGAAGGACTCCATAAGCTCATTGTTCATCTTTTTTCTTCTGGCATTAAATAGAAATACAGACAACGAGGTGGGAAGGCAGACAGATACCAATTACCATGAAAAAAATGCATTACCTATTGTTTTAAATAACTTTTTTGAAATTTTAATATTCAAACTAATTATTTATGTTTTTTTCATAGCTATCAAGGGAGAAACCCTATTTTGGCAAGATGTTCTCCTCAAATCTGTGAACGACTCCTCAAGCGAGTACGTAGAGCCAGGCTTTCTGTATACAATGTGCAAAATACAACAGGGTAAGAGCGACAAAGATATTATACTGGCAAGTGATTATTTAAAAAATGAGATTCTAGGATGTTAAAATTTGTTCCCCATGAAACAGCACTGTTAACAGCAATGAGAAAACAGGTGGGCAAAGAGAAGGATTAGGAGTTCCCCTTTAGGGGCGCCTGAGTGGCCCAGTGGGTTAAGCGTCTGACTTTGGCTCAGGTCATGATCCCGGGGTCCTGGGATCGAGTCCCGCATCGAGCCCCCCATCAGGCCCCCTGCTCAGCGGGGAGCCCGCTTCTCCCTCTGCCTGTGGCTCCCCCGCTTCACTCTCTGTCAAATAGATAAATAAAATCTTCAGGAAAAAAAAAAAAGAGTTCCCCTTTAGATATGCTCAATTTGAGAAGCAGCAGATATCTTGTCCAATAGGTAAAATAAAAAGTAGATAGAGACTTACGTAAATACTATTTGGTCCCTTCATTGCATGCCGAGCATGCGCGCGCACACACACACGCTCTCGCTCTCTCAACGTTATGTCACATACACGTTTGTTCGTGATCTACCTGTTCTCTAGCAGGGGAACAACAGCCACTCCTATACTCAGCCAAAGGTAAATTTTCTATCTTGGTGGAATTAGCGTGATGCTCCAGGAGGGAGTCTTATGGAAAGAAGCAATCATAAGATAAATAAACCGTGGTGACCACCAAAGTAACCAATGTCAGTCACTGGCATCGGGATCACACTCATCCAAATTCACTGAATATGGAGAAAATGCACAAGTAAATGTGGCAAAGATTAACAACTGATAAATCTGTGGCTCCGGTTATATATTTCTGCTCTTTCCCTTTCTGTCTTCCATGTAGAACAGATCACATGTATGGAACTGAATATACTGGTGGTGTATGTATACGGAGGAAAATACTCCAAAATTCTCTTTTGACAAAGTTACTATCTCTTACTTAAGGAAACAGTTCTTCATAGATTTCTACATAACATGCAAGCAAAGTACTAACTGACTTTGTTCTGGAAACCTTTTCAAGGGTGTATATAGTACACAAGCCTTGGAAGACAGTGTCCCTTCAAAAATGAAAATAATGTCACCCTCTGGTCAAAGGTCAAACAAGCTTCCCACCCATTATAAAAGATTTGAGCTCCTTAAGCTCAAGGTTCTTCTGCCACAAAACTTCCTACACCTGTAGGGGTCATTTAGCCTGTGTCATCAGCACAAATGCTGATACTCTGGCAAATCTGCAGCTGCTGAGTGATAAGCTGTCCACCTGGGGCCCGGGAATTCCATGCATTCTGCCATCATCTGTGAAACTACAGTGGGCGAAGCCTTCACAGTACTTGAAACGCTGTTTTGGCCATTCTGAGTAAGACCTGTCACTTCCAGTTACTCGGCAAGGAGTTCCTATACACAAAATCTAGCCTAGATGAAATACCTGCATGGGCATAATCTGTGGTCTATGTGTATATACATCAATGCATAATTACTATGCATTTCTTAAAGTTGTGCTCATATATTTACAAACTTACTTTGTTTTCAACTTAAGTTCTTCGCTTAAAGATAAAATCCATTGCTTACTTCCATCCTCTCCCTTTTCTTCATTTGCTAAGATAGTCAAGTCTCTATTTAATGGTTATGCCACTAAAAAAATAACTGGATATATTCATTTCAGTGTAAAATGTGCTTAAAAACATTAATGACATACAGAAGTTCTGTCAGAAGCAATTGATATTTCCTTTAGGCAATCATTTTACTTCGCAAAAATATTTATGAGCTGCTCAAATTTTCATAATGCATATTCATTGTTACCTACATGTCATAGCCTATTAGCTAACATAAAGGATAAATTATTTTAATAGCTTCTTTTGATAATGTCAAAGTCAATAAATCCACTAAAAATAATTACAGAATTTGAGCTCCTTTTATATTATCAGGTGTTATAGATTAAAACAATTCTAAATGAAGCTGATTAACTGGTTAAGTGTTGACAATGTAGAAAATAGAGAAGCCATTAAAATAAAAGGAAAATGATGCACTACATATGCAAATGATATACTACCAAGAAACTAGTCTCCCACAAATTCGTATCACTTTACATGAAGATTCAAAAATTAGTTTAACGACTATATTCCATGTAATTAAGGAAAGTGACTATAAAAATCTCCAATATTCTTTGCCTATTCACTCATCTATTGCTATTCACTATATTCTTAGAGAATATAACAAAATTATTTTTTAATGAATTAAATGTCTTCATGAAGAAAAAGATACAAAAACTTATATGTGGACACACACACACACACACTCACTCATGAATACCACCAATTCTTCCATGTTGCAATATCTCCTGGGAAGTTCTCAAACAATATAAGAGTTTGGAACTCTGTGTTTCATAATAAAACAGGCAATTTATTCTAATAACTGTATATTTTACAAAAATGATAAAATCAGTTTCTTTAGCAAAAAAATTTTAAAATATTTTATCACATTTTAGGATCTCATCATATCTAATGCTCCTATTAAGTGAAGAACACATAATAATAGCTACCAGTATTGATCACCTGTTATGTTCAAGGCACTGCACTAAGTAGTTTATATACAGTCTTATTCAATCCCAGTGACAACCCTGAGATGTAGGTATTATATCTGTGTTTTAAAACAAAGAAGTTAAAATTCAGGGAAGTTAAGTGTTTTTCCTGATGTCATACAATTAGATAGTGACTGAGTTGTAACTGGACCATCTGTCTAACTCAAAAACCTATGGGGGTAGCTATTATTATCATAACTATTACTTCCTTAAAAGCAACTAATGTCCATTCTTGGTTCCAGGTTTAACTTTAGATGTCAATTTGGCCTCCCCAGTATGAAGGGATATACTACTCACGCCAAGTCAACTCCTCTAGCACTTACGTCAGTAATATTTATTGTAGTAAACTAAGTTCCAACTGCTATACTTGCTGATTCAGTGGTGTCTAAATTCAGCAAAGAATGAAGTGACATGTTCAAAACAACCCTGGAATACCCCTAGAAAAGTACCACAATGATAACCAACCACTTTCCATTATTTCTAATAAAGAATGTGTTTCTTCTAGCATTGAAAGACACCACAGCCCTCCAAGTTACTAAGACTGAAATCAGGTGCTCTGAATTTCACAAATAAATTTGTATAATTTAAGTAATGTGAGTTTATTCTCACATACTACATTCCAGATATGTGTACTCATTGAGTGAAGTATTAAAACTTCAATTATTTGTTATTTTGCTCTTCTTTTCCTTAAACATATGTATTCTGCAATACCACCAAACAGTAGTATTAGACTCTCCTGTTTAAGAGAAATAAAAGCAGTTCTGGAAGACATTCTTTTTTTTTTTTTTTTTTAGATTTTATTTATTCATTTGAGAAACAGATGAGAGAGCATGAGAGAGAGCATGAGCAGGGGTAGAGGCAGAGGGAGAGGGAAAAGCAGGCTCCCTGCTGAATCAGGAGCCCAATGTGGGGCTCGATCCCAGGACCCTGGGATCATGACCTGAGCCAAAGGCAGACACTTAACCATCTGAGCCACCCAGGCGCCCCAAGACATCCTTTTCTAATCCTTAACAATTTTCTTCCAATTTTTCGTTTAAAACTTCTTTTATAAAAAATGTTAATGAAACAGATGTTGATTTATTGTAATTATGCTAAATTAACAAGGGTTTTCACCTGTTAAAGTAGTGTACAACTGGATACCAAGATGCTTTGAAGAGGTACACTTTCCAAATTTTGGGGTTTTTCTTCCAATTGAAAGTTACTGTGATCAAAGTGGTCTTCCCCCCGCCCTTTTTTTTTTTTTTAAGATTTATTTTTATTTTTATTTTATTTTTTTTTTTTTAAAGATTTTATTTATTTATTTATTTGAGAGAGAGAGTGAGAGAGCACAAGAGGGGGGAGCGGGGGAGGGAGGAGCAGACTCCCCGCTGAGCAGGGAGCCTGATGTAGGGCTCGACCCCGGGACTCCAGGATCATGACCTGAGCCGAAGGCAGTCGCTTAACCAACTGAGCCACCCAGGCGCCCCAAGATTTATTTATTTTTAGAGAGAGAACTGCAAAAGTGAGATGGAAGGTAGGGGGGAAGGGGTAGAGGGAGAGGGCCAGAGAGAATCTCAAGCAGACTCCCTGCTGAGCACTGCCAAGGTAGGGCTCATCTCAAGACCCTGAGATCTTGACCTAAATCTAAATCAAAAGGGGGATGCTCAAAGGACTGAGCCACCCACGTGCCCCCACAGTGATCTAAGAAGTAAAACATCAAAATTTCCATGGAATTTCTCATTGCTTTCTACTGCCCTCTGCTGTGGTAATCCTCAAAAAAAACTTTTTAATCTCCCTTCCTCAAGAAAAACTATGACATCTAAAACTCTTGGAATGTGGTATGTAAATACCAAATGCTAAAAAAATATGTATCTTTAAATTATATTTGTAAGTATAGTTTTAATTTTAAAAGTTCTCCTCTAAATCTCTTACCAGAATTCCACGAAGCATTTCCTATGGTCTACTTTCATGTTAAAATTAAAAAGCTAGGGATGCCTATGTGGCAGAGTTGTTTAAGCCTCTGCCTTCAAAGGGGCATGATCCCAGAGTCCTGGAATCAAGCCGCATGGGGCTCCCTGCCAGTGGGGAGCCTGTTTCTCCCTCTCCCGCTCCCCCTACTTGTGTTCCCTCTCTCACTTGCTCTCTGTCGAATGAATAAAATCTTTAAAAAATAAAAATAAATAAAATTAAAAAGCTAACGGGAAGAAGTTACTATTGAGTTCAGAGTTGTTTCAGGAAAAGAGTAAAGAGAATCAATTATTTTTACACATGAAGCTGTTTTTTCACTCTCTACCCAGCTATCAGGAAACTTGTGGTAATACTTTAAACCCGAATTAGATTTTGAATCACGTGTGTGTAATACTTCACCAGGAAAAACTACCTTGAAATAAGCGAATACTTACTAAAACAATGTACTCTTAGAAACACTACTCGCATTTCCAAATAACTTTTTTCCGATCCTGCTAGACTGAGTATCCAAGGCAAAGATGGATAACTGAAATTCACAAATTACTATTTTAAATATAGTGATTTCAATCCTCTTAATCAAAGTTTTTAGAGGACTAAGATTGAAATCAGGTGATCTTCACAAATTTACCTAACTTAAAATTATGTGACTTTATTCTCACCATTATAGGAGTTCAACCTAAAGAAAAACCCACAGCTTTAAAAATGTGTAATTATGAATACAAACGTAAACGAATAACGAAGGGAGCTGAGTACTGAACATAAAGACCAAATAGTTCTCGTAGGTTTGCAAATACTCCTAAGAGGTATTTTCACATCCAACACACCCCTTTTAGTGACTCCAGGGCCCAGAGCTCGGCCTCCGAAGGTCAAAAGCGCCGTGACTCTGAAAGGTGTGCGGTGCTCAGGCGCAGAGTGAAAGGGGACGCTTTACTGCTTTTGAGAGAACACCAGGCTAACCCCACATCCGCGACTGCGTGGCCCACAGGCCTCCCAACCGCTGGGCTCTTGCCCGCAGGCCGCCCTCGCCCAAGCCCAGCTGCCCGGCTGCCTAGCAACGCGGCCAAGCTGCCTGGCAACGCCGCCGCCCCCGCCCGCCCTAGCCAGCCTGGGCCCACCCGGAAGGCCAAGGGATTCACTGTACCTCTTTTTTCTTCTGTCCTCCCCCGAGCTGGATGCAGAGAAGTAGCAGGAGGAGGAGAAAGGGAAAGCTCCCGGTGGGCAGGTATCGCAGCCGCCGCCCCGCCTGCCTCCGGCGTGAAGGAGCGCCCCTGGCACCCATCGCCGCAGGGCAGTGTCTCCTCCACGCTCGGTAACCGTGCGCGCCCAGCTCCTACCGGCGTCCTACTCCTGCCAGGCTAACCGCCGGGAGCCCCTGCCCGTGCCCTCGTGGGTTCCTGCGGCTTCGCCAGGGAAGCGGAGGCCGCTGAGGACGCGGAGGCCGCTGAGGACGCGGAGGAGGAAACTGACAGAGCATCCGGTTCACCGGGAGAGGGGACCTGGAAAGGCCCGGGATGGGGCAGGAAGTGGGCGTGGCGAGGGAACGGGGGCCTCGACCACGGCGCGCTGAGCCCCCGGCGGGAGTTCTCCCTAAGACCCACGCCGCGTGGGGCCACGGTTCTCTAGCTGGCCGGCTGAACGCTACTGAAACCAAGGCGAGGTTCCGGGAATATGCGAGGGGCCTCTTCAGTCCCGCAGAAGTAAACTCCTGTGTACCTGGAGCCACAGACAGACCTGATTGCCTTCTAGGATGATGGAGGAGCGATTTAAGGAATTAATAAGCACGTGGCCCCTGTGGCCAAGGGGCAATCTCCGTTTCCATTGGGAGATTTTTAGAGACACATCTGTGGCTCAACTGAGCCCTCTCAAGCCTCTAACATAATCCACGTAATATAATCCCGCGGATGCGTACTAGCCACTTGCAACTTCACAGCTGTTCCTTGCAGTCCCAATTGAGGGGCCTGAGGAGCCAACCTTCACACCACTCTTTCCCATTCATTCAGTATCCATGGAGCGCCAAAGTGCAGAGCACTGGACTAGACACTTGGGAATGCAAAAATGAAAAGGACTTAATACCTGCTCTCTGAACATTTTAAGAACAATAGCAGCAGACCTATCTGATATGGGTCAAGTACTGTTGTTACAGGATTTCTTTTCCTTAGGTGCCGGGTTTTTGGTTAGGCTGCTTGGAAGAATGACGAGCGAGACCAGAGGAAAAGTGGAGGGCAGCAAAGCAAAGTTTATTGAGTGACAGTACCAAGCTTCCCAAGAGGGGGAGTATGCGAGAGGGTTGCCAACTTGGCGTTTAGATCTAAGGGTTTTTTATGGGCTTGTTGGAGGGCAGTTTTAATCTGATTAACCCTCCATCATCCAATCAGGTTTTTGCCATCTACCTATCACTTGGAAAAGGGTGGAGGGCTACTTTCAGGGTGTTGTAAAATCCTTTTGAGGGTGGTTTCCTCTTGGGGGGGGAGGGGGTAAGGGCTTGTCCCTGCCTGCCTTTCTTCCAACTGTCCTCCATTACTGTTCTAATGTAGCTTTTATTTTACCTCAAGATTTCTTCTCTTTTATCATGAGCATTTCTGATGGTGTAATAAAGCCTATTGGCCCAATCTTAAAACAGTATTTCTAACTGCAAAAATTAAATTCATAAGATTACAAAGGAATCAGTTATAATTAAATACCATTATCAAAATTAAAACAATTCACCTCCTTTCACCTGGTGGTTTGTATTTGGGGAAAGCTGGAAAGCAAGGGTAGATGTTAGAACCAATGTATAAACACTCAGACTTCACAGTGTGATTATGATTGACCAAGAGGCACAGAATTGTAGGATACTTGGCCAACTAAGTAGCATGAGGGCTGAAAATAAATTCTGCAATCATATGAAATCTAGCAGTGTATCTAACAGCAATTCTAATAAATATGGTAATATGACAAACAGTATTTCAAAATATCTACTACTACTGTACTGTGATATGAAATTATTTGTAATTTCTGCAGGGAACAAAGCCATATGTACTGCTAATACTACCATGCTTTGCTTTCTACTTTATAATTGAAGAAAACAAGATTCTCATAAGAGGTTAATAGAAATACGGTTAAATTTTTTTCAATTCAAGTTTCATAGATGCCCTCAAATGTCATGGACTCCAGATTAAGAACTCCTGCTCCACAACAACCTTATTAGATAAGTCCTATTGTAACAATTTCCACATAAAGAAACTAAGGCCAGGAGATCTAACTCAAAGTCATACAACTAGAAAAAGGTGTCCCAGGAATTTGAACTTTGGCAGTCAAGCTCAATAGCCACTATTGTATACTATGCTATGCGACCTTTTTTAAAGGAATTTACAAATAAATCTCTCTATCTCCCGGGCTTTTGATTTCCCACTATTGTGTGCGCATTTTTGCCCATAGTAACTTCTCCCAAAAGAATAGCCCATTGCTTTTTCCTTGAGACTTGTGAAGGTGGCATCCACTTTTATCTATCTGTAACTTTATGGTTTATATGGAGATACACTCAACATAATCAAAATCCACCATCTGCCCCTTCATCTCCCAAATTTATCTTAATTTCTTTTATTGCAATTAATGGTACCACTGTAACCGAACCAACATGAGTTCACTCCTTGCTGAGTCACAGATAGAAACTACACCAGTTGAGTTGTTGCACAAAGGGAACTTTATTTGCAGTAAATAAGGAGATCATAGGAAATAATTTCCAAAGCCGTGACTCTTTGAGCAAGGGTGAATGGGTTCCTTTTATTTAGGTTTAGGAGGAATATTTTAAAAGGGGATCCTTGTTATTGTATATAAAGGTGGACATAAGGTCACGCAATACACCTTAAGGAAACATGCCTATACATGCATTGTTTAGTATTATAAAGAGACAAAGGTAATTATTGGTCATTCTAGAGGCCATTCCGTGGTGACCTGCGCAGATACATGATAGGGAGTTACGTTCAAACTTGTCTGAGTAGTCTGGGCTGGCTGGAGGTCTTGTCAGGGCAGTTGCTATTGCTTGAGGGGTGGTTTTGCTTTCCATTTGCCTGAGTTAAGATATAAGGCAGAAGGAAGAGCTTAAGGAAAAATGTAGGACAGAGGGAGGTGAGTATAAGCAGTAAAGGTCAGGTCTTGCGATCTGGTTTGTGACACCACCATCCTCCTAATTACCAATTTTCAGAGCCTCCAAGCTGCCCATTCTCTCCAACCATACTGCCATTGTATTTGGTTTCCAACTTCCTCTGCCTCCACAGTGTCTTAAAATTTGTTTTCTTCTTTTTATTTTGTAACTCTAGCATTCATTAGACAGACATCGGACATCATTATTAGTCCAATCTCCCCTTGCTTCTAATCTTACCATCCTCCTCTACCAGCCTAACCCAAGACTTTTTAATCCTACCTTCTTGCATTCTATTCTTGGTAAATTAGAGTGATCCTTTTAATACATAAACCAGTGCAAAGTAATTTCTCTGTCCTCAGCATAAAAAGCAGTCTTTTCCACGCCCTCAGGACCCTACTGTTACTTGGAGCCTGGTTACCTTTCCAACCTCATTCCCTACTTCTGCTTTCTCACTCTGCTCCAGCTGGGCTGTTTTCTTTTCCTTAAATATGTCAAGCATACTCTGTCTCTGTTCTTCACACTGTTGTTCCTTCACCCTTCTCACTGAGATAGATGGTCACATGGCAAACTTTGTCACTTTATTTACATTGAGGCTCAGAGTTCCTAAAATGTCATCGTGAGATAGAGAAACTGAAGGGAACCCGTAGGGGGTAAAAAACCTGGCTTTTTATCTCCTTTTCCTCCTTCTGTTCTTTGCTAGGATCTGCACCACACACACACACACACACACACACACACACACACACACACACACACTTGCCTTAATGTATGTCCTCCTTGTAAAGGACAAGGAGTAAATGATTTCTTTGGAGTCTTCCAGCACAACAGATAACATCTCAGGAATGACTGGGTAGGAATGACCAGGCAAGGCCATCATGTGTGTCTTCTAGACCACTGGCACTAGACATCTCAACACCAAGACCTCCTGGCTCCAGGGAATCAGTGACTTATGATAGACATCTGGACCCTGTCCTCGTTCAGACCACTTCTAGATGCCTGAGAGGACACGTGCACCAGACCACAATCATCAATAAAAACCCTAGGCCCCAAACAAAGGAGAGATTTTCTCTCCTTTGTTTTCCAAGTCTCCTGGACACTGTCTGTACCTGCACTCTCTACATATCTTCAATAAACTCTGCTGTACTTCCTACTGGCTCACATTTGATTTCCATCCTGCTGCGCTTAGCAAGGACCCTCTTGGCTGGTCCTGCTGGACCCCCTCTTGGTCCTCGGGACCCAGCCTGCCTGCATCAATCTCATCTCTCAGACAACCCTTTCTAAAAACTAAACTCCTTACCCTACACACACACACACACACACACACACACACACTTAACTTTTTTATAGCATTCATCATTACCTGAAATTAAGCTATTGATTCATTTATTTAGGATTAGGATGTAAGCTCAGTAAAACAGGGCTTTCATCTACACTGTCTAGAATAATCCCTGTTTTACAGTTTTTATAGTATCTATCACTAACTGACATTATGCATTTCTATTCATTTATCTGTCTTTCCCCCCAATGGAATGTAAACTCCATGAAGGCAGAGACTTTGTTTTCTTTGAGTCCACACTACACAGAATAGTACATTTGTTGAATGAATGAATGAATGAATGAATGAATGAATCCAGCCATTCTCTGTTTATTCCCTAAAGTACAATACTAAGCATGTCACTGTCTTTAGTCCACAGACTTTCAGTAGCTCATCCCTAGGTTCCAAAGGAGGTCCAAACTCTGGATAATGGCTTGGAGCCAAGTTAAACTCTTTACTCTTGTTTGAAGCAGCCTTCAAACTGGAGTTTACACCAAAGACTACATAGGCAAATAGTTTTAAAAGAATTCACTTCCAAAATCTCAACAATCCTGTGTTCTTTCCTAAAATTGATGGACTTGGAAGAAGTGCCTGAGGTGCAGGCTAACTCTTAATGGTTCTTCTTGCCCAGCTTTGTTAGCCTTTTATCTTAGCTAAAGAAGGAGATCTCTCCCTCCATCCCCATTTTTGCTTTCAACAGTATTGAAAGAGGACATGCTCCAGTTATCAGCTATAGATCATTTAGAAATTGTTTTGGGAATAGAACACTATGTAATTTTTGGCCCTTTACTCAAAAGGAGTTCAAGCAATTGACTGATATTGTGATAACAGACTCCTATTCCTGCCTCCTTATTGTAATCATAGTTCTTTAATACTTACTATAAACAAAACTTAAAAATAAGAATAAAATGATGCTGAATATTATCTTGTTCTAGCAGTAATTAATATTTATCCACAGACATGTAAATTAATTTTTAAAACCTCAATTATTTCTATAAGTAATGTTTTCCCAATACACTTTTGTTTTGCATTTTTTCATGTTTACTACTATTTTCTCAAATTCATAATATATGTTGTTATTTTGATAAATTGGGTATACCTAATAACTAATGGTAACTCAGTGCAACAGATAATATTTAATATAGCCTCATGGTCAGAAGTTTGTTTAAATCAAATTTCAATTCATACAACTCTTTTTTGCAAAGAAGGCTCTCAAGCATAAAACAAATATATATATATTAGAATAAAATTCTATCTGCTTACACTGCCAGTGGGAGGTTAAATCAGTTCAACAACTTTGTAAAAGTGGCAATATCTTCTGAAGTTAATACACCTACCTTTGACCCAGGAGTTCCAAATAGACATATATTCACCAAATGACATATACAAATGTGTGTAGCAGCTTTATTCATAAAGCCCGAAGTTGGAAAGAGACCAAACATCTATCCACAGTTAAACAGATAATTAACTTGTGATGCAGTCATACTATATATCAGTAAAAGTGATCTAATGACATCTATGCATAATATGAATGAATTTTACAATATAAGGATCCAGACACAAAACTAATATATTTGGGTTTATGCAAATAAACAAAGACCAACCAGATGAGAACAGGAAGAAGCTCTTTTTTCAGAGCTTGCTATAGCAAGGGAGTAAGCCACCCCCACTTGCATTTTGACAGACTTAAAGGCAGGCAGAGAAGTAGGAAAGCTTAATAGAAAAAAGGGAAGGCCTCAGGTACCCTGCCTCCTTGTAGGTGGGCTAAATAGAAGGAGGGCATCTCTGTGATTGGTTAGGGCTGCATATTTGGCTTTCTATAGTTGGTCCTAAGTTTGAAACAGGGACAAAAAGTAGGTAGATATCAGTTTTTAATTAAGTGCTGGCCATTTGGGGCCAATTGTTAAAGAAGTTATTGTTTGGACTCCTGGATTGACTAGAGATAGCAGTCTGACCTCCTACAGGTCCAGGCTGGCTTCCTGGGGGCTTTATTACAGATAAGCGGTTGGTTTCCTGGACATATTGCAGGTTATAGGTCAGAGTTCTATTTCTATATATGATCTGACCATTAAGTTGGTTAGTGTATTAAATACCTCAGGTGAGAAGTCAGGATAGTGGAAGAGGACCCAAGAGGGTTCTGGAGTACTGGAAAAAGTCTATGATCTATTTCTTGTTCTGATTGCTGGTTATTATGTAAGTGTATATTCTTTGTGCAAATTTATTGAGCCATAATTTTGTGATTTATGTATATATGCTATATTTCAATACAAAATTTACTTTTTAATAAAAAGTTTCATTAAAAAAAGTATAATTTGGGGGGGCACCTGGCGGGGTCAGTCAGAAGAATGTGTGACTCTTGATCTTGGAGTTGTGAGTTTGAGCTCCATGTTGGGTATAGAGATTACTTAAAAAAAATAAAATCTTAAATAATAAGAATAATTTTTTAAAAAGTAAAATTTTCAGGGACGCCTGGGTGGCTCAGTCGGTTAAGCGTCTGCCTTCGGCTCAGGTCATGATCCCAGGGTCCTGGGATCGAGTCCCGCATCGGGCTCCCTGCTCCGCGGGGAGCCTGCTTCTCCCTCTCCCTCTGTCTCTGTCTCTCTCTCTGTCTCTCATGAATAAATAAATAAAATCTTTAAAAAAAAAAAAAAGTAAAATTTTCAAATCCCTTGGAGACAGCATAATGGAAATACAAGTTCGGGAGGATAAAAAGATAATATAAAATATCCAATTGTTAAAAAGAAGAGTTCCTTCTTGTTTGTGAGTTTGTTCTTTGATGGATAAAGATTGTTACAATTTCCATTCCTTTGGAAATATTAATAAGAATGCTGTGACAGTTTTATTTTATTAATGTCAATATTTATAACGATGGAAATTGTAATCGCCAAGTATTTAAGCATATAATGAAAACCTTTAGATGTTTACTTTAAAATGCACAAAGGGATATCTAGTCTAAATTCTTTTAGAGGGATGTTATCAAAACAATTTGATAGACCACATTCTGCATGTTCCTACCCCTATCACTGTTGCATCTTTCTGGAATGAGCTTGTCTACACTCCTTGTACTTCAAAATCTTGCTCATTCTTCAGTGCACAACTTAAATATCATCTCTGTTGTGATTTCCAATTCCTATCCAGCAGTATCCAATATTTTCTCTTTGCTTCCATATATATATTTGTTTGCAAGTTGCTTATTGAAAGTCACTTAAGTCGTTAAGTATCTAAAGACAAAAAATATTTACATGTAATTGTGTCAAAACACTGCAATAAATAGTAATGATTACTAAAAACTTAACTTTTCTTTCAAACATAAGTAATCTTTTCAAAAATTATTTGAGAGGATATAAAAAGCATCTTTCTGTGACGAAAATGAAGTGTTAATCTAGTCATAAGATAACAGGGTGATTTCATAGAAAGAGATTAAAATTGTAATTTTAGGCCTTCTGTACATTATTCTTGAAACAATATTGTAGTAAAAGATTTATTAAACACCTTACCATACGTGTTTTTAGGCATTCACAGATAAAAAATGAATAAATCTGTAAATTAAAGTTTTTGACTGTAGCTTTAAAATATAACCTGTTAACATATTAAATAAAACAATGTATATATCATAATATACCATATCGATAAACTATAACTTAATAAACAGAAAATTATATGCATTATTTTATATAAATATTTATGTATCTTTGTAATCAGAGTACCTAGAATACTCAAGCATTTGTATTAATTACCATATTTAACCAAAGTAACCACTTTTTTCTCCAGACACAATAGAAAAACAGAAGACAGAAAAGCAAGCACTATTTAGCTATCTTTTCTTTATGAGTGCTAATGTCTTCTTTTATATCTATTTACAAGGGTAATTCAAATGCATTTGTATATTTTGCCCATCTCTACCTGTTCTACAAAATTTAAAATTATGTTTAGTGATTGTGATATTGTGATTTATAATAAGAAATATATGTCTGGTCTTCATCCCTGTTTCTGGCACAGTGCTCCTTTTTTTTTTTCTTTTAGCAGCAAGAGAGGTATTATTCAGAGAGTGGTTAAGACAACGAACATTTTTGTCTTTTGAAGAGATAATGCTATTGCATAATTTTACATTGTGTTAGAAAAAAATAGTTAAGGATACATATTACATATTTAAAGCCAACTGTTGTAAGAAGAGTTATATACTCTATTACTTCTAAAACAATAGAAGCATGAGGAAGGTATAGAGAGTACATTATCTGTCCATCCAGGTGCATAAAACAAAAGGGAGTAGGGAATTAAAAACAAATGATGAAAAATAAAGCCAGTAAATAGAAAACACAAAATAAATCCTACAGTATATATAATCATGATAAATATAAACTAGTTATATCCATCTATTTTTTTATGCTTCATATTTTAGATCTTTAGCACAGATTGTTTTTATTTAAATTCAATTAACATATAGTGTATCATTAGTTTTGGAAGTAGAGCAGTGATTCATCAGTCTCATATAACGCCCAGTGCTCATTACATCACGTGCCCTCCTCAGTGTCCATCACCCAGTTACCCCATCCCCCATCCCCCTCCCTCCAGCAACACTCAGTTTGTTTCCTATGATTAAGAGTCTTTTAAGGTTTGCCTCCCTCTCTGATTTCATCTTGTTTTATTTTTCCCTCCCTTCCCCTAAGAGCCCAGATGTCCATCGACAAATGAATGGATAAAGAAGATGTGGTATATACACACAATGGAATGTTACTCAGCCATCAAAAAATGAAATCTTGACATTTACAACGGTGTGGATGGAACTAGAGGGTATTATGCTAAGCGAAATAACTCAATCAGAGAAATCATGATCTCACTCACATGTGGAATTTAAGAAACAAAACAGAGGATCGTAGGGGATGGCACAGAGCTCCTTAAAACCCTTGAAATTTCCTAAGTGATGTGAGTGATAAAGATGTTTGTTATTATGTCAATGGGGTGACTCTTGGACTCCACCTAAGGGTGGGGCTGGTTCCCGGGGGACTAACCAAGTGATTAGAGGGGCGGAACTTTGAGTCCAACCCCTCCTCTCCAGGGAAGGGAAATGGGCTAGAGGCTGAATCAATCATGCCTGTGTTATTAAGCTTCCATAGAAACCCAAAAGGACTGGGTTCAGAGAGCTTCTGGGTTGGTGAACACGTGGAGATTCTGGGAAAATGGTATAGTTGGAAAGGGCATGGAAATTTCAAGCCCCTTTTCTTATACAATACCTTATGCATCTTTTCCGTCCAGCTGTTCTTGAGTTATATCTTTTTATAATAAACTGGCAATCTAGTAAGTAAAATGTCTCTCTGACTTTTGTGAGCCACTCTAGCAAATTAATCAAACCTAAGGAGGGGGGTCATTGAAACCTCCAATGTAGAGCCAGTTGGTCAGAAGCACAGGTGATGTTAACCTGGCCATGTGACTGGAGTTGGTGGGGTGGTGGGGGAAGAGAAGCAGTCTTGTAGGACTGAGCCCTTAACCCATGGGATCTGATACTATCTCCTGGTAGATTTTAATGTCTGAAATTATAAGACACCTACCTAGTGTCTGAAAATTGTTTGGTGCTCTGGAAAAATCCCTGCCACACACTGGTATGTGGTGCAGAATCCTTTTAGTGATCGGTATTTTTGGAGGTTTCTTTTTTGTTGTTTGTTTCTTACTTAAAAATTATCCAGGCACCCAAAGATTATTTATTAGTTAGCTTTATCATATGTCTAAAGCAGTGCTATCAATAGAGCTCTGTGATTATGGAAATTTTCTATATCTGTGCTGTCCAATATGGTAACCACTGGCCAAATGTGACTATTGGACACTTGAACCATAGTTAATGCAACTGAGGAACTGAATATTTAATTTATCTAACTTTAATTAATTTAACTTTAAATAGCTACAGTGGCTATTATAGTAGTTACTACTGTCCTGAATAGTCTAAGTTCTTAAAACCTGGAATATAATCTTAGTTAATGTTAAGTCTTCATGATTAGAAGCACTATAAGAATTTTATAAAATTAAGCTTGTTATCACTTTTTTTTAAGATTTATTTATTTAGGGGCGCCTGGGTGGCTCAGTCGTTAAGCGTCTGCCTTCGGCTCAGGTCATGATCCCAGGGTCTTGGGATCAGGATCGAGCCCCACATCGGGCTACCCGCTCGGCAGGAAGCCTGCTTCTCCCTCTCCCACTCCCCCGGCTTGTGTTCCCTCTCTCGCTGTGTCTCTCTCTGTCAAATAAATAAATAAAATCTTTAAAAAAAAAAAAGATTTATTTATTTATTTTAGAGAAAGAGAGAGAGTGTGTGAGTGTGAGCTGGGGGAGGGGCAGAGGGAGAAGAAGAGGGAGAGAGAGAATCTCAAGCAGGTTCCCTGCTTGGCCCAGAGCCCCAGTGTGGAGCTCGATCTCACGACTCTGAGATCATAACTTGAGCTGAAACCAAGAGTCAGACGCTTAACCGCCTGAGCCACCCAGGTGCCCCTATAAAATTAAACTTTTAAAAAGACATCCATTATTATCATTTAATTATTTAAATATGTTTTTATATCTCTCAATTTTTTGAAAAGTCATGAAAAGAGTAACAATTTACTTAAATCATGAAATCAGTTTAGTGAATTTAATCCATGGGACATTTAACCCTGGTCTTGTATAAATCTAAATATTGTGCTGATGTTCTTTTTTTTGGTAAACTAAATTTTACACTCCTTAAATAATGCCAAAAGTTCTCTCGTATGGGAACTAAGGTCTTTTTTTAAAACCTCATAATTATATTAATGAAGGCTATTAAGTCAATGCACTCTTCAGCCACCATAATTTTTAAAATAAATGTAACAATAATGTGTTTATTTATTTAAAAAAATTTTTTTTCAGTTTGTCTCGACTAGATATTCCCAGAGGGCACACATACCAACAGAGTGATTTTTGTAATCTGTTACTCTAAAATTTCCCAGCATCAGAAAAAG
Source organism: Neomonachus schauinslandi (assembly GCF_002201575.2). Classification (NCBI taxonomy): domain Eukaryota; kingdom Metazoa; phylum Chordata; class Mammalia; order Carnivora; family Phocidae; genus Neomonachus; species Neomonachus schauinslandi. The sequence goes on from NC_058404.1 coordinate 23,072,714, forward strand.
GGAGGGAGAGGCAGAAAGAGAAAAATTAGAAGTGCAAAAAAGTCAATTTCAGACAAATATTAAATTGTCACTATAAAGAACTAATTATGTCCTATCTACAAAAGAGATGACAAAGTTTAGACACAGGAAAACCCATTTTGACATATATACACAGACAAGAGAAAGTCCTTGGTCAATTTTATCAAGCCATACGATTAAAAAGCCAGAGATTTTGGAACCCCGAAGTATAGAAATGAAACAGATTAGGAATCTTCAACATGAGAGAAAATGATCTCTCCTCTGTTCTCCTCTGTACACAAGACAATCTTCTCATGCGTGTTTCTTCTCCTTTTGTTCTAAGGGAGCTACCGAATGAACATCTTGCTAAAATCAAACGTTGCCCCCAGGAGTCACTGCAATTCCAATTTACCTCTGCAAAATACTACCAGTCAGAGGATAAGTATACATTATATTTAGAAAACATAAAGGAAACAGGGGTTTGGCCTGAAAGATGTGCAGCTTCAGACTGAGAAGACCCCATGAGAACTCTAGCCGTCAGTAAGTTTGGTGCTGATGGAACTTGGCGCTGATCAGGGGCCAGACAAAACTGACGGTGGGCACATGAATCTAAACAAATCATTTCTCACAAAACTGGGGAGGACCCCTTACAAGGTTTTGAAATGCTGGCCTAAAGCAACATGTACCCAAAGAACATCAGGCTGAGGACACCTTCTGGACTCCCCCTTCCTCAGCAATGGTCCGAGGAAGACTTATGGACTTATCAGTTCTATGTCCAGACCCTCCTGATAGACTGTTCTTTGTATGGACAAAACCAGCAGACCGTAGAAGTAAATACCACAAGGCAGAAAAGCAATTCACCAAGAATACAATATAAATCTGATCATATGACCAAAAAGCCCCAAAAGAACTTATTCCTGAGAAAACAAAACAAACCCAGTGCAGAAGAATCACAATGACATATTAATCAGAGCTCAGTTCAGAGTAAAACTTACCTCCCATCTGTGGCCAGAGTGACAATTTGAACACTTAAACAGAGATTTCTAGGACCTCCAATGTGTACATTATTACTGAGTATAAAGTTCTGGTCCAACAGTGAGGGGCTCAGCTAACCCTTGGTGGAATCTTTGTTTCTGTTACTACCGTCCATCTAAACAACACAACTGAAGTCAAACTGAGTTGGGTTTATTGGCTCATTGCAAATGCTCAATCCTATTCCATGAGGAGTTTGAAGGAATCTGAGTAAGAGAGTATTAAAAGGGAAGAGTTACAGCATTTAATCTTTTGGGGAGGCTTCAAGGAAGTGTGGTTCTATTCTGGATTCAGAGCTGTCAGAAGCAGGAGAAATTCGTGGTAGGGTATCTTAATAATTTTTGTCTAGAAGATGAAAGGAACAAAGTAAAACTAAATATAAAATCGACCACAAAAGGAACAGTCTCTTATATTAGCTGAGAGAGGCAGATGTTTGGTCATTTTTGTGGTTTATACAGTGCTCTTGTTTCTGACAAGATTATGGAAGGGACTCATTTTTGTCTTGCTCTGTCACGGTCACAGAGTGGCCTTGTCTGATGATGGTCTTCTATGGGATTTTTAATATTCAGCAGAAGAATACCAAGGCCTGTTAGAGCCAGATCAGCTCCAGGAGCTCATTTGTTCTTTCTACATCTTGGGCAAAATTATCTTAATTTCCTAATCAAAAAAATCACAGGACTCTTGTGAGGATTAAATTAACTAATAGGTATAAGGAAATTATTACATAGTTCAGAATGTATGAATTCTTAATTAATATTTGCTAGTGTTATCATCATTTGCCATCACATTGAACATACGTTCAATCCCCTCCCATTGAATAGTAAGCACTGGGAGCTTTAATTATCTTTGTATTCCCTACCCCAATAATGTACTACCTACCCCAGCACTACACAAAGCAGGGTGTTTGGGAGCATGCGCTTTGGAGCTGGACTCTCCACTTCTTAACTATGTGTCCGTAGGCAGATTACGTCACCGCTCTGTTCCTCAATTTCTTCATTGTAAAAGGAAAAGAATTATAGCACCTTGAAGATGAAAGAAGTGAATACATGCAAAATGTTTAGAAGAGTACTTGACACATTGTAAATGCTATAGATTAACTCCCATTGTGGGTGTAGGTACTCAGTAAATATTTAACTGACTTCAGACATGAATTCTTCTCCTCTACCAGACACTAGGGTAAATACAGGAATAAGGGCGAGAAAGAAATGAGAGGCATAGTCCTTCTCTAAGCAACAGATATAGATATTTAGCATGTTTCCGTTGGAGGGATGAGCCCATCAGTGACATATCGGTGTCCCTCAAGCTGTTGTGCTGCAAACAGATTACCAGGGAGCAAGGATGTGAGCTTAGATTTCACATCCTAGCACCATACATGATGTAATACAGGAGCATAAAAACTTTTTTAACACCTAACTATTACATGGATGCCCATATGGAATATACAGAGGAAAGTGTAAAGGGAAAACCCTTAGAGCTCCAAGAAACACAGTTGAAAAACTAATAGTTGGAAATATTAGGCACTAATACTTAATCTTAACTGCCTTTTCTCATTTTTTAAAATATATTCATTTGTTAGTATATCTAAATAATTTTAATATTTTTCAAACAATTCACTGTTTAAAATAAATTTTATATAATGAGTATGTTTCCCAGAAATATTCCAGAAAAAAGGTGATTTTGCATATTATGATAAATTATGTTCAATTATTTTAAAACTGTATCTTAATAAATAACTGAAGGCTTGAAGTATTACGTCTGCGTAAAAAACAGAAATTAGATTATTTTTGTAAATATTGCTAAACTTCAACCTAATGCTACTTCCCATGGCACTCATTAAAACATTTTCTTTTATTCATAGAACTTAGTAGCATTTCTAAAAATTCATCGCATATGATCTTTCCTGCCTAGACTTCCTATCAAAATCAATATAAATTCATATTTGAAATGCAGAATTAAGGAATAGCCTAGTAAAAGATTTACCAAATGAATTATACTACTAAAAAAGCATGCACCTGCACAATTACATTTAAAACCTATGTTTGGGATGTTTTCAGAAACAATCGTCAGCATATGATTTCATTATGTTGAACATATGGTTAACTCAAACAGCCTTTCCATTTATTTGTTCAGCATGTTCCATGTATCTGAAAAGGCCAGTGGGGCATATGTTAACACCATGAAATATCGTTTCAAAGGACTATTCACTGGTTAGTAACTGGGGGCCCACTGTGGGGAGCAAGGGAGAAGGCATTATTTCCTTAAATTCTTGTATATCAGATGTTCTGAAGTCTAAGTCCAAAGTCTGGCTGCTCTTTGGCAGGATGCTCCCAGAGTTTTCTAGACTCCCTAAGAAAATTCAACTTATCTTAATGAAATGATATAGAAGCAAGGTAGGGATATGGACAAATGATTGAAGCTATTTAATTCAAGCAATCTTTAGCAAGTTTTTATAAAGAGAAAAGAATCATGGAACTCTACATCAAAAGCTAATGATGTAATGTATGGTGATTAACATAACATAATTTAAAAAAATACTAAAAAAAAAAAAGGAATCCAAGAGGGTCACAGGAGTGTGTAGAGAGTATCTCTGAGATTCTAAAATAATTTTAAAAATGTTCTATGGAGCCAGGAAAATATTGGAAAGGAAATTATGAAGCCAGGTGAGCTTAAGAGATAGTTTCACTATCCTTACTATGCCAAATGTTGTTCAGCTTGGACAGATGTGAGTTTGCTGCAGAATACTTAACAGTGTTATCTTCATTTGTGGTTCTCATGGTTTTAAAATGCTGTAATTTGGGATGCCTGGGTGGCTCAGTTGGTTAAGCATCTACTTTCAGCTCAGGTCATGATCCCAGAGTCCTAGGATCCAGTTCTGCATCAGGCTCCTTGCTCCGCAGGGAGTTTGCTTCTCCCTCTCCCTCTGTACTCTCTCTCACTCCCTCTCAAGTAAATAAATAAAATCTTTAAAAAAAAAAATCACAAATGCTGGGGCACCTGGGTGGCTCAATCGGTTAAGTGACCGACTCTTGATTTTGGGTCAGGTCATGATCTCAGGGTCATGAGATAAAGTCCTGCGTTGGACCCTATGTCAGGCTCCCCACTCAGGGCAAGTCTGTTGAGATTCTGTCTCTCCCACTCCCTCTGCCCCGCCCCCTGCTCAGCTCTCTCTAAATGAATGACTGAATGACTGAATGAATAAATAAATAGAATTCTTTAAAAAAATCACAAATGATGAGCTAAGCATGACTTTTTTTCATATTAACATAAATTTTTAGCTGGAATTATCAGTAATTAAATTATATTGGTAGAATTATAATAAATTCTATTGGTTTCCTGCAAGAGTTCATCATTTTATTCCAGGGATTAAATTAGTTATTAAGAAATATGTCAAAGGATATTTCACAAAGCTAAAACCAGGAAGCTCTAAAATTAGTACCCCAATTTATTAGTTAATGGTGTTTAATCTACATTGATTTCATTGCTAAAAAAAAAACTCATTTTACTCATTAAAATTGTATATCAAAGTATATAGGGTAGGAAGAAGGGAATGTATATGGAACATTTAAAGAATGAGAGAAAAACCATTCCAAATCAGGGATTTATTTTGTCCAATGATACGGAAGCTGTTGTTCAGTAGCAATGCTTAGTAATTGCGTATAGTACCTTTCTGACTGAAAATAAAGCAAGCTTCAGGAGCATTCATACTTCATATAGAAAGGGGTTAATAATGTGTGAATCAGCAATTTTTTAAAAGATTTATTTATTTATTTGAGAGAGAGAGATTGTGCAAGAGAGCGGGGGTGGGGAGCAGAGGGAGGGAGAGAGTACGTCTTAAGCAGGCTCCCTGCTCAGCATGAACCCACCCAACACAGAGCTTGATCTCAGGACCCTTTGATCATGACCTGAGCCAAAACCAAGAGTCCCACATCCAACCAACTGCACCACCCAGGCACCCCGTGAATCAACAATTTTGAATCAATAAGGACTGTATTTTTTTATCATTAAGTGAAATAGACGAATAGTATATATCAATGTGCAAGTTATAGTAAACTTATAGTGACCTGGCATGATTAGAAATGAAGAGTTCATGGGTGGGGGAATAAGTGAAATAGGTGACGGGGATTAAGGAGGATACTTGTCATGATGAGCATCAGGTGATGTATGGAGTTGTTGGTCACTATATTGTATACCTAAAACTAGTATTACACTGTGTGTTAGCTACACTAGAATGAAAAACTTAATAAAAAAAGAAAATGCAAAATTCATCAGTTATTCAAATTAAATTTTAAATTTTCATACACTTTGCTTATTCATTCACACAATTAAAAATTCTAATATGACAAAAAAAGAAACTTAATATTTGAACTATACCAAATATGAACTAGTAATTATGACCTAGAAGCCTCTTGAACATCAAGTGGAATTTATTACCTTAATCCATATTTTATCTTTCTTTCTTATTCCTGCTGAGTGTTCTAGTTCCCTTAATGCTTCCCCATTCTCCCCCCCCATTACTCAGGCGTCAAGCCCTGAAACTCTAGCACTGGTCCTTATCATTTTATATATGGACTCCTATGATAACATTTCTACTAGTTTCCCTCTTTATGGAATCTAATTCACTAGCAAGATGAATTTCTCCCAGGCAGAGTTAAATTTATGTCACCCTCTTCCTTAAAAGCCTTCACTGGCTCCCTAAAGCGAATATGATTAAACTCCCCTAGTCCTGTGTTCCAGTCTTTGTCTTCCTTACCTTTCTTTTCTAAGTACTTTGCTGCTACTTGCTTTCTCATTACAGCCAGAGTGATCCAATTTCTGTACCCCCGACTATTCTGTGATTGGCATCTGTGTCTTTGTTCTTTTTTTGTTCCCTGACTCTCTGGCTCCTTTCCATTCTACAATGCTCAAATCATCCTGTACCATTTAAGACTCAGTACACATTTGTGTTTCTCCAAGAAATCCTCACAGAATCCTCCAGTCCACCAAGAACTCTCGGAGTTCTTTGTCCAACAAATTGGACATTTCTTGATATATTGTAGCAGTTCCCAAACTCTTTGAACTCAGGACACTTTTGTACTCTTGAAAATTATTGAGGACCCAAAGAGTTTTCATTTATGTGGGCTATATATATATATCAATGTTTGTCCTATTATAAAGTAAAATTGAGAAAAAATTTAAACAAATTATTTAAAAATTATAGTAAATCCATTGTTTGTTAACATAAATAACATTTATATTTTTTAAGGCATTAGTGAAAAGACTGATGTTTTACATTTTTGCCAATATTCTTCATGTCTGGCTTAATAGAAGACAGCTCTATACTCATACTGTTTCTACATTTAATCCATTGTGATATCACACATCATATAAATTCTGGAAATCCCACTGTAACTCATGAGAGAACGATAGTGAAAAGACTTTTACCATAGATTAAACCATAGGTTTGGGTATCTAAAAATGAGTCCTTTGTTAGGTTGATCAAGATCTCTATCTACTTGAGAATAATTAAAAGAAACAGGGAAGTCACATACCGTCACAATTATTTAAGTACAAATTACCCTCCTTGTGGCTTTAAACAAAGGAATCAGAGGCTAGGTAGGTTGGAACGTTAGAACCTGCTCCTCATATTTCCAGCCCCGTGGGGTCCCTGCAAGACCTGCTAGTCACTGAAACACGCACAGCTTGAAAATGCAAGGGAAATTAAAGGCTTGGATTAGCCTTTACCAATGGGGAAGGGGACCAATGAGAAAAAGAAGTCAGTGACCAAAAGGGGACACCAATTCTGAGACATGTTCTATGAAGTGCCTCAGAAGGTCCAAGGGGATGATGTGCCAGTCTCCAACATTTGGGGCCAACTAGGTAACACATCCTTGTAAAGGATTTCTTTCTTCCCTGTTTCGTTCCCACTGCCCCGTACTCCTCTGAGATCAGTTCCTAAATAAACTACCTGCACATAGCCTTTGTTTCAGATTCTGCTTTGGCAATCACTTTCATCATTTTTACTGTAAGCAGTGGTTGACTATTTTTTCCCCCTCTTCCAACAAGACTATATGGAGGGGAATTTTGACTTACTTATTTCTGCATCTCCTAAGCCTAGCATATAGTAAAACCTTACTGTATTTTTGATGGATAAATGGTAGCATTTTTGAGAAATTTCCCGTGGATAGAGGCAATAACAGGTTGCAGGCTGGAATTGGATAGGTAAAGAGAAATATTAAAGAATGAGAAAAGTTATGGAGGGGAAAAAACCCATGAATTTCCTCTATCATTTGTTTATCTCTATATACAATAAAAACTTTGTTTGCTATCATATAATGCAGAGGTTTCCTACAATACAGAGGAGGGGATGTTTCGTGGCATCCTATTTGACTCTTTTGATGTTGTAGAAATGCAAGTTGATGTTTAAAGAACAAGTATCTAAGGAAGGAAAAAAAAAAATTTATAACTGTGACAGGCACTGGACCAAGTGGTTTGCATAAATTATCTCCTTTACAAATGAGGAGATGAAGGCTTCCAGAAGTTTAATATCTTATTCAAGGTCATAATGTTGTTAAATGGTACACCTGGAAGCAAAATCCAATTTAGCATTAATCTCAGTCTTCATAATGTTAAAGATATTTAAACATGTCTATCTACTTACAAAATCAAGAATCCTTATTGGCAAAGACCATGCCTTATTTTTTTCTCTCTCCCTCAATGTTTCCATAATGCCTTGCAAAAAGGGAGTGTTGGTTGAATTTGAATTCATCTAAAATGTGATCAGAAAAGATAGCATGCAACTCCAGAAAAATGAGGCGATGAAAGGAGAAGCAGGATGAAGAGGTAAATTGGAAGGATACAATTTTGGAATCTATCTGACTCCAATTAGGTATATTGTAGGGAAGGGGTCTGAGGGAATAACATCCAGGACGTGGCAGTTTTAACTTAAGAGCCACCAGTGAGCAGAGTCTCCCAACTGTTTCATCCATATGTACCTCCAGTTTCTGTATCTAGATAGATTAAAGGTTATAGTGGTTACAACCACATGCCAAGACTCTTGCTTCCTATTGAACCGACTACTCACCTCAAAGAATTAGAGAATTTTTACATATAAAAATATTTTAAAATAAAACAAGTATCCAGTTCCTTTTGGTGACAGGTACAGACCTTTCGACAACACTATGACTACTGATTTTACTATAGCTTCAAGGTTCTATAATTTATGAGTAGTAAATTAGTTCAAAGCCTACATAATTATAACACAGGGAAGAGCTATGAAAAACACTGATTATATAAAATATACTTTGGGGATTATTATCAAAAGATATTAATGTCTTCACAATCTTTAATAAGTTTCAATTAGGATTTAAACTCCAAAAAAAGTTTTAAAACTATCCTAAAATTAGCCAAATAAGAGTATAAAATGCAATCATTATTCTCGCAATCATGACTTCTCCATCATGCTTCAACAATTTAATTAAAAGATGTGTGATAAATCTTATGTCAGCAGATGTGTATATGAGAGTGAGCAGGGAGCCAAATCAATGAGCCAAAATACACACAGCACTGTTGTAATGTTTTTGTTGTATAAGCAAATGCTATTTTGTGACTTATTTGCATACAAAGATTTTATTTATTGATTCAATTTTAAGATAGTCTTGTAGTGTCATGGGCATAGTTCAATAAACATTTTTGAACAGAGAGAACAATATAATTTAGATCGATTCTATTTTTTAAAATGAAATTATTTCTTCATGTTTAGATGCAAATTTGAGCATAAAACTTGTGTTTAGTATATACCTAATTATGAAAAGATGAGGGCTTATTAGCATTGCTAGCTTTAAATCCTTACTTAAGTATGTACTACAAGTATCCCTGAATAAATCTTTAATGACATACACTGCCTTAATCCTAGGTTATTCTCTCAAAGTTCAAATTTACTACCATGACTAGTAAATGTTCCTCCAAATATATAGCTTCTTTAATGCCCGTTTACAATTCTATGGAAAAAAATTATAGAAACTGAGAGTATCTTTTGATAAGAAGTGACTTGATAACCTAATCTAATTCAATTAGTTAAAAGAAAATTCTTCTATATAATACATATGTATATATATACATGCACATGTAATGTTCTGAATATATTAAATATATATTATACCTATATGTTACTATATTCTTTTATACATATTGACACACTATATATATATATATACACACACACACATATATATTATATGTATATATATATATATATATAATATATATATATACCTGTCATCATTATGGAGAACAAATAAAGATTTGAAAATTTTTTTTTCTATTTCTCTTTTTCTATTTTGTATTTGGTTTTCTATTTTTTCCTTAATATCACACACTATACAGATAAAACCCTAACATCTATAATGTGAGATAACTGTAAGTATAAAAGCCTATATTATTGTGTAAAATACTTTCTTTTAAATGATAAAAAGTAAAAATTATGAAAATACTAAACAAATCATAAAACTAGAAAAGGAAATTGTAAATGATAGCACAAGCATTATGCTAATTGAAAGAAGTCAGATACAAAAGGCCACAGACTAGGTAATTCCACATATATGAAACCTACAGAATAGCCTACAGAATAGGTAAATATATCAAAACTGAAAGTAAATTAGTAGTTAGCAGAGGCAGAGGCAAAGGGAGAGTGGAGAATGACAACTACTGCGTACTAGTTTTCTTCTGGGGGTCACAAAAATGTTTTAGAATTAGATGGTGGTAATGGTAACAGAACTTTATGAACATAGTAAAAGCCACTAAATTATATATTTTAAATGGGTAAATTTTATTGTATGTTAATCATAAACTAAAAATAAAAATGAAATTTAAAATTGTATTATTTACTCTTTTATTTCAAGAGGACACACATCCACCATATATATACAACATTGGTGGAAATCTGCCAATTATGTTTCAGGAGAAAAAAGAACAATCAGGGGCGCCTGGGTGGTTCAGTTGGTTAAGCGACTGCCTTCAGCTCAGGTCATGATCCTGGAGTCCCAGGATCAAGTCCCACATCGGGCTCCCTGCTCGGCGGGGAGTCTGCTTCTCACTCTGACCCTCCCCCCTCTCATGTGCTTTCCCTCTCTCATTCTCTCTGTCTCAAATAAATAAATAAAATCTTTAAAAAAAAAAAAAAGAAGAATCAAACAAGCACAAAACCTGGAAATACATAATTGGAGGTGAAATATTTATAATACAGGTGATGTTTAACAATTGTTTGATGTGATGTTTAGTAATTGTGTAGGGGGCAGTATAAACTGAAGTACAAAGAAATTCTCCCTTTGAGGAATACATTGTTGAATTTGATAATTTTTCCAGAAAGTGCAATCATCCAATAGCCATGTACAAGCCTTAAATGTGAATGTTGTGTCTTTTTGCCTCATACTAAATATTAGGAAGCTCTCACAATCATTTAAAGTTTACATTGGTATTCACCTTAGCTCTAACAGATGTGTATGAGTGTATCTGTTTGTTTGTCTCTGACTTCACGAGTGTGTGTGCACATGTGTATGATTGGCAATAGAGTTAATGCCGAGGAAGGAATGGGGTGGAGGTCAGCTGGTTGAGGTACAAAGAATTCTGTAATGGTAAGTAGGCAATTTGAGTTCTTGTTTTAGCTTTGGTAATAACTGTTTATGAACTTACACAAATCAATTTACTTCTTTTCCTCAGTTTCTTCATCCATAAAAAAAGGTTTGGATTAAGATAAATTGTGGCCAATACTTGTGATTTCAAGTGACAACTCTGAGCTACCAATAGAGGCTCTCTAGAGTTTTTGTTCAGAAGGAAGTTCAGGTTCCCAAGGAAAGCACAGGTATTGATTAATGACTTCAATTGTGAGTATAAGGGAAGAAATGAATCTAGGTATTGGTACCATGAACTAGATGATCTTTAAAAACCTTCATTTTTCTAAAATTCTATCACATTTTATTGATTTTTTTCCAATTAGCATCAATTCAACTAATTGTATAAACAAATATAAAATTAATCAGTTCACTCCTTAAAATTAAACTTAAATAATATAAACATTTTAACATTATATACTATCATGAAAACCATAGGCTCACTTGGAAATACATTCTTCATGCTGGATAACCCCCATTTTTATATTTTGTCTGTCTATTATTCATAATTTTTATTGTTCAACAAACATTGAGGGAATAGTGAGTAACCTATTATATTTCATGGAATTAATTCTCTAAGTATAGCCTGTCTAAATCAGAAGCATTTTTGCCCTCTGGTTAATGGTAGTGTGAATGTGAGAGAGAACACTTTAAGTAATGAATGGCAGAACAGAGTTTCATGGAAGAACCAAATGCTTTCAGCTCCAATTTATAAACCTACCCACTTTAATTAAGAAAAGTAATCTTCATAGTAATGGAAACCCAAACTATTTTGGGGGGAAAAATCACCTGCCATACTATCAAGAAGCTATGTATGTATCAAGAGACACACAGTCCAAGTGTAATGTATTGGAAATGACTGATGCCCTAGGGTAATCAAAGTGAAAAGCAGTCTGCAACAAAGAAAGCTAGTAAACAAAATTAAACTGTCAGTAATTAAGGTCAGGTGAAAACATTAGAAACATTTTAATAACTTGCTTTAAAAAGTTGAAATAGATCGTGAATTCTGTATATTGGTTGGCAATGCATTCCTCTGTAATTGTTTTAATGTCCACTATATGCTGAATATATCAAGGACATAATAATGTAGGAAATATATGTCAATTCTAAGATCAGTGAAGCATTTCTGAGATGGTAGATGAGGGTGAGTCAAATTCAGTTAACTCAACCATGAAAGTCATTAACAATGAGTAACTGTAAAAATCTATACTAGCTTTACCTCCTTATACATTCCTCCAAAGTCCACTAAAACTTTTCAGGATCATTTCAAAAAAATAGAAAATTATGGGAAAGTACTAAGGATACAGGAAAAAATTTTGAATAATGAATTTCTTGTACAAAATACACTGTATAGGGGCACCGGGTGGCTCAGTTGGTTAAGCATCTGCCTTCGGCTCAGATCATAATCCAGGGGTCCTGGGATCGAGCCCAGCATCAGGCTCCCTGCTCAGTGGGAAGTTTATTTCTCCCTCTGCAATCCCTGCCCCCGCTCGTGCTCTCTCTCACCTCTCTCTCTCTGTCAAAAAAATAAATAAAACCTTAAAAAATGTACTGTATAAATTTTTGTATCTGAAAACAATTAATAAAAACTCCATTGTCATTTTCTCTAGGTTTATGTTTGGACAGTCTCCAAATTTGATCTCAAATGCTACACGAATAAGGAACTGAGGAAAATGTAACATTGGCTAGAGTCAGGAGGATGCTGAATGACCTTTCATACTAGAACTGAGGCAGTAGAATTTGAGTGAAATGCACAACTAGATTATCAGTCAATCTTCTGTGAATTAGTTCATCATCCAGAGGTCTTATCTTCATTCCTCAGCAGAGCAAGTTAGAAAAAAAAAAAATGCATGTTTGACTTCGGCAGTATTTATATCTCACTGAGGATTGGCACCTGACAGAACTGGATTTTTTTAAAAGTCTTTTAAAAAACATCAAAGTAGAAGTTGACAAGCTAATCCTAAAATTCATATGGAAATGCAAGGGACCCCAAATAGCCAAAACAATCTTGAACAAGAATAGTCAGTGGACTCACATTTTCTGATACTAAAACCTTGCACAAAGCTGCAATAATCAAGACAGTGTGGTCTTGGCCAATAGATTAACATATAGATTATCAATAGGAAAAAAAAAAGTTTCCAGAAATAAGTCCAACATCTGCAGTGCATTTATTTTCCAACCAAAATTAAGTAAAATAATATCATTTATAGAGTATCATTTATATGCCAGGCATTGAGCTAGAATATTTACATTATTTTCTTCCTTTCATAACCACAGCCATTTTATTACACCCATTACATAGATAAGGAATTTGAGGTAGAGGGAGGTTAAGCCAACCCACTAGTAAGTGGTTGAATCATAATTCTGAATTCAGGTTCCCCCGATTTGGAGCCTGCTTCCAGAGGAATCATGAATACCACCTATGGGACTGCTTTGACATATCCTCGTAAAATAAATAAGATAAAGTGGATATTGAAGAATATTATGAACACCAAATAAACATAATTGTAAAAATAGTTCAATAAATGAATATACTAGACAATTCCACACCAAAAGTCAAAATAAAACATAGTGATTGTGTACCTTGAATGTGCGGGAGGCACGGAGCTCTGCCCTGTGGAGAGGGTGGAGTTCTGTCTTCAGAGATTATAATGTGAATCAGCACCTCCGATTTCACAATCTTCTACTTTGTTTTTTATAGTTAAAATATTTAGAAGTATTACAGCATCCAAAGGACGATATTTTATTTTGCATGCTTTGTAACGATGAGCAATTTTTTAGTATCCTTGTTATACTAATTTTCTTGCTTAACTCACTGTTGGCACACTGCTATGAAAAAAATATCTAAAATATAAAAAGAAATTACCACTACAAATATAAATGTTATTGTAAAAGAAAACAGCTATTTCATCGGCTTACATCTAATAACTCTTTCACCATTTACAAAACACAAGAACAAAATGGATCTAAGTATCTATATAATTACAAGAGCACAGCACTCCCTTAAGTAATGCTGCAGAGAGTGAAACATCTAAATGATAGTGCATTAAATCCAGTTAGATTTTACAGTGGAAATTATAAACACCAACAAAAAGCAACTTTCTTTGTTAATGAATATTTGAGAAGTGGTGTTACATAAAAGGGAATTCCACACTGCTAGGGTAAAAACCATGACGTATTCCTATATGTTGTTAACAGAAGCACAGATATACATAAAAGAGAGGAGGAAGGAAGCAAGAGCAGAGGAGAAGCAGGAGGAGGAAGAGTGGACAGAAAATAAATCAAGGCACCAGGCAGCAATAATGTAGATGAGACAAAAAGAGGGAAAATTGGGGGGGGCACCTGGTGGCTCAGTCGTTAAGCGTCTGCCTTTGGCTCAGGTCATGATCCCACATTCCTGGGACCGAGCCCCGCATCGGGCTCCCTGCTCGGCGGGAAGCCTGCTTCTCCCTCTCCCACTCCCCCTGCTTGTGTTCCTTCTCTGGCTGTGTCTCTCTCTGTCAAATAAATAAATAAAATCTTAAAAAAAAAAAAAGAGGGAAAATTGGGGAAAAGTAAGAGTATGATTGAAAAAAGAAATAACTAGGGATGTCTGGCTGGCTCAGTCAGTAGAGCAGGTGACTCTTGATCTTAGGGTTGTAAGTTTGAGCCCCACTTTGGGTTAAGCCCCACTTAAAATGACACAGAGAGAGAGAAGGAGAGAAAGAAAAAGAGAGAGAAAGAAAGAAAGTGAAAGAGAGAGAAAGAAAGAGAGAGAGAGCGAGGAAGGAAGGGAGGGAGGGAAAGAAAGAAAGGGTGAGCCTGCTCAGTCATCATGGTAAGATATAGGTGTAGTCGGAACCTAGCATCTATACGTGATTCCTACTCTTTGTCCCCAGAGCCAACCTGCTGCTTTCAAGTGGAGGAAAATCTGGCATAGACTCAGGGACATAATGCACTCTACCACAAACTACTGTAACATTCATTTTATTTAGTTTTTTAAGATTTTATTTATTTATTTGACAGAGAGACACACAACGAGAGAGGGATCACAAGCAGGGAGAGTGGGAGACGGGGAAGCAGGCTTCTGCTGAGCTGGGAGCCCAACGCGGGGCTCTATCCCAGGACCCTGGGATCATGACCTGAGCCGAAGACAGATGCTTAACGACTGAGCCACCCAGGTGCCCCTGTAACATTCATTTTAACTTGCCTACTTTCTAAAAGTGTTTAAAGCATCTTGACAATTAAAGTGTCAATAAGGTAATACCAAAATTCTCAATAAAATTATTGACCCACAGCTTCATAAAGCACTTTCTGAAAACTTTGTTTTTTTGTTTTTCTGTTTTTTTACTTTTTTAATTTAAATTCAATTAATTAACATATAATGCATTATTAGTTTCAGAGGTAGAGCTCAGTGATTCATCAGTCTTATATAACACCCAGTGCTCCTTACATCACGTGCCCTCCTTAATGTCCATCACCCAGTTACGCCCTCCCCCCAACCCCCTCCCCTCCAGCAACCCTCAGTTTGTTTCCTATGGTTAAGAGTCTCTTGGGGCACCTGGGTGGCTCAGTCGTTAAGAGTCTGCCTTTGGCTCAGGTCATGATCCTAGGTTCCTGGGATCGAGCCCCGCATTGGGCTCCCTGCTTTGTCATTATTTTTTCTCCCTCTCCCACTCTCCCTGCTTGTGTTCCCTCTCTTGCTGTGTCTCTCTCTGCCAAATAAATAAATAAAATCTTTAAAAAAAAAAAGTGCACATATACTGTATCCTGGTGAAATTTCAGAAATCCATGAGAAAATCATAAGTTTCCAGACAGTAAGAAAAATTTATCTATACAGGAAAAAAAATTAGACTGTCATTGGAATTCTTAGTAATAACACTGAATGCTAAGAAAATGAAAGACATCAATGGCTTCTTTGAAGAAAATTACTCTAACCCCCAAATCCTGTTTCTAGTCAAGAAAGTATTCCTCTGTTTTAAGGAAAAGATATTTTCAGATATACAAAGATTTAGAAATCATACCAGTGTTTTACTCCATCTCAGGAAAATACCTGTAAAAGAATTTTAACCAAACAAGTAAATCAAATCAAGCCTCAAGATATGTGAATATGTGGGGAAGAAAAATAATGTGGAGTGAACAACTTTAAAAATATGTATTTAGTTAAATTTAAACAAGTAACAGCTGATTGTACATGAATGTGTAATATAAAGGCTAAATGAAGGTATCTATACCAGAAAATATTTCTGGAAGTAAAATTTTAATATTAGATTAGAATCTAAGTATTTTTGTGAATCCCTTTACTGATTTTTATAGATATATTTAATTTTACTGCTTTTGTGCTTCTTAATTTTCTTACTCCTACATATGGTGTTTTCTTTCCGCTCAAAGAATCCTTTTTAACATTACTTGTAGGGCTGGTTAAGTGGTCATGAATTCCTTTTTTTATTTGTTGGAGAAACACTTTAACTCTCCTTCTATTCTGAATGATAGCCTTCCTGGGTAGAATATTCTTGACTAGAGGTTTTTTCCTTTCAGCACTTTGAATATATCATACCACTCCCTCTGGCTTGCAAAGTTTCTGCTGAATAATCAGCTGATAGCCTTATGGAGTTTCCCTTGTTTGTAACTGTTTCCTTTTCTCTTGCTGCTTTTAAAGTTCTCTTTAGCACTATTTTTTTGCCATTTTAATTACTATGTGTCTTGGTGTGGACCTCCCTGAGTTGATTTTGTTGGGGGACCTCTGTGCTTCCTGGATCTGGATATACATTTTCTTCTCCAGATCAGGGAAGTTTACAGCTATTATTTCTTCAAAAAAACTTTTTGCTCCCTTTTCTCTCTCTTCTCCTTCTGAGATCCTTATAATGTTAATGTTAATACTCTTGATAGTGTCCCTGAGTTCCTTAAGTCTATTATCATTTTTTGTTATTATTTTTTCTCTCATTTGTTCAGCTGAGTGCATTCCATTACTCTGATGTCCAGGTCACTGCTCCATTCTTCTGCTTCCTCCAGTCTACTGTTTATTCCATATAGTGTATTTTTAATTTCAGTTATTGAGTTCTTCATCTCTGATTCATTCTTTTTAATGTTTTCCATCTCCTTGTTAAGGGCCTCACTGAGATCTTCCACTCTTTTCTCAAGGCCAGTGAGTATATTTTGACCCTTACTTTAAATTCTTTATCAGGCATATTACTTCTCTCCATTTTGTCTTGGTCTCTTGCTGTGATTTTGTACTGTTCTTTCATTTGGGACATATTCTTCTGTCTCCTCATTTTGTCTAATTCTCTGTTTCCATGTGTTATGAAAGACAGCTACATCTCTTGCTCTTAAAAGTAGTGGCCTTACGAAGAAGAGGTCTTGTAGTACCCTGCAGTGCAATGTCCCCTATTCACCAGAATCTGGTGGTTCAGGAGTATCTCCTATGTGTGTTGTGTGTGCCCTCCTATTGTGGTTGAGCCGCTTTTGCCTTTAGTCTAGTCATTTGTGATGACTCTCTTGGCCCGTTGTGGGAAGCATTTGGTTCTTGTGTTGTTAGTTGGCCAGTCTGGGGCCTCTTTGGGCTTGAGTTGGGTCAGACCAGGCATTTGCCAGAGATGCAATGTCTCAAAACTATAGGCATTTTTCCTGTGTTGTCCCCTGAGAAGCTTTCATTGGTGGGCAGGGCTTGCAGTCAGACTAGATGTCTGCCCCCAGTACCTTGCTGGGGCCTGTTGGACTGGTGTGGGTGGTTATCTTCCCCTCTCCCCAGGGCAAGAGTCACTTCGGAGTGGTGTCGCCCCCTGTCAGGGATCCTTGCACATTGCCAATTTTTGGCACCATTTTGGGTGGACTCCAGCCAAGGGCATATTAGAGGTGGCAGGTCCACAGGAGAACATGGGGGAAGGGGCACCATGCCAGCAAGTTCTGTCAGATCTGAATGGAAGGGGACCTGCAGCTGCCAGGACCAAGGCAGGCCAGGTTGAAGGGGGTGGATCTGCAGAAGTGGGTTGAGGGTGGGGTGTGTGGTTTTAGTGAGGTTTCTTGAGCTTGCTGTGGAAGGAGACCTGGAACCAAGTCCTGGCTAGAGGGGGTGTTTTTGTAGGAGAATGAGGGCACAAGGCACGTTGTTAGCAAGTTAGGTAGCAAGTGTGGGAGCCGCACTAGTTCCTGCAGGTGTCCCCTGTATCTAGGCTGGGGGCTGAGGAGAGGAAAATGGCACCTGCTCGCCAGCTCCTTGGTTCCTGGAGAAGTCTCCCAATATTCCCTGTCCCTCCAGCACATGCTCTGAGATTAGTAAACAAATCTACCTTCTGTATACCCCAGGCATTTTTCAACCTGCTGCTTCTATGTTGTATTTCAGGATTGTTGTGTTGTCTCTTTAAGGGTGGGAATTTAGTTTTCTCTTGCCCTCCTGCTCTCCCAGAGCTGAATCCACTGATTTTTAAAGTTCCAGGTGGTAAGCCCTGCTGATTTTAAGAACTTGCAAATTTTGGCCTCTCTGGTTTTCAAAGTCAAATGTTATGGGGATTTGTCTTTCCTGTGTGGGTTCCATGTGCCTGGGGTCCCTGGTGTGAGGGTCTGTTTTTTTTTCCCCCCCTCCATGCTTGCAGCATCCCTCCCTCCCAACAACAGTCCCGTGGGTCCATTTAGCTCTTGATTGCATCTCTGCCCTTCCTTCCCTCTTCAATGTGGTCTCTTCTCTACATTTAGCTATGAAGAGTCTGCTCTGCCAGGCTTTGGGTTATTTTTTGGGTTATATACACTGATGTGGATGTTATTTAGGTCTATCCGTGGGATGAGGTGAGCTTAGGATCCTCCTACTCTGCCATCTTCCCTGGAAGTCACCTAGAATAGAACCTAAGTAATAAGCAATCTTAGTGAAGTCTAGGCTAAAGAAGAGGTGAAAAGTGGAAGGTAAAGTAAGGTAGAGAGCAAGTGATGTGCTGAATAGTATTTTTGAATTCCCCAGATCTACTCTCCATCCCTTTCTCCCTGATCTGTGGCCTGAGGCTGGCCTCCAAGATCCATATAAGCAGATCCTCTTCTGCTCTCTGCCTTCCAGTTGAGTTCAGCAAATCAGAAGCACTGGCAGAGAATTAGAAGGTGAGAGAAGAGAAACTTACTTATTCCTCTGTTTCCCCTCCTTGATGGGGAGCAGTTAGGCAGTGGCTATAATCTTCTACTTAATGCCACTGCTCATGATAATTAGTCTCCCTTATGATCAGAAAAGATCCATCTATGATGTCAATCTTTTTAAATTTATTGAAACTTGTTTTCTGGCCTAACAGTTGATCTATTCTGGAGAATGCTCCATGTACACATGAAAAGAATGTATATTCTGCTGTTTTGGGATAGAATGTTCTATATATATATATCTGTTAGGTCCAAATGGACCAATGTGTCATTCAAAGACATTGTTTTCCCTATTGATTTTTTTGCCTAGATAATCTATCCACCGATGTAAGTGGGGTGTTAATGTCCCCTACTCTTACCTTACTCTTATTGTATTACTCAATTTCTCTCTTTATATCTATCATTTGAATTATGTATTTAGGTGCCCCCATGTTGGCTGCATAGATATTTATAATTGTTATAACCTCTTGCTGGATTGATCGCTTCATTGTTATGTAATGACCTTCTTCTTGTTACAGTCTTCTTCGTTTTAAAGTGTATTTTGTCTGATATAAGTATTGCTACCCTGGCTTTTTTTTCGCTTTCATTTGCATAATAAATGTTTTTCCATCCCTTTATTTTCAGTCTGTATGTATCTTTAGGTCTGAGGTAAGTCTCTTGCAGGCAGCATATAGATGGGTCTTGCTTTTTTAATTGATTTGACACTCTGTGTTTTCTGATTGGAGCATCTAGGCCACTTATATTTAAAGTAATTTTTGATAGGTGTGTCTTATTGCCATTCTGTTGTTTTCTGGTTGTTTTTACAGTTCTTCTCTGTTCCTTTCTTCTCTTGCTCTCTTTTTTTGTGATGATGAGTTTTTGTAATGTTATGTTTGGCTTTATTTTTTGTGTATCTCTTATATGTTTTGTATTAAGACTATTATGAGATTCATATAGAACATCCTAATGATATAACAGTCAATATTAAGTTGATGGTTTTTTAAATTCAAACACATTCTAAAAAAAAAAAAACTTTTTAAAACTCCTTCCTCCACATTTTATATGTATGCTGTCATATTTTACATCTTTTCATCCAAAATTTTTTATGTCTAATTATGGCCCTTTCTTTTCCACTTAAAGAAGTCTCTTTAACATTTCCTATAAGGCTGGTTTAGTGGTGATAAACTCCTTTAATTTTGTCGCAAAACTCTTAATTTCTCCCTCAATTCTGAATGATAATCTTGCTGGGCAGTGTTCTTGGTTGTAGGTTTTTCTTTTCAACACCTTGAATATATCATTCTACTTCTTTCTGGCCTGCAGAGCTTCCCTTATATATAACCTTTCACTTTCCTGTTGCTTTTACATTTTTCTCTTCATTTTTAACCTTTGACATTTAAATTGTTCTATGTAATGGTGTGGAGCTTCTTGGGTTCATGTTGTTTGGAACTCTGTGCTTCTTGAACATGGATGTCTATTCCTTCCCTAAGTTAGGGAACTTTTCAGGTATTATTTCTTCAGATAAGTTTTCTGCTTCTTTCTCTCTCTTCTTCTTCTGGGACCCCTATAGTGGAAATGTTTGTTCATTTGATATTGCCCAAGAGATCCCTTAACCTCACCTCATTTAAAAAAATTCCTTTCACTCTTCAGCTTGAGTGCTTTCCATTACCCTGTGACTTTCTGTGTTTGTTTCTATGGATTAAGCGGGACAACTACTTCTAAATTTGAGGGAATGGTCCTGTGTATGGTCATTCCCTATGTAGACTGTGCATGCTTGGTGACTTTTTGCTGGCTGGCTGGGGCTGGGGCTGCTGTGGGCTGAGGGTCCCAGGGCTCTCCACACAGTGGGCACCCTGACAGGACAGCTAAAGCTGAAGTGGGCACAGGTCAGTTAGATCCCTGGGTTCTCCACACAGTGGGTGCCCTAGCAGGACATCTGAAGCTGAAGTGGGTACAAGCTGGGGTGTCCCAAGACTACACACAAAGCGCACCTTGGCAGGATAGCTGGAGCCGAAGTGGTATAAGCTGGACTGTTTCATAAGTCTGCACAGAAGGTGCTCTGAGGGGCAGGTGGAGCCAAGGTGGGGTTGAGGCTGGGGATTCCTAGAGTGCTCTATGCAGGTGGTGCCCTGGCAGGATAGCCAAAGCTAAAGTCAGTGCAGACTGGTGTAGTACCTGGGCTCTCTGCACAAAAATGTGCACTGGTAAAATGGCTGAAGCTAAGGGTCTAAGTGGGGTGTTCCGGGGTGCTCAGTGCGGGGGGATGCCCTGGCTGGGTGAATGGGGCTGAAGCTGACATGGGTGGGCATGTTACGAGGTGCTCTGTTCAGGGGTCACCATGGTGGGTGGCTGGATCTGAAGCAGACATCAGCTAGAAGGTTCTGGAGCACCATGCACCAGGGTGCTCTAGCAAGCTGTGTGAAGCTGAAGTGGTATAGACCTGGAGTTTTCTTGGGTACTTTGTGCTGTGTCACCTTGACATGAAGGCTGGAGCTGTAGTGAGTGCTAACCAGTCCTGGTGTGCACCATCCTGTGGCTACCTTGGTGGGATGGCTGGGGCTGGTGTGGGCTACGGGCCCAAGGCTCACTGAGATGGCAGGCCAGTTAGGGCACCTGGACCATACACTGATCTATGCTTTCAAGGTGGAGGAAGACCATGATTCATGTTGACCCAGAGAGAGTTGACCCAGCAGCTTCTCCACTGTTCGGCAGAATTCTAGGGCTAAATCTTTTATTAACTTAAACCACAGCTTTTTTCTGTGCTCAAGGACAGACAAATCTGCTCCCTGTCCCTCAGTACCATCCCTCCTCACGGCAGTTCACAGCATTGGGGGTAGGGGTTTCTTTAGTTACAGTGTCTCCATCTCTCTTGATGTTCTCTTTTGCTGTTCCATCTTTTGTTGTACAGAAGCTATTTAGTCAGCCCTCAGTTCTTCTTCAGGAGCTCTATAAACATGTGTAAACTGACATGTTCCATGGAGGGGGTGAGTTCAAGGTCTTCCTATGTCACCATTTGGATGAGAGACCCCAGTGGTTTTCTTTTTTAGTGAATAAGGTGATTTGCATTGATTGGTTTTTCAAATGTTAAGCCAATTTGCATTCCAGGAATGAAGTCCCTTTCAGTTTCATAAGGAAGCATTATCTCTTATATACTTTATCAAATTAAATTTGCTAACATTTTATTTAGAATATTTGCATCCATAGTGATGAGGGAAATTGGTCTCTGGCTTCATTTTTTTTTTTTTTTTTTAAAGATTTTGTTTATTTATTTGAGAGAGAGAGAATGAGACAGAGCACATGAGAGGGGGAGGGTCAGAGGGAGAAGCAGACTCCCTGCCGAGCAGGGAGCCCGATGCGGGACTCGATCCTGGGACTCCAGGATCATGACCTGAGCCGAAGGCAGTCGCTTAACCAACTGAGCCACCCAGGTGCCCCTCTGGCTTCATTCTTTTATAGTATCTTTGGTTTTGTGATCAGGGAAATGCTGATTTCATGGGAAAAGTTGGAAAGTATTCCCTCCTCTTCAATTTTCTGGAAGAGTTAGTGTAAAATTGGTATCATCACTTCTTCAAATCTTTGATGAAATTCACCAGTAGAACCATCTGGGTTTGAAGTTTTCTCTGTAGGAAGGTTTTTAACTACAAATTCATCTTAAAAAATAGGTACAGAATTATCTACCTTAATTTTTTTTTATTGATGTATCATTGATGTACAATATCCTATTTGTTTCAGGTGAACATCACAGTGATTCAATGTTTTTATACTTTATAAAATGGTGCCCAGGATACATCTAGTTAACATCCCTCTTCTTTTTTTTTTTCCATCTATCTTCTTCATAAGTGAGTGCTTATCTTTCAAGTAAATTGTCATTTTGTATGAGGTGCTGAGATTATTGGTATGCATTTGTACATATTATCCCCCATTATCACTGTAATATCTTATAATTTCTGTGATGATGTCATTTCTCTCATTTCTGGTATTGTTAACTTGTACCTTTTCTTTTTCTGATTTGTCTTTTTAAAAGTTTATTAATTTTATTTATCTTCACAAAGAACCAGCTTTTGGTTTCTTTAATTTTTTTCTATTTTTCTGTTTTCTATTGCTTTGGTTTCCACTTTGATCTGTAATATATCCTTCTTTCTGCTTACTTTGGATTTAATTTGATTAACTTTCTAGATTTTTGAAATTTGAAGCTGAAGACTTTGATTCGAGTACTACTATTCCTTTAGCAGCATCCCACAATTTCGATATGTGTATTTTCATTCTCATTCAGCTCAAGATACTTTCTAATTTCCCTTGTAATTTCTTTTTTGACTTATGTGTTATTTAGTTTCTAAATATGTGGGGATTTTCTAGATATACTTCTAATTTCTAATTCAATTCTATTTTGACAGAAAACATATTTGGTATGACTGCAATCCTTTGAAATCTATTGATAGTTCAGAATATGATCTGTCTGGTAAATGTTCCATGTGCACTTGAAAAAGTATGTGCATTCTATTTTAAACTTATTTTCATTTATGAACTAAATGAGTTTCATTGTTTCCCAGGGTAAAGCAAGATAGAATCTGAATTATAATGTTCTAGTAAATTTTAGCCAAGGAGAAATTTACCCTCCAAGCTTCTCAAAGATGCTCATCTTCATTGAAACTTTACTAAAAAGAACTTCATGCCTCCTTTTTTGGTAACTTTCAAACATTGGACTTCCTTTTGTCTTAGCGTTAAATTTAAATCTGACTGTTGAATTAAGGTGGAAATGAGATATTTAAGAAGATAGAAGATGAATTAAATCTTGTTCATGTAAAGCACACATATAATACAGAGAATTTTTATTACTATTTGCTATATTTGAACTGTCAAAGCTTTCTAGAATCTCCTACTCAGCATTACATAATGAGAAATAACTTATTAAAATAAAAAATATATACATGTGCACATTTTGATTAACTGATACACACAAAAAAAATAATCCCTTCATGTATTCACATTCATTTCACTTTTAATTTATTAGGTCAGTTAATTTATGGGGATGAAATGTGAACTTCAAAATCATCTGCATTTTAAAGATGAGGTGAGGTCCATAGATATTAAAAATTACAAAGCCAAAGTTGAGACTCTAATTTTCTGATAATACTTACTCTTGATGTTTTTGCACTATTACATCATGATTTCAAATTTCACAGATCATTAGATTAAAAAAAAAGGAAACTGACATAAGGTACTATTGACAAGTAAGAACATTAAAAAAGAAAAAAAAGAAAAAAACTCCTACTACTATTCTCCAATATCCATTCTTTTCTCTCTAAAATAAGGTTGGTTTTTATCAAGGCAAAGGAATTTCTCCTTACTCGGGTCCCTAATGTTCCTCAGCTGTTCTTTATCCCCATTAGCTGCTTCTCCCATTCCCAAGACAGTTTATCCACACCATTCAAAGCTTTCCCTAACTATCCCTCTCATTCGGAGCAGATGTTCTTATCTTAAATTATAATTTCACCAGTCAAGACTTCTATAACCTGGGGCAGTTACATCATTTCTTAAATTTTTAAATTCCTATTTGGTAAAATGGAGACAATAACAGTACCAACTCTGTTGGGAGAAATTAAGTAAGGTAATGAATTTAAAGCTCTTAACACAGTGAGTGGCATACTACAGTCAATAAACTGGCTTTTGTGGTCTTTATTAGTATCTGTTTTTCCTTATTTCACTTTGAAAGGAAGCCTTAGATTAAATTACCTCAATGTTTTATCTTTGGACCTATATGTTTATCTATAATCTCACTTAATTCCATTTAACCATCTTGGTCCACTCTCTAAGGAAATGGACTCCATCTCTAGTTTTAGCTAATCTGATCTCCTGCTGTTAGATCCTGTGCTCTTCCTCCCTCACAGACCTTGTCAATCACCCGTCCCTCTTATACTTCACAGGGTCCTTCGTTTTAGTTAATAAAATATCCTCAAGTCTGTCCCATTAAGAAAGAATTTTTTATTACTCACAGTATGCCCAAAGCAAGTTTTGACTCATCTTTTATTACTCTGGTTCAAGTTTTACCTCTCTATTAACATTTATTCACCTCTACTCCTTTCTGTCTAGCTTTACCTATTGGTTCAGCAATTTCTCCCTTTTGTTCCCTTTGCATATTTCTCACATAACTATAATTCTTCCCTTTTCTTTCTCTCTTTTTTTTCCTCAGTAGACTGTTAACTACAAGAGTGCAAAGACTTTTATCCTTTGAATCTCCAGCAAATACCAAGTTCTCAGTACTTAGTGCTCAATAAACAATTTAGAATATGGGAGGTTATAGAAATTGCCCTGATTTACATCTTTTTCTATGTCTTGTCTTTATCCTTAGAGATTCCTTTAGTTTTAAAAGAATCTTATTTAAGATTTTTAAAAATTGATAAAACTCAGAAAGGGCACAGACTCCTAATTTTCTTTAAGTATAAAAAGTAGCTGGAATCTAAAAGATACAAAGAAAATGGATGTTTTCCCAATTTTTTTTTGTCGGATCACCATCTGTCTGATTTTCACAAAATTCCATGTTCAACTGTACAGAACTACATGAAGAAAATTTTAGTAAGTTATGAAATATATATATAAAGGGATTAGAATTATATACATATATTATTATGTATATTATTTATTATTATATGTATAATATATGAAAAAAACAACAAACACTCCTCAATTATAAAGGACCCTGAAGCCAAGGAATTAATACATACAATAAGAGAATCATGCTTTGAAACGATAAATTAAAGTTCACCTTAACTTTCTGTCAATTTAATGAATGTGGATCCTGAGTTCTAGAGTTTGGATAATATGCTATGTGTTCCAGTGTGAGATGGAAGTTATTAATTTCCACTCAAGGCATTTTTACAATTATTGATGCCAAATTTCTCATCTAGAAGCCATTGCAGGCACTAGAACATCAGGTTGTTGTGGACAAGGATCAAGAGTTCGTAAAATAGATTTTAATAATTGGTTTTAGCCTCTTCACTGTGTCCTATTGCTTGTGCGGCCAGACTGGGAAAGAATATATTCCCTAGGATTTTATAGAGATCTGTATTCAGGTACAGGAAAGGAATGTTCTCACTCAACCAGGGAAGCTCATCAAATCCTCCCGTGTTTTGGGACGCCTGGGTGGCTCAGTCAGTTAAGTGGCTGCCTTGGCCCGGGTCATGGTCCCAGGGCCCTGGGATCGAGTCCCGCATCGGGCTCCTCGCTCAGCAGCGAGCCTGCTTCTCCCTCTCTCTCCCTCTGCTTGTGCTCTCTGTCAAATAAATAAAATCTTAAAAAAAAAAAAAAAATCCTTCCGTGTTTTTACTATCAATCCTACTGCCTCTGAGGGGCTTAAAACAAACAAACAAATAAACAAACAGAACAACTAGACTTGTAACTTCACAAATATAATGTTTCTAATTTACCTAATCACTGGGTTCATCAGTTAAAATTATAGTTTCTCTGACCCCTCCCCCCATCCCTCCCCCAGACCTGCTAAATCACATTCTCCATGGGAGAAGCTCCAGTATTTCTATTTTTAGTTGATGATTCTTAGGACACACAAGTTTGGGAAATACTGTGATAAATTACCGAAACCAGAGAATGGGAAGATACAACTAGTGTGGTAATCATCTCATCTGGGAACACTCATCTGGGAAATGTCCCATTGTTCACTGCTGAAGATTTTAGCAAAACGAATAATAATGTTGCTAAGATTATGTACCAGCAATTAACACTCAAATTGACTGATAAAGAAATAAACATGGTACATTAAGTACAAACCTAAAAAAATGTCAAAAAACAACTAGACTTGGCACAATGCCATAAGAACAGATTAAAATCCTGACCATCAAAACAACATTCTGGTTCTTCTTTCTTCTTTTCTTTGTTTTTCCTTTTTTTCCTCCTTCCTTTTTTTCTTTCTTCTCTGTCTCTCTCTTTTTTTTTTTTTTAGAATTAACAGTGCAGTTTAACTTACTGACAGTTCCTTTGTTAGGCAGAAGTATTCCTAAAATATTTTATCACAAAAAAGTAGCTATAGCAAAGGATCTGAGCCATATAAAAAAACAGTCATAATGTAAAGCCAGTTCTCATGTTGCTAAGAGGGAAGATTTATTCCAATTGATGAATTTGTAGGCTTGGTGGATGGATGGCAATGCGTCATATTTTCATAATGTGGGAGGCAGTATTTCCAGACTCTTGCCATTTGGCAATAAGATTTCTATTGTTTCGTTTAACGTTTAATGGTTATTGAAATAGTATTGTTTAGGAAGTCTCTAACTCTTCTGAAATGGAAAATATATGAATTACAAAAAAGAAAGAAAAACATTACAAAATGGAGCTCAAATGTTGCCATTAATAGAAGAATTCCTTTGGGGAACTGGGGACACAGTCTTAACGAGCAATAACATTGTGGCAGTAAGAGGAATGTGTTTTCTTTTGAGTAATTTAATAAACTGATGATAATAATAATGGTGATAACTAATACTAACAATAACTTACCCTTGCTGAGCGCTTACACCTACTTTGTGCCAGGCATTGTGCTAAGTAGTTTATATGGACTAATTTATTAAATTCTCATGAAACCTCTACAAGGAAGGAGTTCTAATCTTTATTCCATAATTCAGGAAACAGAGGCTTGCAAAGTTAGAGAGCTGGCAAGTGGCAGAGTCAGCATTTGAACTCAGGCAGTCTGTCTCTGAGGCTATGCTATTAACTGTTACTCTATAGTATTAAAGACACCTCTTTGCTGGATGCACTGGGTGCCTGACTGGACTCTTGTCCAAGGTGAGCAGTGGACAGGGAGAAATAAACTGTGTGTTCTTTTCCAAAGAGAATCTTTTTATATCCATACCTCTGGGTCCTACATCCCAGGATATAGTGGAAGTTCAGTAGATATCCCTAAAAAGAGATTGTTACAAAATCAACCAATAAGTGCTACATGATAATTATGTGTCAAAACCAGATTAATATGAGTTCCAAAACCGATGTGCTATAAACGGATATATTATTTCCTATTGCTGCTGTAACAAGTTAATACAATTTTGGTGGCTTGAAATAATGCAAACATATTATTTGATAGTTCTGTGTCTAAAATCAAGCTGTGAGTGGGGCTGGTTCCTTCCAGAGGCTCTAGGGGAGAATGTTTACTTTTCTAGCTTCTAGCGGCTGCCTGCATTCTTTGGCTCATGATCCTTTCCTCCATTTTCTGAGCCAGCAACATAGCATATTCCTCTCCTCTCTGACCTGATTCCATCATCATATCCCCTCCTCTCACTCTAGCCCTCCTGTCTCCCTCTTATAAGGACCCTTATGATTATAATGAGCACTTCTATATCATTCAGAATAATCTCCCCATCTCGAGATCCTTAACTCAGTCACATCTGAAGAGTCTCTTTGCCATGTAAGGTAATACATTCGCTCCAGGTTCTGGAGCTTAGGGTGTAGACACCTCTGAGAGCCATTACTCAGCCTACCAAAATTGGATTAGTATATCCAAAGATTTGTGTATATATTTTATTTACCCTACAGAAATTTACTGAAGAAAGAGAATAATTTTTCTTAATGGAGAAACTGAGACCCAGAAAAATGAGAAAGTATTGAAGAAAAAGAGCTTAGGCCCTTCAAAGTTTTTTTTTTTTTTAAATCTCCAATTAGAAAATGGAAACTGTGTAAAATAGCATGTTTGCCCAAGTGCCAAATAAAAATGAAAATAAGAGGCCAGCCTGTGCCTAGAGAGTCCATTGGGCAAAAAATACATTCTAGTTCCTTTTTCTGCCCTAAATGCTTTTACCTGTGGAAATTTTATAGTGATAAGATCATGTACTTGACAATTCTTCTTAGGTCTTTTACAAAACCACCCAAAACTGGTAAATTGTATGCATCCAGTCACCTTTGGGAAAGAAAGCATATGAGGCCTTAGATTTAACACTCACTTTCAGGGCCTTGCACAGTAAATTTAAAAGACCTGTGTCAAGGCATATAATTGTGGTGCATTTGGGAAAAAATTAAAATGTATATATAAAATTACGCAGGTGAAGAATTAAGGAATTTATAGATTCAGCAAAAATATATACAAAGGAAGACATTCATAGTTTACTATTTGGCTTAGATGGGAACGTTGTGAAAATATTCTGCTGGATGGATGGTGGTAAAATATAAGAAACGGTAGTATAGGGGTGCCTGGGTGGCTCAATTGGTTAAGCATCTGCCTTCGGCTCAGGTCATGATCTCAGGGCTCTGGGTTCACGTCGGGCTACCTGCCTGGCAGGGACTCTGCTTCTCCTTCTCCCTCTGCCTCTTCCCTGGCTCATGCTCTCTCTCTCTCCTCTCTCTCTCTCAAATAAAAAAATAAAATCTTTAAAAAAAAAAAAGAAATGGTAGTATAAAGGGATTAAATCCTTAGAAAAACAGAAAATCAATAGATGGCAACTAAAATTGAAAAATCGGGAAATAATATCATAAGCATATTGTTTGGAAATATGGTGGTGGGTATCAGAGGGAATAGATTAAAATATATCAGTGGTTACTTCTAGGGATCAAGACAGGAGGAAGGTAGAGATAGGTAAAATAAAAGACTGCTATTTGCAAATTATGTTTTCAAACATAATTTGATTTTTAACTTTGTACTAGTGTGACTTTAATAGAAATAAAAACTTTTTAAAAGAGCACTAGAAACAAATAGGTAAAGCAATCAGCATCCGGTTAGGTATATAGTAAGCATTCAATAAGTATTATATCATTCTTACTATTACCTTTGGCTGGAGTGGGAATACAGGAGTAGGATCAGAGAGTGAGTTATAGACTCTCATCAGCACTTTTGGGTGCCTATGGAAGTCTTCCTTCAGATTAAGACCTCTCCCATAAATCAACCTGGCTTCTTCTTTCCTGCTCCAAACTACTATGACCAACTTGAAAGATGAATAAACAAACCTACCACCATTCCAAATTCAATATACATTTACTAAGCAGCTACTGTTTTCAAGGCACTAGTGATTCAGAGATGAATAATATGACATTGTTCTGTTTTCCAGTAACGTAAGGCCTACAGGTCATGAAAAACATGTGTCAAGTTTTGTTAATTGCCAAAGTGAAGTATAAGCAGAGTACTATGTGTACATGAAATATAGAACAATTGGTCTAGGTTTTGGGTCCATAGAAGGATTCATTTAGGAGGTGATATGTATTATATTTAAGCCTTGAGAGTGTGTTCATAGATTTAATTAAGAAATGAAATGGGGCACCTGCGTGGCTCAGTTGGTTAAGCATCTGCTTTCAACTCGGGTCATGATCTCAGGGTCCTGGGATCTAGCCCCTTGTCAGGCTTCCTGCTCAGTGAGGAGTCTGCTTCTCCCTCTTCCTCTGCTCCTCCCCCTCCCCCGCTTGTGCTCTCTCTCTCTCAAAATAAATAATAAATCTTAAAAAAAAAAAAAAAACGGAAAGAAGAAGTCCAGAAAGAGAAAATGGGTGAAGCAAAGCCTCAAAACAGAAAACAAAATGTGAGAAAACCTCATAATTATTGTGGCTGAAGTTCAGGGTAAAGGAATGTAGAGACATGGAAACTGATGAAGGTAGATGAATGGAGGACAACTTTTTTAAGTGTTCTCAGTTTTCATAAACTGTCTCAGTCTTAAACTTGGTTGGACCAAGGATGGTAGGGAGAATGGATAGAAAAACTGTTATACATGGCATTTTAGCTATACTGGAAGACTTAAATTTTAAAAGTTAAAGTTCTGTTGCTGTTGCTTTGGAAAAAAGTGTTAACCAAGCCAAGGCTAGTGACCAGTTGAAAGAAAGAGAACTGGGATTCTTCCATTTTGGCTATTGCTGAAGGCTTAATGTGCATGAATAGAGAGTAAATCATGGAACTTTTCAGGTTCTAGAGTTTTTAAAATAATTTATCTACTGATGTTTCATGTCCCATTTTTCTTTGTAGATTAATAACTTTAAAAATCTATTTAATGTTATTTAGTGTAGCTTCCTTTTTTTTAGTCTATCAGGTTCAACTGAAGCCTACGCTATTTTCAATATTTTTGGAATCTGAGCAAATTAAAAAAATTTTGTTTCCTTTATGAATTTTCTCAGACCAACTACAATGTTGATTTTTCTCTTCTTTGTGATAACAGTGACTGATTCATGAAAATCTACTTTTGATTGGCAGTTAAATCTTTGATTGACTAAAAAATCCCAATGTATTTGATTTAAAAAACAGTTTCAAAATGTGAATACCATAGAAGGAAAAGAGTCTATGGGACCTTTGGTGAAAAGTTAAGTGGAGAACAAATAAGTTATAAAATAGTGGCTCTTGTGGAAATTAAGTATGAGATAAGGGAAAGCCTGAGTTGCCCTGATCTGTGCACTTCCATAAGTGAGATCTTTTTGAGTTTGGAATAAAACCACCAGCCCAGGCCTCTTTGTATCTGAAAGGTAGCTCTCTCAGACAACCCGTTTGTGTGTCCCCATTCACCAGAGCCTCTCCACCATGGTCAGCCTGTAGTCCAACAGAACTAACCTCACTAACTCCATTATCCTTATATATGTGGCTTCAATAAACACCAACATCCCACCTCACCCTCCACACCAGCATTCTAATTTCCAGTTAACTGGTTGCACTCCCTATTTTGTCCTAATCACCAAAGCCTCTCCAACTACAGAAACACTTCCACTATTCCTACTGGAATTATGCTTTGTCATAATTTCTCTAAATGTTCCTTCTATCCTCTTGCTCTAAAAGAAACTTGGCTTTCTCTTAAGAACCTTGTTTCCCCTACAGCTCTCTCAAGAGATCCTTTGGTTGCTTTGTACTGGGTCAACTCAGCTCAAGTGAAGCTATGATTCTCAGAATTCTCTTCCTTTTAAGGCTCTAGGCAAAAGTTGGCTATAAGAGAAATTTGCATGGTATTTGAAAGACAAAAGTGAAGTGGTAGCCATACGTTCTGAAGGTCAGTGAAGGGTGCCCGTGCCAGAGTTTCACTGCTCTCTTGGGTCATCTTATTTTCATGGGGCAGCATGGAAACCTTCCTAATAACCGCCTTTAGTTTCTCCAAGTTCTGTGCCAGGTATAAGACGGAGAAAGTCTTCATATTCTGCAGGTCACCCAGCCTTGTCAATCTTGGAGGCAATGAGAAGGTATCAAGGGAATTGAGGGTATATGCAAGAAGGTGGTTATAATGATGGCTGGGATAATTTAAAGTGGGCAAGGAAGAGAAAGAGGACAATCTGGAGATGAGAAAAGTAAATGGTAATAGTATTAATAAATTATTTGCCCTGATAAAATTGAAGGGTTGTTGTAATGAGGATATAAAATGCATTTGCTGGAGAGTTGTGTGGTGGTGACTGGAGAGTGGGATGCATGGAATTAAGATTTTAAGGTGTGAGGAATCTATTGTTGGTAACGACCAGGCAAGGGTTAACAGTGGAGATGAATGGATAAGATGGGTTAGGAAAAAAATCATTGAAGGAAAGGCATTCAAAATATAGGTTATTAGAATTATTATCTATATGGATATTGACCTTACCAAGAGTTAATATTGGATTGTAAATTATGGTAAGTGATAGAATGCAAATGCAAAAGAATACATATGATTTCATTTATATGAACTACAAAGAACAGGCAAAGCTAATGTGTGTGTGTGGCAGGGTGGGGGATAGATACTCTCTGGGAATGGGCACAGGTGAATTTCCTGGAATGATATAAAAGCTCTATATCTGATTTGGTGATGGTAACATGGATGTAAAATCTGACAAAACTAATTTAAGTGCA
Organism: Neomonachus schauinslandi; assembly: GCF_002201575.2. Lineage (NCBI taxonomy): Eukaryota > Metazoa > Chordata > Mammalia > Carnivora > Phocidae > Neomonachus > Neomonachus schauinslandi. The sequence goes on from NC_058404.1 coordinate 23,105,216, forward strand.
CACTTTAATCTTTGCATTTTATTGTGTAGAGTATACCTCAGTAATGAAAATATATAAAAACCCCAAAATGTTTAAAGAATTTTAGATATGAAAGAGAAAGTGAGGAGAAAGGGAGAAGAAGGAGCTGGGTTGGCATTGGAGGGAGTGACTGAACCAGGAATGAAAGAATCAAGATGAAAGCAATAAGGAAAATAGTGGGTGATATAATATGATGACATGATATTTGAAAATGAGATGGGGGACAGAGGTTAGGGAAGAATAGGGAGAGTAATTATAACTAATAATGACAAACAAACAAAACACCTAGCTGACCTCCAGACCCAGTTTCAGAAGGTCTGGAGGAGTATATAAAAAGCTGCCAGTATCAGCTGAGGTTCAATTAAGTAAGCAGAAACACTGTGAGTGATAAGAAACAAAGAAATTTATAGTATGGATCAGATTTTACACATTTGCAGGAACTGGTGAAGGAGTCCATGGAAGGCTCTACTCTCTGCATCTGGGGGTGTCAAAGAGTCACTGTAGGTCAGCAGGGTAAACAATTGGAAGAAAAAGCTTGAAGGGAGAAAACAAGCAAAACTAGAATGCATAAAGATAAACCAGAACCTATATATTTTTCATTGTCTTGACACCTTGACAGTGCAGTTGATGGGAAGGAGCAGGAAGATGGAAAAATCTGAAACACCGTCCACTTAATCCACTACTCAAGACTGGGAAAAGACAAACACATGCTGAATGATCTACCTTCAAATTCATGGTTAGGGGCCTTCGGTAGACTCCTTGGCAACCGTATAGTTTTCTGGTTCATGCGCTCTCCCACTCTCCCATAATACTATTTTATACTTACTCATCTCTACTCAAATCTCTAACACTTCTGATTTTCAATTTCAACTTTTGCTTTCAGTTCCTACTTCACCGAGAAAATTGAAGTGATCAAAAGAAAGCTTCCACAAACTTATCACTGCATCTATTCATTTATTCTATCTGTTTTCTTATGATCTCTTCCCCCTTAAGCTATAATCTGAAGGTTGAAACCTCCATTTTAAAATAAATCTCATCCCATTTCTCTACTCAAAGGCACTATTTCAGTAATTTTGCATCCCCTTCCCAAATTATCAAATTTTCCTTCTATAATAGGTCATTTTCATCAGCATACAAATGCTTTTGTCTTTTCCGTCTCAAAAACCAAAAAGAGAAAACGTGTCTTGAACACATTTCTCTTCCAGCTATTATCCCACTTATCTGCCCTCCTTTGCAGTGAAGCTTTTCAAAAATAATTGTCTATATGTAATTATTGTCTCTAAATCCTCTTCTTCCATTCTCTCTAGGACTTAATTCCAATTATGTTTTTTTGTTTGTTTGTTTTGTTTTGTTTTCTTCTTTTTTTTAAATTTTATTTTATGTTAATCACCATACAGTACATCATTAGTTTTTGATGCAGTGTTCCATGATTCATTGTTTGCGTATAACACCCAGTGCTCCATTCAGTACATGCCCTCTTTAATACCCATCACCAGGCTAACCCATCCCCTCTAGAACCCTCAGTTTGTTTCTCAGAGTCCAGTTAGGTTTTAAATCCCATCACTCCCATGAATTGCTCTTGTTAAGGTCTCATCCACAAAAAAACAAAAAAAAAAAACAAACAAAAAAAAACATTCCTTTTGGGTCTATAGCATTTCTGTAAGTTTTGTGAGAAGAGACACTGACTCCCTTTGTTCTAGAATATGTTTTAAGGATGTTTGTGTAGCAACCAACCTTGAAAGAACTACTGTCTCCCCATGGGGATAAAAGTCAAGCAGGATTACTGCTCAGTATAAAAGATTGAGATACCCTAAACTTAGGGAATTTTTGCTCTAATGCAACACACTGTCTGTGTACTCATCACTGGGCACTCTATATCATCCTGTGAGAATTGGGGCTTGAGGACAAATGCTGACACTGTATACCATGGTTCATTTGTCCCTCAAGTCTCTGCTCAAACTTAAATTCAGAGATGCTTACAGTGAATACCCATTCATTTGAAACTATCACCATGGGGCACCTGGGTGGTGCAGTTGGTTAAGTGTCTGACTCTTGGTTTCCATACAGGTCATGATCTCAGTGTCCTGAGATTAAGCCCTACATCGGACTCCATGCTCAGCATGGAGTCTGCTTAAGACTCTCTTTCCCTCTCCCTCTGCCCCTCCCCACTGCTCTCTCTCTCATATAAATAAATAAATCTTTTTTTTTTTTTTTTTTATAATTTTTTTTAAAGATTTTATTTATTTATTTGAGACAGAGAGAATGAGAGAGACAGAGAGCACATGAGAGGGGGAAGAATCAGAGGGAGAAGCAGGCTCCCTGCCGAGCAGGGAGCCCGATGCGGGACTCGATCCCGGGACTCCAGGATCATGACCTGAGCCGAAGGCAGTCGCTTAACCAACTGAGCCACCCAGGCGCCCTAAATAAATAAATCTTAAAAAAAAAGAAGCTATCATCATCACACTCTTTATGCTCATTTCCCCCCAGCACTTACCACATTGTCCATATCATTTACTTATTTAGTATGTTTATTGCTCATTGTCTGCCTCCCTCATCTTCTTGGGGACAGAGATCTTTTTCTGTTTTGTTCACCAACATATTTCTAGTGTCTAAAATAGGATCTGGCACATAGGAGCTATTCAATAACTATATGTTAAAAGAATAAGTGAATTTACTTTTTATTCTTCCTAGATTTCTACCACTATTTTTTTTTTTTAACTAGGCTCCGCACCCAGTGTTGAGCCCAACACAGGGCTTGAACTCACAACCCTGAGATCAAGTCCAGAGCTGAGATCAAGAGATGGACACTTAACCAACTAAGCCACCCAGGTGTCACTCTACTAGTAACTTCTTTTAATTCTGCTATGAAAATTCTCTATGCACATCAGTCAAGGTTTTGAAAATTCATTCAAAACAAAGTGAATTTTAAGGTTTAATGTAAGATATAAAACATTGAAAAGAACTTGTCAAATTTTCCTGTATTTTTATTTTTCTCTGGTTAAATCTTACACATTTGATAACATTTGCATTGGTCCCATGGTCATGATCTAAAACAATAGAAATTCCTGCTTTCAACAGAAATTGAACACATCAACCTCTGTTCCACAGGTGTTGATCCCAAAGGTACTCTTTAATAAACATCCTGCCTGCTAAACTCCTTTTAGGAATTTGCTTCACAAGGAACCCAAACTGACCTGTGATACTTGATACCAGGAATGTTTTGAGAAAGCAGGTGCTAAGATGGGGTTTGGAGGTGCATCACTCACTGTCTGCCGGCAACAAGGACCCCATAACTGGTAGAAGATAGAACAGAGATAGCCCCCAGCTATCTAGCCCCTCTGTCTAATTGTCAAAACTTTTTATCAGTAGTGATTTGGTATGGCATGCCAGTGAAGGGACTGAATTAGCTGTTGTGATGTATCGTGAGTCTAATAAATATGGAAGAAATGGTCAGTTGAAGGTTATGGGATGCTAATATGGCTCATCCTTCCCTATTGAAATGACCAACTCTTTTTGCTTGGAGATAGTATAGAGGCTTTCCCATGCAAAACATGTTCTTTCTTCAGGATCTATTCTTATTCCCTACTAAGTCACTGGGTCTGTATCTAGGCTCAATTACAGAATAGTCCAGCTGGGAATGGGCTGAATCTGATAAAGGAGGAAAATTACTCCATCCAAAAGGACTCTCAAGACTTTGCCAGTAGTGTGACAACCAAAGCCAAGAAAATATGTGTTGTATTTAATTTTGAGGGCTTTTGATCAAAAGGGGCGGTGTGTAAAGTTGGAGAAGGGAAAGTTTATTAATTTGAGATCACTCTCCCAGCATACTAGATTTAACACCTTGGTAATGACACTAGGAGATGGTATAAATTTACCTTTAGGATGTCTCCTGAAAGTATTGAATAATCAATGGCCTATGCTAACTTAAGCTGAAGTGCCAGATATCACTTTGGCAGAGAGCAAAAGCTGTTTAAAAACTCAAGGAAGTGGGCATGCTATATAAGGCAAAGCGATATACCAGGTGATTATGTGCCATGGAAAGACCCAGAGGTAGACCATTTATTAAGGCTATAAAGAATGTAATATTGAAAGGGTGACCAGCATCACTAAAATCAGTGGTGCTGATTTTCCTCTGTAGGACAAGGCTGACAATAAGAGAAGGTATTAGAGAATTAGGATCACGGATAGCAATAGGGATGATAGGATTCTGGAAAAATAGAGGCCATTTGAAAGCATTAACTGTTAGAAGTTAGGGAGATGCAATTTTCATGTTTAATGGTAAAGTAGAAGGAAAAGCAAGGGCTCTACAAATTTAATAGAACATGATGACCCTAGAGATAAAATAAGTGAGCAGGAAACAAGGATACACTCATTTTGTAACATCAAAGGATACTAAAGGTGGGTGACTATAAATCTGAGTGCAATTTCTCCAATACAAGGCTGTAATTTCTTTCCCAATTTCTATGCCTGAGCTACTTTTTGGATCTGGAGCCCACTCTCTAAAGAAGAGGCCACTTCCCCTGGAATAATGACCCTGAAAGATTATGGCAGGTATACGTAGTAAAGGTTTCCATCCTTCCCCAAAGGGACCTATAGCCATTTTCTTCAGTGGAATTATATGGTAGGGAAAGAGAAATGCACATACATTTCAAGAGCTACAAGGCACAAAATCTGAGTTGTTGCTAATACCTTGAGACTGAAAACATCATCACAGGCTCCTGCTAGAGATGAGGCATATATAAGACAGGTAAAAAATGAAGTCATGATAAGCATCCAAGTATTGTGTGTCCATTGGTTCTGGGACCATTTCTATGGTTTTTGATTGTATATTCAGAATATAAATAATTAGTATTTGGCAAAACACCACCGTTGGGTTCTTTTGGGGGTTAAATCTATCACAGTTGGGAAGGCCAGGTGGAAGTCTTTGAAACTGCCCTCCTTTCTTCCCCAGTACAGGCAAGAAAAAAAGCAAAATGAATATTTTTCCTCAGAGAGTTTGTAACAATTAGTGCCATTCTAAAACATCTAAAGGGTTTAGGACTGGTGGTTTCTATCATACCTCCACTTAACTTACCAATTTGGTGCCCACGCAACAATCAGAAGGATCCTAGAAAATGACTACCACCAATTCAATTAAAAGAAATCCTTGGGATGCCTGGGTGGCTCAGTTGGTTAAGCAGCTGCCTTTGGTTCAGGTCATGATCCCAGGGGCCTGGGATCGAGTCCCACATCGGGCTCCCTGCTGAGCAGGGAGCTTGCTTCTCCCTCTGCCTGCTGCTGTCCCTGCTTGTGCTCTCTCTGATAAATAAATAAATAAATACATAAATAAATAAATAAATAAAATCTTAAAAAAAAAAGAAACCCTCAATTGCATCTGCTATGCCATATATGCTCTATTTTTGCTAGAAGAGATTAATATGACCTCAGCTATATGATATGCAGCCACTGATTTGACAAACAAGTTATTTTCCATTCTTGGCAAAGAAAGAGGATCAGAAACAGTTTGCATTTACTCAGAAAGGCCAACAGTATATATTTACAGTTTTGCTGCAGGACTACATTATTTCTCTTATCCTTTACCATAATATTGCCCCAAGAGATCTGTTCTGTCTGGACAGTCTACATGGCATCACATTGATCCATGACTCATGCTGATCAGATAGGATGTGCAAAAGCTGGCTAGAGTGCTGGAAAACTTGGTAAAAATGTGAGAGATAAGCTCTATAAAGATTTAGAAGCCTACTTTATCAGTAAAATTTTTAGGGGTCCAGTGGTTAGGGGCATGCTTCAATATCTCATCAAAGGCAAAGGACAAAGGACAAATTATTGCATCTCTCACTTCCAGTATGGGAAAGGAAACACAACACCATGTCAAATTCTTTGGCTCTTGAGGCAGGATATTCCATACCTAAGAATAATGTTCTGACACATAATCTGGATGATTCTAAATACTGCCAAATTTGAGAGCCTCTCAGAGCAGGAAAAGTGCTCTGCAGCAGGTCTATGCTACAAGCTTCCTGGCAGGTTGGGACATATGCCCCTGAAAACCCTATGGAACTAGTCATTGTAGTGGTAGGAAAAGAGGCTGTCTACATGAGAAACTCACAATTTAGATTGCTAGGTTTCTACACAAAGTCATGGCATCTTTAGCAGACAACTATATATCCTTGAAAAACCACTTCCAGGCATGCTACTGGGTGCTGGTAAAGCCAAAATGCCTGACCATGAAGTACTGCAGTACGCTGAAAAATGGCTCCCTTAAAAATATCTACATTCAAATTCCCGAAACCAGTGAATGTTCTTACATGGCAAACTCTTAGCAGATGCAATTAAATTAAGAATTTTGAAGTGGAGAGATTATTCTGGATTATCTGAGTGGGTCCTCAAAACAATGACATGTATACTTTTATTAGGGAGACAGAAGATTTGACATAGACTGAGGAGGAGGAGGCAATGCAACCATGAAGGCAAAGATTGGAATGACGCAGCCACAAGGCAAGGAATGAAGGTCACTGCCAGAAGCATTCTTCTATAGAGCCTCTTAAGAGAGTATAATCTTGCCAACACCTTGATTTGGGCCCAAGGTTACTGATTTTGGACTTCTGGTCTCCAAAAGTATGAGAAAATACATATGTGTTCTTTATGCCTCACATTTGTGAGCATTTGTGACAGCAGGCATAGGAAATGAATAGAGGTACTGAGTGACCTGGTAGCCATAACTACTCATTATGAGTTGGTTTCTGTCATGAACTATCAAGTCATCCGGTTGGGCAGGGCCAACATCAATCCACCGTTATGTGGAAGTTGCATAGTTGGGTTGAAGTATGAGCAGGACTAGAGGGCATAGGAACAAGTACCCAAGACACGCATGTCACTTGCCACTGTTGAACTAGTACCTCTCCTTTAGCTTATACCTAGAGACATATGGAGGATCTATGAACTAAGCCTGAGTTTGGTTCACAAATGGGTTAGGTCAATAGATACAAGTTGAAAATGGAGGGTAATTGCAACACAGGCCTATTGATGGGTGGACACTAGAAGATGGTACCATGATTAATGTGGCTTTTCGTTTACTTTGGTGTGAACAGAGAAGTGGCACATATGTAAAACATATTGGCACTCATGGACAGTAGCGTATTGCTTGGTTGTTTAGGTACATGATATACAGCCTTGTCCCCTTTGTCAGAGTCCAAGAATGAGAAAGAGTAGAAGATTGGGAAAGTAGATTTGGGCTAAAACTATGAGGTTGGACATAAGGGAATAGGCACAAAGTGTGAATATTTCTATCACATGCTAATCCCCCCAGTGAGGATCCACCAGGGAAGAAACAACAACTTGACAAAAAGATTTGGCCAACCCTTCCTGATTAGATTACATGCAATGGCTGATCTCAGGCTGACCTGTGAATACTCTGAAGGGACCTTCTAGCTCCAGTGTCCCCCATGAGGACAGCTGATGCTGTCATTTGTCCAGCATCAGAGTTAAACTTCTCTCTCTGTTCATTCTTGCTTCTTCTCCCTTCCACAGACAACCCTTAATAAACATCCTGTGTGCTAAGCTCCATCTCAGAGTCTGCTTTTCAGAAGAGTTAATCTACAACGGATATCTTTAAATATATATTGATAAAAAAGATAAAAGAATGATAAACATGATAAAAATGATTTAACAAAATAAATGAAAATAGGTAAAGGGAAATCAGCAACACCATCAAGCATAATAACATTCCATTATAGGGATTCCAGAGGAAGAACAGAGAAAAAGGGGCAGAAATTTATTTGAAGAAATAATTGATGAAGACTTTCCTGGTCTGGGGAAGGGAACAGACATCCAGATTCAAGAGGCACAGAGGACTCCCAACAAAATCAACCCAAGGAGGTCCATACCAAGACACATAATAATTAAAATGGCAAAAACTAGTGAAAAACAGAATTTTAAAAGCAGCCAGAGAAAACAGTTACATGCAGAAGGAAACTCCATAAGGCTATCAGCTGATTTTTCAGCAGAAACTTTGTAGGCCAGAAAAAAGTGGAATGATATATTCAAATTGATGAAAGGAAAAAAACCACCACAAATAACACTCTTTCCAGTAAGGCTATCATTCAGAACAGAAGGAAAAATAAAGAGTTTCCCAGACAAACCAAAGTTAAAGGAATTCATCACCAGTAAACCAGTCTTGCAAGAAATGTTAAAAGGGATTCTTTGAGTGGAAAGGAAAGGTTATAATCAGGAATAAGAAAATTGTGAAAGGAAAAAATTTCACAGGTACATATAAACATAATAAAAGTAGATTAATCACATAAAACCAGTGTGGAAGTTTAAGCACAAAAACAGTAAAATAAATATATCTATAAAAATCAGTCAAGGGATTCATAGAATAAAAGGATGTAAAGTATGACACTGTAAATCTAAAATGTGGAGGGGGAGGAGTATATATTTTAGTGATTTTAAAATGGGTTCAAACTTAAGTGACCATCAACTTAATATAGACTGCTAAATGTATTTTACCACAAATCAAAAACTGGTAATAGGTATGCAAAAAATAAAGAGAAAGGAATACAAACATTTCGTTAAAGAAAGTCATCAAATCACAAGAGAAGAGAGCTAGAGAAGAAAAAACAGAGAACTACAAAAACAACCATAAAACAAGTAACAAAATGGCAATAAGTACATACCTATCAATAATTATTTTGAACGTAAGTAGACTGAATGCTCCAATCAAAAGATATAGGGTGACTGAATGGATAAAAAAACAAGACTCATCTATACGCTGCCTAAAAGAGACTCGCTTCATACCTAAAAACACATGCAGATTGAAAGTGAAGGGATAGAAAAAAAACCATTAATCACGCAAATGGAAGCAAAGGAAAAGCTCAGGTAGCAATATTTATATTGGACAAAACAGATATTAAAATAAAGAATGTAACAAGAGACAAAGAAGGGCACTACATAATGATAAAGGGAACAACCCAACAAGAAGATATAACAATTATAAATATTTATGCACCCAATGTGGGAGCACCCAAATACATAAAGCAACTATTAACAGACATAAAGGAAGAAATCAATAGTAATACAATAGTAGGGGATTTTAATACCTCATTCACATCAAAAGATAGATCATCCAGATAGGAAATCAACAAGAAAACAGTGGCTTTGAATGTCACATTGTACCAGATGTATCTAACAGATATATTCAGAACACTCTATCCTAAAACAACAGAATACAGATTCTTTTCAAGTACACATGCAACATTCTTCAGAATAGATCACATGTCTATCACACACAAAACAAGTCTCAACAAATTTTCAAAGATTGAAATCTTATGAATTTTTTTCAACCACAAGAGTATAAAACAAGAAATCAATCACAAGAAATCTGGAAAAAACACAAATACATGGAGGTTAAATAACATGCTGCTAAATAATGAATGGATTAATGAAGAAATCAAAGAAGAAATTTAAAAAATACACAGAGACAAAAGAAAATGAAAACAATGGTCCAAAAATCTTTGAGATGCAGCAAAATCTGTTCTAATAGGAAATTGTATAGCAATACCTCAAGAAGCAAGAAAAATCTCAAATAAGGGACCAACATTTACACCTAGAGAAGCTGGAAAAAGAAGTACAAGCAAAGCCCAAAGCCAGTACAAGAAAAAAAAAATAATAAAGATTAGAGCAGAAATAAATGAAATAGAGACTAAAAAAACCCAATAGAACAGATCAATGAAACAGGAACTGGTTCTTTGAAAAGATCAACAAAATTGATAAACCTTTATCTAGACTCATTAAAAAAAAAAAAGATGACTCAAATAAACAAAATCAAAAATGAAAGAGGAGAAATAACCAACACCACAGATATACAAAGGATTTGAAGACAATATTATGAAAAATTATATGCCAACAAATTCAACCATCTAGAAAAAAATGGGTAAGTTCCTAGAAACATAAAACCTTCAAAAACCAAATCAGGAAGAAACAGAATTTGAACAGACCAATTAATAGCAATGAAATTGAATCGGTAATTTAAAAACTTCCAACAATCAAAAATCCAGAACCAAATAGCTTCACAGGTAAATTCTACCAAACATTTAAAGAAAAGTTAATACCCTTTCTTTTCAATATGTTGTAAAACTAGGGGCACCTGGGTGTTTCAGTTGATTAAGCATCTGACTCTTGATTTTGGCTCAGTTCATGGTCTCTGGGTCATGGAATTGAGCCCTGTGTCAGGCTCTGTGCTCAGTGTAGAGTCTGCCTGAGATTCTCTCTCTCCCTCTCTCTCTCTTCCCCTCGCCCCAATCAATCAATCAATCAATCAATCAATCAATAAATAAATATTTTTAAAAATTGTTCCAAAAATAGGAGAGATTTCAAATTTATTTTATGAGGCCAGCATTACCCTAATACTGAAACCAGATATAGACACTTCAAAAAAATAAAACAAAAACAATAAAACCAAACAACTATAGGCCAATATATCTGATGAAGATAGATGCAAAAATCCTCAACAAAATATTAGCAAATTGAATCCAACAATACATTAAAAAAATAATTCACCATGATGAAGTGTGATTTATTCCAGGGATGCAAGAATAGTTGAATATTTACAAATCAATCAATGTGATACATCACAATAACAAAAGGATAGAAACTATATGATCATTTCAATGGATGCAGAAAAAACATTGGACGAAGTACAACATTCATTCATGATAAAAAGTCTTAACAAAGTAGGCTTAGAAGGAACATATCTCAACATAATAAAGGCCATATATGAAAAACCTACAGTTAACATCATACTCAATGGAGAAAAAGTGAAAATTTTTCCTCTAAGATCAGGAATAAGGCAAGGATGTCCACTCTCACTTTTATTTAACATAGTACTGAAAGTTCTGACCACAGCCACAGAGAAGAAAAAGGAAACACCACCCAAATTAAAAGGAAAAACTTAAAACTGTCACTATTTGCAGATGACAGCATCCTATATATAGAAAACCTTACAGGTTCCACCGAAAAACTACTAGAACTAATTCCAGTCAAGTTCAGGACACAAAGTTAATGTACAGAAATCTGTTGCATTTCTATACAGTAATAATGAAATAGCAGAAAGATAAATTAAGAAAACAATCCCACTTATAATTGCACCAAAAATAATAAAATATTGAAGTTAACTAACCAAGGAGGTAAAAGACCTCTACTCCAAAAACTATAAAATATTGATAAAAGAAACTGAACATGATACAAACAAATGAAAAGATATTCCATTCTCATGGATTGGAGGAACCAATCTTGTTAAAATGCCCATACTAGCCAAAGCAATCTACAGACTTAATGCAATTCCTATTAAAATACCAACAGCATTTTTTGCAGAACTAGAACAAATAATCTTAAAATTCCATGGAACTAGAAATGACCCCAAATAGCCAAAGCAGTCTTGAGAAAGAACACAAACCCAGATTTCAAGATATATTACAAATTTGTAGTAACCAAACAGTATGGTACCGGCACAAAAACAGACACACAGATGAAGGGAACAGAGTAGAGAGTGAGGAAATAAACTCAAACTTTTATGATGGATTAGTCTACAACAAAGGAGACAAGAATATGCAATTTTAAAGACAGTCTCTTCAACAAATGGTGTTAGGGAAACTGAACAGCTACTTGCAGAGAATGAAACTCGGCTACTTTCTTACACCATATACAAAAATAAACTTAAAGTGGATTAAAGACCTATATGTGAGACCTTAAACCATGAAATTCCAAGAAGAAAACCTAGGCACTAATTTCTTTAACATCAGCTATTGCAACATTTTTCTAGATACGTCTCATTTGGCGAGGGAAAGAAAAGCAAAATTAAACTATTGGGAGTATACCAAAATAAAAACTTTTGCACAGTCAGGAAAATCATCAGCAAAACAAAAAGGCAACCTACTGAATGGGAGAAGATATTTGCAAATGGTGTATCTGATAAGGGGTTAATATCCAAAATATATAAAGAACTTATATGACTCAATACCCAAAAAACAAACAATCCAATTTAAAAATGGGAAGACATACAAATAGCTAACGGACACATGAAAAGATGTTTAACATCACTCATCATTAGGGAAATACAAATCAAAACTACAATGAGATATCACCTCATACCTGTAAGAATGGCTACAATTAACAAGACAGGAAACAAGAGATGTTGGCAAGGATGCAAAAAAGGGGAATCCTCTTACACTGTTGGTGTGAATGCAAACTGGTGCAGCCACTCTGGAAAACAGTATGGAAGTTCCTCAAAAAGTTAAAAATAGAACTACCCTATGACCCAGCAATTGCACTATCACGTATTTACCCAAAGGATACAAAAATACTGATTCAGGGCGCCTGGGTGGCTCAGCTGGTTAAGCGTCTGCCTTCGGCTCAGGTCATGATCCCAGGGTCCAGGGATCGAGTCCCGCATCGGGCTCTCTGCTCCTTGGGAGCCTGCTTCTCCCTCTGCCTCTCTCTCTCTCTCTGTCTCTCATGAATAAATAAATAAAAATCTTTAAAAAAAAAAATACTGATTCAAAGGGGCACATGCATCCCTATGTTTATGGTAGCATTATCAACAACAGGCAAATTATGGAAAGAGCCCATATGTCCATCAAATGATGAATGGATAAAGAAGTAGCGGTATATATACAATGGAACATTACTCAGCCATCAAAAAGAATGAAATCTTGCCATTTGCAATGACATGGATGGAGTTAGAGTGTATTATGCTAAGTGAAATAAATCAGTCAGAGAAACACAAATACCATATGATTTCACTCATATGTGGAATTTAAGAAACAGATGAACATATGGGATGAAAGAAAAAAAAAAGAGATGGAGGAAAACCACAAGAGACTATTAACTAGAGAGAACAAATTGATGGTTGCTGGAAGGGAGGTGGGCAGGGGATGGGCTAAATGGGTGATGGGTATTAAGGAGGACACTTGTGATGAGCACTGGGTGTTATATGAAAGTGATGGATCACTAAATTCTACTTCTGGAAGTTGAGTAGTGGAAACCAATATTACATTATATGTTAACTAACTAGAATTTAAATAGAAACTTGAACCAAAAAATAAAAATAAAAATGGGCAGAGAAACTGAATAGATGTTATTCCAAAGATACATACAGACAGCCAACAGACACATGAAAAGATGCTCAATATCACTAATCATCAGGGAAATGTAAATCAGAACTACAATGAGATGTCACTTCAAAACTATAAGATTGGACATTATCAAAATGACAAAAAAATAATAACCAAGTGGTTGGTGCAACCACTGTGAAAAACAGTATAAAGATTTTTCAAAAAAATTAAAAATAGAAATAACATGTGACCCAATAATTCCACTACTTGGTAGTTACCTAAAGAAAACAACAGTAATTTGAGAAAGCACTATTTACAATAACCAAGATATGGAAATGACCCAAGTGTTCACCCATAGATGAGTGGATAAGGAAGATGTTGTATATATATACAATGGAATATTACTCAGACACAAAAAAGAATGAAATCTTGCCATTTGGGAACAACATGGATGGATCTAGAGTGTATAATGCAAAATGAAATAAGTCAGAGAAAGACAAATACCATATGATTTCACTCATATGTGAAATTTAAGAAACAAAAAAGCAAACAAATTAAAAAAGAGACAAATGAGAAAACAGACTCTTAAATTTAGAAAACAAACTGATAGTTGCCAGAGGGGAGGTGGGTGGTGGGTGAAATAGGTGAAGGCAATTAAGTACTCTGATTATGAGCACTGGGTAATGTATAGAATTGTGGAATTATTATATTTTACACCTGAAACAAATATAACACTGGATGTTAATTCTACTTGAATTAAAACAAGTTTATAATTATAACCTTTCAGAGACAAGATTAAAGAAAATGATAAAAGATATATAAATTCAGTGACTTTTTAAATAAATTATAGCCATATATATGAAAATAGTATAACATATGTGTTCATGACACATTACTTATTCATTACTTAGTCTGCCTATGTCAAGAATATGAGTTTGAGAATTGCTTGTAATAATTCTTTAGTCCAATAGAGATATGTGTCCATAGGTTGGAAATTTGACTAGAGGGTCTCATAGTTACATAGGTATCTTTCATCTACAGTATATAATTTTATTATCTGTTAAATAAAACATTGCTCCATGTCACTAGATAGATAGATAATGCCTCCATATGACATCCAGATACAATGAAGGAATTCAGACTCAAAATTCATTGACTCTATACGGCACGCTGAAAGACCACTTAAAACAACACAGCCTAGTAGAGATTGAGGACAATAGCGATAGCAGAGAGCAGAACAGCTGATGGAGCCCAAGGTGGGGTTATTTTGAACAAAAATTTCAAGCATGTTACTAAAGAGAAGGCAGTGCAAAGAATACCATGTTATCTAAATAGCAGCTAGACTTGTAAATCAAAGGACAAATTTATGTGCACAGATCACTGAAGAAATTGTAGCACAATTATTGGGCCTTTTCAATGGAAATCATTAGTATAGTCCATCAGCCACAAAAAAGGGTGATGTTTAGATATTCTCATATCTTGGTTTCCAAACCCAATAAAAAGTAAAGGTTAGGTATGGTCAACTAATCTTTGACAAAGCAGGAAAGAATGCCAATGGAACAAAGACAGTCTCTTCAACAAATGGTGTTGGGAAAATTAGACAGCCACATGCAGAAGAATGCAACTAGACCATTTCCTTACACCACACACAAAAATAGACTCAAAATGGCTGAAAGACCTCAATGTGAGACAGGAGTCCATCAAAATCCTAAAGGAGAACACAGGCAGCAACCTCTTCAACCTCAGCCACAGCAACTTCTTCCTAGAAACATCACCAAAGGCAAGGGAAGCAAGGGCAAAAATGAACTATTGGGACTTCATCAAGATAAAAAGCTTTTGCACAGCAAAAGAAACAGTCAACAGAACCAAAAGACAACTGACAGAATGGGAGAAGATATTTGCAAATGACATATCAGATAAAGGGCTAGTATCCAAAATCTATAAAGAACTTATCAAACTCAACACCCAAAGAACAAAGAATCCAATCAAGAAATGGGCAGAAGACATGAACAGACATTTTTCCAAAGAAGACATCCAAATGGCCAACAGACACATGAAAAAGTGCTCAACATCGCTCGGCATCAGGGAAATCCAAATCAAAACCTCAATGAGGTACCACCTCACACCAGTCAGAATGGCTAAAATTAACAAGTCAGGAAACGACAGATGTTGGCAGGGATGCGGAGAAAGGGGAACCCTCCTACACTGTTGGTGGGAATGCAAGCTGGTGCAGCCACTCTGGAAAACAGTATGGAGGTTCCTCAAAAAGTTGAAAATAGAGCTACCCTATGATCCAGCAATTGCACTACTGGGTATTTACCCCAAAGATACAAATGTAGGGATCCGAAGGGGTACGTGCACCCCGATGTTTATAGCAGCAATGTCCACAATAGCCAAACTGTGGAAAGAGCCAAGATGTCCATCGACAGATGAATGGATAAAGAAGAAGTGGTATATATATACAATGGAATATTATGCAGCCATCAGAAGGAATGAGATCTTGCCATTTGCAAAGATGTGGATGGAACTGTAGGGTATTATGCTGAGTGAAATAAGTCAATCAGAGAAAGACATGTATCATATGACCTCACTGATATGAGGAATTCTTAATCTCAGGAAACAAACTGAGGGTTGCTGGAGTGGGGGGTGGGGTGGGAGGGATGGGGTGACTGGGTGATAGACACTGGGGAGGGTATGTGCTATGGTGAGTGCTGTGAATTGTGCAAGACTGTTGAATTACAGATCTGTACCTCTGAAACAAATAATGCAATATATGTTAAGGAAAAAAAAAAAAAGAAGAAGATAGCAGGAGGGGAAGAACGAAGGGGGGGAAATCAGAGGGGGAGACGAACCATGAGAGACGATGGACTCTGAAAAACAAACTGAGGGTTCTAGAGGGGAGAGGGGTTGGAGGATGGGTTAACCTGGTGATGGGTATTAAAGAGGGCATGTTCTGCATGGAGCACTGGGTGTTATGCACAAAAAATGAATCATGGAACACTACATCTAAAACTAATGATGTAATGTATGGTGATTAACATAACAAAAAATTTTTTAAAAAAGTAAAGGTTATAACTGGCTAATTGATTGCTATGAAGGAAAATTATATATTTTATTTTAAAGTTGTAAAATTGGGGCGCCTGGGTGGCTCAGTTGTTAAGCGTCTGCCTTCGGCTCAGGTCATGATCCCAGGGTCCTGGGATCGAGTCCCACATCGGGCTCCCTCCTCGGGGGAAAGCCTGCTTCTCCCTCTCCCCCTCCTGCTGCTTGTGTTCCTGCTCTCGCTATCTCTGTCTCTGTCAAATAAATAAATAAAATCTTTAAAAAAAAAATAAAAGAAAAAATAAAGATGTAAAATTGATTTCAGGTTGATCCGTTGCACTCTTTTTTTTTTTTGCTGGATAGTGTCTTCTTTTCCTAACTGGATAGTTCAATCCCTGAGGTCAAGAATTACATTTTATATTTATATTAAAATTTCATTATAACTTCTTAGTGCTGTTCTAGTACCCAGTGTTCAGTAAATATTTAGGGATTCATTTTTTTTTAAAGTTGATGTCTAAACCTGAGAATCATACAATGAAGTACAGAATCTGCAGTCGGGTCAGGGTAGAACGTTTAGTTCTTTGATGCACTGTGTGACTTTGGATAAGTTACTTAACCATTCTAATTCTTACTGTTCTAAGACTACCTACCTTGCAGAACTTTATTAGGATTAAAGATTATATTTACCAAGCCCCTAGCACTGTGCATGGAACACAATAGAAGTTCAATAAATGGTGGCCACTGTCATTAGTTTTGTCTTTTTTTTTTAAAGATTATTCATTTATTTTAGAGAGAGAGAAGGAAAGAGAGCATGAGTGGGGGAAGGGGCAGAGGGAGGAGAGAGAATCCTCAAGCAGACTCCCCACTGACTGTGGAGCCCCTTGGGGGGACTCCATCCATGAACCTGTGATCATGACCTGAGCCGAAACCAAGAATCAGAAACTTAACCCACTGAGCCACCCAGATACACCAGCTTTGTCTTTTTTATAATGTATTATAGGACTCGGTGAAGCATTATCACTAGATAGTCCACTCCTTTTGTATTTTTGCATATTTTGCATATATGCAAGGACAAAACCTCATATGTCATTATTAAGTCATATGTTTACACATTTACATAATTTGTGTCTGAAGTAGTCTGTGAAGTCACCACATTAAATCTCCTACTCAGTACCTTCTCTATAATATCCTAAGGACCACCCAGTTCCTGTTTGAACACTTCCAGAAGCAGGACTCCTACCACTACCAGTCTTCAGTTGGGGGTAGCTTTTAACATCAGAATATTTCATCTTTAATGTGAAAACAAATTAGGACACTGATGATTTTGCTCCCACTTGTCCTACTCCTGCCTTCTGGAACTGTATAGAGAAGCCTCTAGTGCATACAAGCTCTTTATAACAATAAATATGGAAATAATATTGGATAATAACATTAGAGTAGCTAATGTTAACTACCATATTAATATTGATATAAGGGTGGTCAGTCAGGAGAGACTTCAAAGCATGGGCATTTCTTTTTTTGTTTTTTTTTTTTAAAGATTTTTATTTATTTATTTGACAGAGAAAGAGAGAGAGAGTTCACAAGCAGGGGGAGACGCAGAGGAAGAGGGAGAAGCAGACTTCCCGCTGAGCAGGGAGCCCGATGTGGGGCTCGATCCCAGGACCCTGGGATCATGACCTGAGCTGAAGGCAGCCGCTTAACTGACTGAGCCACCCAGGCGCCCCAAAGTGTGGGCATTTCTTAAGTTGGTGCTAACTCCTATTGCCCTTCATCTCATCACTCCACCCAAATAGGACCGAGACACCTCTCTTCTGTTCATCTGCAGCCTAATGAATTCCAATATGGTGGCAGGGAGACATCCATGTGGTAAGTACTCAACATGTTTTACAAATAAATTAAGTAAGATATAGCCAGGTAGATTAGGGGTACAGGTATTTCTTTCTAACTAGTTAGATGGCATTAACTACACTAAAGAATATTAAAGTTGTTAATATACAAAGTAACTAAATAATTTAGAGCAGCTAATATATGTAAACTACTTAGAATAGAGCCTAGTGCATTGGGCCTGTTCTTTAGCTAGTGTCTCTGGTTGAGAGGTAGCTACTACAGAATGTGTAAGTTTCCCTGGTTTCTCCAGCCTCTGCCTTGTGAATCAGCTGGAGAGAGTACAACACAGAGACGTTAGGGAGAACTTTCCAAGGATAATCAGCCATATTTAGCATAGTATGTGTAACTGAGAGAGTATTCTGTGGTTATGGAATAGGTCTGTAATTCTCACTCTTCACTAGAAATCCAGTCTTATCTTAGATAAGTTTACCTGGAACAAAGATGAAACAAATCAGACAAAGGATATACTGTTTTATTAGAGGAAGAAACCAGCACACTGATCCTTACTTGTGCTATCCTGGCCCTATTAGCCCTCTGTCCATTCCTCATTTTTCCTCCTGCAAGCTGCATTTCCCAGGCTTCAGTATCAGCAGGTCTGATTACAGCTAATGGGAGGCACTGCTGGAAATTGCAGGGTGATGATGGGTGAGCAGTGGAGAGGGGTGTAGTGCGGTGAAGAGGAGAGGAAAAAACTAGGGTGTTTTCCCCCTACCTCCTCCTTGGGCAGCATTCTCGTGGGGATCATGCCTTCTCTGTGGTACTAGCTCCAAATGGACAATCCTGCCATGACTCAATCTTGTTTGGTTATAAATGGCTCCTGCACTTTTCTCTTCATCTCCTGCCTAGGGGTGAGTAACTTCATGTATGTCTTACTATCTGAGACTACTCACCATTACTTGTTTGGCTTTCTAGCCTTTCCACCATCCATATAAAAAAGAAATCTCTGCAGTAAATTCCTGCTGTTGTAAATTCTTGTTGAGGACTCATTCTTTATAACTAAAGCCTATGATACAATATCCTAGTAACACAATACAAAAGAAAGACAAGTCTTTTCTCTCGACTGTGCCAGCACCAACAGAACCCAAAAATGTTATAATTGTCTGGTCATATCAGAATTAATCTTTTCTACCTAATCTAATCTTTTTGTTCAGGAATAAGCTAGATTCTGATACACTATATTTTGAATACTGAGGAGTCTTTAGAAAGAATAATTGATATTATGGAAGTGGGGAGGAGTCTCAAAGTCAACATACTTATTCATATCCTTAGTTGAGAGAAAGAGGTTACCATAGTGACAGAAATATTTTAGAGGTAAAAGCATGTATTCAAAGTTGATATTGAAGAAAAATTTTAGGAAATTTTCCCTAAAGAAAAGGAAACTTCAATCAGGATAGGACATAGAGTCAAAGAAACAGAAATCATGTACCTTAAATCTTCCTTCCCAGATGCCCATCATTTTACAGATAATGAAACTGATGCTCAGAAAAATTGATTTTCTAGAGGCCACACTGCTTACATTAGAGATCAAGATACAATTCAGATAACCTGAATTCCAGATGAGTGTGTTTTCAATATTCCATACTGCTACTCTTCATTTTAGTACAGAAAACATCTTTGTCAGCATATTAACTAGTCTAGTGATGAGAACAACAACCTAAGACCAGATAATAAATTAGGTGAAGTTTGTGCTGAAATTTTAGGACAGCAATCACCAATTGCCCAAAATAAGTGATTTTTGGAAACATCTAACATGGGAGATGGAATTGAGAAAAAATAATAGGATAACTTGGATATGTTTTGTATGCAAATGCAATGAGGTAAAATGTACTTAGGAAAATAGGTGCTTTAGCTTATGAAGAAGGTTGTGCTGACATTGGAATAACAGATTAGGTGGCATGGCACCTAATTTAAATGCTGAGCTAAAATAAAGATTGAGAAACTAAAAAGAGATGGTATTTATTTGTATATTAATATTAAAAAATGTTTAGCACCTCAGTAAACAGAAGTAAATCTACCAGGAAAAAGTAGACATTTAAATTTTTAAAAAGGTGATAAATTAATTATGTCAGAAATTGTAGAAGAGGCTGGACACGTGGGTGGCTTAGTCCGTTAAGCATCTGCCTTCAGCTCAGGTCATGATCCCAGGGTCCTGGGATGGAGTCCCACATCGGCCTCCCTGCTCAGCGGGGAGTCTGCTTCTCTGCCCCTCCCCTGGCTTATGCCCTTTCTCTCTCTCTCTCTCTAATAAATAAATAAAATCTTAAAAAAAAAAAGAAATTTTAGAAGAGAGAGGATTATTCTTGGAAATTACAGAATTATAAATCTAAAAAATATTAAAATCAAGTATAAGCAGTCTTGCTTTGTATAGTCCAGATATGCACAAATTTCAGTTACCATTTTTAGTTAGGAAACACCAGTTTTTTGACAATACAAGTTTTACTCGTTTAAAGTTTCAGCTACTGAAACTTGAATTCTATTCTATTCTGTGAATGATTGCATAGAGGGAAAACTTAACTGCTAGCTCTTCATCTACATAAATCATAGATTTACATCATGATCAGTGACCAATAACATTACTTCTTCCAAAATCTGTAGGTAATTGACCACTACATCTGTCAGTCAGTTCCTACAGAGCAGTGTGTAGTTATGTCGCTTCTTTGTCTCCCAGTGACAAACCCATGTGGCATTTTACAAAAATGGTAATTGAAAGAAGGAATTAGCCAATAAAGATGAAAGTGCAGCAAAGAAGTAAAAAGTGATGACGTTGGAAGTGAGATTCATACCGAACAGAAGCGGAGTCGTAGAAGAAATAGCTGGTAATGGGAATGTTGACATTGCTGCAGCTTGAAAAAACTAGGTATAGAGCCAGAGGACCTTTGTGAAAGTAAACTTATGCACAAAGGAAGAACGTGGTTGTGACAGCAGGGATAAAAGTGTCTTACAGGAAGTGATGCTGGCAGAAAACTTCATTTGCAAGGAACTCTTGGAGATATCTTCTGACATTGAAAGTGCAAAAGATAAATAAATTAGTGGATCCAGACTTAGAGCAGCATGATTCTCTAAGGCATAGAAAAGAGGCTATAAACTATAGCACATGTGAACTATATTCTGTGAGAAGAAAATAAGTACTGTTCAAATTGCTCTTGATAAATTGTTTTGCAACAAAACAAAACAAAACAACTTTTCTTCTCAATTCTCTAATGTTTCAAATTGTGATGTACAATGTATATATTTCTTTACTATTTTTTATTTTCCTATATATTTATAAACAATAGTAAGACCTTTTGATATTTTGACAAATATGGTGAAGGGCATTGAACAATCATAACTTTTCCCTTTGATTATTAAGATTGCTTTGCTGGGGGGTGCCTGGGTGGCTCAGTCGTCAAGCGTCTGCCTTCGGCTCAGGTCATGATCCCAGGGTCCTGGGATCGAGCCCCGCATCGGGCTCCCTGCTCGGCGGGAAGCCTGCTTCTCCCTCTCCCACTCCCTCTGCTTGTGTTCCCTCTCTCGCTGTGTCTCTCTCTGTCTAAATAAATAAATAAAATCTTTAAAAAAAAAAAAAGATTGCTTTGCATGGTTCAACTTGCACAGTTATTTTTTTGACTGAATTACTGTGCAAAACAAGAGCTGCTTACATTAAGCAACTGGTTTTTATGTACTGAGAATACTATAACATATTGCCAAATTATTTTTATGAAGAGTAAAGGTACTCAAGATTAACTTTACTTTTCATCTACTAAGGAATGGGAAAGGGATAAATATTTTAGATCTTATTTTACTGAACACTAAAATGTGTCTCACATAAACAACACTTATGGGGTCACTAAGTATTTACTGTGTGTCCTCTATTGAGCTAGAAAATGTGGAGAAAACAAAAGAAGCATTTCCCTCAGTAGCCCTATAAAATAATCATAAATCTAAGTGAGCACAAATGAAGCAACTAGAGAACAATTAGGTATTGAATTATATTAATTTCTGATAAGAAGAGATTAATGTAATGATAGGCTTCCTGGGGAATTAGGCGTAGGGTGGAGTGGGGATTTAAGTTGTGAATTATGAGAAGGATTTGGAAAAGAGGAGAGGATTATATCCTAGGAAAGAGATGCATTACATCAGTGTAAGATCATCAGTGGCTATTGTCTTTGCCCATGTATCTGTAGCCAAATGTGTAACCCTCTGGAGGTTAGCATCTAGGTCAGAACAAGGGAAGAACCAGATATACATCAGAAAAAAGAGGATGAATTTACCAGTTAACAAAGAACTACACAAAGCAAATACTGAATTCAAAAGTCTAGAAAAACAGTCCTGAATTTGTTTCAGTTTTAGTATATGCCAAAGTGAGCACAGTCAGGAATTTGAAGGATAGCATGAACTCTGAGAATAGTGTTTTGGAACCTGACTTACAGTTATACTCCATCAGGAAATATATATTTCCTTTTAAGGAAGACGTCAGTTTATAAATCCCAGTTGTATTTAGCCCAAGATCTGAAGGTGGCAGCACTGTCTTGGTGCACTTAATTAAATGGGGTTGAAGATAAGGGGTAAGACAATTGTTAAGAGAGCATGAGCAGAAGCACCAGAAAAATAACTGCACTATGGAAAACTGGATGGAGTAACCCTAATCTTCAGATGATAGCTCACAGGTGGTGAAACAGTTTTCTAGTTAACGGGAAGAGTGTCAAAGACAGTACATCTAATATATTAGAGCAAAAGGCAGGTCTACGCAGAGCTACCTTATTTAACCATCATTAAGAGGTATGAAATAACATGGTAACTATGTACACATGCTATAACACAATAACGAGAAAAAAAAGAATAAAAAAAGACCAGGCTGTAAAAGATAGATCAAGAAATAGAGCCATTTCATTCAATGCGTCAAGCAGTAGAAAGTCTTTTAAGAATAGGAATTCAATAAAATAAAAGCTTATGACAAAAAGCAGATAAGACGCGGCGGAAAATAAGGAAACATAAAAGAAGATGGGGTTCCTGATATATTGACTCCAAAAACTGGAACACAAAAAGTAATTTTCCTGAAATGAGGAAAAACTGATTCTATAGTTTTAAAGGACATCATTTATACCAAAGAAAAATTATTGTCACTGATAAATATCCTATTACATAATTGAAGGTCTCTGATAATGAAAGACTTCCTCAGGATTCTGGGAAATTGAAACCTGCAAGCAGGGAAAATCAGACTGGTTTTAGATTTTTTTCACAGCAACATTCACTGCAAGAAGGGAATGAAGCAAAATGTACTAAGTAAAAAAAGAAAATCTGACCCAAGAATAAGTGTAAGTGCAAGAGGGAGATTTCCTCACACATGAAAAATCTCAGGTAATAGATCATGGACAAGTCTCCCTTAAAACAAACAAACAAACAAACAAAACTACTCAGTGGTAACCAAGAGTGTGTGGCAAAGGGTTGGTGGTGAACACTGAATCCATTTAAATCAAAAGTAAACTTAAATAATTTGAAAATTTTGGGTTGTATAACCAAATGTACATATTAAAAATCTCATCGAAGTAGACATAATGTAGTATACATGATATTATGGTGGGCAAGAAAGGAAGGACATATATTATTGCTGATCACCTCATCTTTTATAGTAGAGAAATAACATGTAGTTAAAAATCACAATGGCTTCTTTTATTCTTAATCTCAGAGGTATTTTTTTAAGGAACTTATAGTATGTCACTTAAGAACATTTATCTGAAATTTAGAAATATATTTAGTTTTCTTCCAGTTTCTTTTATGAATACAATTAACAATAAATTGATAGGATTTAACTTAAAAAGAGGATACATGATATTAACACATTTTCCCTCTCCTTTTACTCCTGCCCCAAAATATGAATATAGAAATATTTTATATGTTTTGCAAATGTTTTAGGTGGTTTTTAATGTGTTTGCAGTTTTAAATAATTGTTTTCCCTGAAATTTTTATATGGTTTGAATTTCTGTGTTCTGTACAGGTATTATCTTATTTAACTTATTCAATGTACACATTTCAGAACACATTAGAAATTTAAAAAAGAAGAAAAGTCACTCATTCTATCATACAAAGATACTGCAATTAAAATTGTGTTCCTGGATTTTCCCAGTTATTTTCCTATTCCTAAGAATTTCTGTACAGAAATATTTTTTGTGTAAATCATGCTTTACTCTACCACAGCACTAATTTTCCCAGTCATTCTAAATTCTATGTAATCATCCTTTTAATGATTGTATAATATTTCACTGATATCTATAATCATAATTTAAATTAGGTATATATCACACAGTTGAAAGGGCAATTATAAAAATTGCCTTGAATGTTCTGTAGTGGTTCAAACATATCATTAAAAGAAGAGTGATTGGCATGCTGATATTCATCTTCTTTCTTAATTATACTCATTTTTAACCATGAAATCACCAGTAGAATCTGTACCTTCTTTTCTTAGCATGTCTTGAAAAATGAGGTCTTAGAGAATGAAGCTGAATGCACAAGAATCCTAGATTTAAAGTGAAACATCTAATTCATAAAACTCCATAACCCATTTCATTAATCAATAAAATAATTTAATTTCCTGTTTTCAAAGCCAGTGTAAACAAAATGAGGGACTCTATTTTTACTCTTAGAGTATAAAGAACCACAAAAGACTTAATAGAACATCAGTGATGTGTAGGTACATATGTATTAATCAGAATAAGCTATGTGTGGCAGAAACAAATCATCTCTGCAAATATCAGTGGCTTATATCAACAAAGATATATTTCTTGCTTACCATAGATATCCACTGAAGGTAAGTTGCCAATTGGCTCTAGGTCATCTTTCCTCTGGGATCCAAACTGATACAGTAGCTTTTATCCATGACACTGCCTAAGGAAGAGAGAGATCCTGTGAGCCACAAAGTGGCTTTCAAAAGTTCTCCTTATATTTCATTGACCATATCAAGGACCAAAAGGCAGGAATGTATAATGATAATCTCCCCATCAGCAAGTGTATAGGAGTCAGGGAAAGTGGTTTCTTTGGCAGAAAAATAATTAGTCATGCTATGGACTGAATTGTGTCTCCCTCTCCACACCCTCTCCTGCACCCCCTCCCATACATATACACAACCTGCAAATTCATATGTTGAGGTCCAACCCTAGACCTTAGAATGTGACACTATTTGGAGACAGGGCCTTTAAAGGAAGTAACTAAGATTAAATGAGATCAATACGGCAGGCCCTAATCCAATCTGGCAGCTGTCTTCATGAGAAGAGGAGATTAGAACACGCTCATAGGTATCAGGGGTGTGAGTGCTCAGAGGGACAACAGTGTGAAGGGGGAGCAATAAGATGCTCATCTATAATTCATGGAGGGGACTCAGAATGAACCAATGCAGCTAACATCTTGATCTTTGACTTCTGACCTGTGAGAGAATGAATATTTGTTGTTTAAGCCACTCAATCTGTTAGGACAGCCCTTGAAGACTAAGACAAGTATAACATCTTTTCATGACAGTTTCCATGAAAATTTTACTGGTTTGTGTAACATGGTGGAGAAAATGTAAGAAAGAGGAAAACAAGAAAGAAAAAAAAAAAGCAGGAAAGCAAAAGATAATTAAGCCAGTATCATCTTATTTATGATCTAGAATTCTTTGACAATCTGTACGAAAACACCATGTGTGTATACACAAATATATTTCTCACTGTATTTATTTCTTCTAAATTGCCCAGTGTGAAAAGTGGGGTCAATTTTCCAAGTTAGTTCACTGGTTGCTAGTCATTATTTGCAGAATCATACTATCTCTACAATGAAAATTTGATGTTAGGTTGTAGGCAAAGTTTCATGAGTATCCATCCTAGAAAACTTAAAAATAAATAAAGATGGTGGGGGAAAGGTAGATATAGCCTCATAGACAATTAGATGGAGGCACACTTACTTTCTGGTCAATGGAATTGGAAAATGCCAATTTTTGAGCACACTGTAACATAAATTCCTTGGTAAATAACATTTTAAAAATGTAAGTGAGCCATGTCTTAAGTCTTAATAGCTGAGGATTTACAAGCTTTGGTGATACAGCTACTGTGTTCCTTAGCAGGAGGAAATCACTTTAACTAATAAATAAAAAGATTATAGTGTGTTAGGTCAAAATACCTTGTATACCTCTGAACTATATAAAAAAAATAGAACACAACATTTGGAATATATTATTCCAAAATAAGATACACATTTTGGGTGATTAAGTGTATTTCCTAGGAATTACTGTATATTTTTTTATATTATATTCTGCTCAGTGTTCATATTGAATTAAATATTACTAACTGGGTTATTTCCCCTTTAAATAGATTTTTTTCTTACATAAGAGCATAAAACCTATTTGAAAAATCACACAATTACTTAATTATTCTTTGGGTACAGGCTGCACTTTGGTATGTTAAAAAAATCCACTTTATTCAGAATGAAATTCCTAAGTAGGAGCAAACAAGTGTTGTAGGAATGATTTTAAAGATACCTTTGAAAGCTTGATGTACAGAAAGCCAAAAAATATCTCATTATGTTGTTAAAGTTCCAAAAGTTCTATTCTTTTGAGCTCTACAGTTTCATCAAACTGAGTTATCTTTGTTAGAACAATCTAATTAGAACGGAATATATTCTGGAATCACTTAAATCTATCAGGGGAGGAGAATTAATGCAACTATATCATCTAGACTTTCAGAGTGCACACGTCCTATTAATGCTAATTACATTTATAAAATGCAAATTACTTACTTCCCTTTGCTGTGTGTATTTACGTTAATGTGCCCAATCTAAACTAAGGCAAAAACACACTTAAGCCAATAATCTTCACATAAAACTAAAATGATTAGCTTATTTTAAAAAGTAGCTATTATAATGGTATTTATCCCCAAATACTCCAAAGCTCCAATTTTCCAGTTTGTCTATTTATATATTTTTTTTCTTTCAGCTCTATGAAAGTAAAAATATATGTACAGGGTTAAACAGTTTCTGATCTCAAAGTTTATCTAGGGGAATTTAAAAATCGCTTTTGGGATTTAGCTAAGAGGCTGAGAGATAAACAGAAAACTGACAGATGGGAAGAATAATATTGGTACTAATTAACTGAATCCAAAGATGATACTACCTAAAAATTACCTCAAATGTGGCCTTAACTGTGTAAGCACCATAGAAAAGGCACAGGGGAACAGTGTAGAATAGTAGCTCTATCTTGGAGGAGACTGATTTGGATTCTGGTCTTAGCTCTACTCTTTATTATTTCTACAACTTCAGGCAGGTTTCTCAGCATCTCTAGACTCAACCATAAAATGGATCTAGTAATCATTCAAACGTCTTAGGGTTGTTGTGAAGGATAAATACGGTAACTTAAGGCTTCAGGGGTTAGCACAGTGCCTAATGATGTAATAATTGCTCAGTACAATTAGTTATTATTATAATGGAGCAGCAACTCATACATAAAAGGGACTCCTTAAATGCAGTTGTTGGATTGTAGCAGTTGACAATTATCAAAACATTTAAGTAGGTAATAGCAAAATAAAGGAGTCTCTGCATCAGCATATGTCACAGAAAAGAGAGACGGTTTGAAGATACAGTTAAACACTCTACTGGTTGTGGAGAAGCTGGGCAGGGATGCTCAGGGTTGGAATGGGATGAAACTGGGATATGTGTATGTGAGTATGAAGGAAGAATATAAGAAATGAGATTATGAGGTAAATCCCAAGTTCTAAACTGTCAACATTTCCTAGTAACTCCACTTAATTTTTTTTACTGTACTCTCTTATTTCTTTGAACACTCAATTTAAAATTTTTCTACTATGACAAAACAAATGCATATATTTACTTGTTAAAACATATCACCCCCATCCTCTGCAAGCTGTGAAATTATGCATTACCTTCAATTTTCCCAGAATGAAGTTAAATTCCAGGATGCATGCAGCATTTATATACCTCTTCCATTTGCTACTCTTGTGAAATTCAGTTATTATGTCAATTTAATTAAGTCTCTTTGCTGAGTAAAACCAGAGTTTTTCACTTGCTCTGTGAACCCATAAGTCCAAACTAGTGCTTTGATTGACTGCCAATAGGACTCTAACTTGAAGAGCAAATGCAGATGAAGCCAGCTTTTTTTTCTGTAATGTTTTCATGTGAAAGTGACATTTATTCTACTAGCAAGGACGAAGTAAGGGCTGGAATATATCTTTTCAGATAAACTGAGCAGAAATTAGTTTTGTCACAGTGTTGTAAGCAGTCCAGGTTTTACCGCTCATAATCATCATCAGATATCTTGATCAAATAGTTGCAAGTTACACATAAATGTCGCATCTTCCAAATATAATATTAACAATTCACACGTTGAAAATGGATGTTAACTCAGAGGTCAGACCTTATATGAGGGACAGTAAGAAGAATGAAAAACATAGGCCCGACTTGAGACTTTTTCCATCCACCTTCATGAAGGCAGCAGACACTGCAAAGCCCTTGGGTTTGGCCTTGTCCCCAGAACGTCATGAGCTTGAATCCTACTTCTGATATTTACTGGTTAGGTAACATTAGGTAGGGGATCTAACCTCACTGAAACTCTCCTTACCTGTCTGTAAGATGACAACACGGTATCAACTCTCCATGTCGAGATGTGGAGATGATTTTATGAAGTGTTCTATGTGTGATGCTTATGGACAAAAGCCACTTATTAGTGGTAGTTTTTTTTTTTTCTCCTCCCCCTTATGAGGGGCTCTTTCATGACTTGTTTTTGAAGTCAGTATGTAGTTCATTATCACTTTCATCAAGATCACCTCCCTCAATTTACCTGCACAGTAGCCCCCTTCTGAATGACTGTTTTAAAATTGTTTCTCTCATTTTCCATCTCTAAAATGATGTATTATATCTTCTATTAGTGTTCATATAATTGGTTGCTCATTTTCTCCAAAAGAAAAACAAATAAAAAATTAAAAAAATGAAACATAAAATCCTACTCCAGAAAAATAGATTTCATAACTGTTTATTTAAGAATATTTAAATATTAAGAATATTTTATTTTATTTTTTTATTATGTTATGTTAGTCACCATACAGTACATCATTAGTTTTTGATGTAGTGTTCCATGATTCATTGTTTGCGTATAACACCCAGTGCTCCATTCAGTACATGCCCTCCTTAATACCCATCACTGGGCTAACCCATCCCCCTATCCCTCCCCTCTAAAACCCTCAGTCTGTTTCTCGGAGTCCATAGTCTCTCATGGTTCGTCTCCCCCTCTGATTTTCCCCCCTTCATTTTTCCCTTCCTTCTCCTAATGTCCTCCATGCTATTCCTTATGTTCCACAAATAAGTGAAATCATATGATAATTGACTTTCTCTGCTTGACTTCTTTCACTTAGCATAATCTCCTCCAGTGCCGTCCATGTTGATGCAAAAGTTGAGTATTCATCCTTTTTGATGGCTGAGTAATATTCCATTGTATATATGGACTATATCTTCTTTATCCATTCATCTGTTGAAGGGCATCTCTGTTCTTTCCATAGTTTGTCTATTGTGGACATTGCTGCTATGAACATTGGGGTGCATGTGGCCCTTCTTTTCACTGCATAAATACTAAGAATATTTTATTTTATTTTATTTTATTTTTTTAAGATTTTTATTTATTTATTAGAGACCGAGCAAGAGAGAAACAGCATGAGAGAGGAGAGGGTCAGAGGGAGAAGCAGGCTCCCCGCCGAGCCAGGAGCCCAATGTGGGACTTGATCCCAGGACCCTGGGATCATGACCTGAGCCGAAGGCAGTCGCTCAACCAACTGAGCCACCCAGGCACCCAATACTAAGAATATTTTAAAAGGTATTTAAATACTGACTTACTCAAAGATAATTATGTATTAGCTTGTTAACATTTTGAAAAAGAAATGAAATATGTAAATATATATATAATGTAAATACTCTGAAATATGTAAAAAGACATTCTGCGGTTTCATCACTTCCAGCTTTCTAGCATTGGTGTCCAGAACCAACAGGAGAAAGGATATAAACTCAGGATTTATTGGTGGCATCTTCAGTGTCTGGTGTGGTTTTTATGTGTCATGACTTTAGCTGTTGTTCTGGTAAGTGCCTAATTCCTCCTGGACCTTGCCCATTTTCTTTCTTTTCTTTTTTTTTTAAGATTTATTTACTTATTTGAGAGAGAAAGAGAGAGCACGAGCAGGGGAGGAGGAGGGAGCAGAGGGAAGAGAAGCAGATTCCCCACTGCGCAGGGAGCCAGATGCTGGGCTGGATCCCAGGATCCCGGGGATCACCACCTGAGCTGAAGGCAGACGCTTAACTGACTGAGCCATCCAGACACCCCTGGACCTTGCCCATTTTCTAAACTGCTTTTTTTCCTTCCTCTTTCTCTCTCTCCCTTCACTTCCCCTTCCTTCCTTCCCTCCCTCCCCCTCTCCCTCCTTCTTTCCCTCCCTCTCACTTTCCTTCTCTCCTTTCCTTTCTTCCTTCTTTGTATTGGGAGACAATTCTCCATGGATTTTCCATACTTCTGCATAGCCTGGGATTCTAAACAAAGGGCAGCAAGCATGCCTTCGAGTTAGAGACTGTGTCTCCCTAAAGGTAGAGATCCCTGGAGATATTCCAGGATGTAAAATTTCCTTCCACTCTCTGGGGACTTCTGCTTACATTTCAGGCTAGAGAGTTCTCTCTCTCTCTCAATTTCTCTCTCTTCCTCTCTATCTACATCTCTATCTCTTTCTCTCTCTGGAGGGGAATATGTGCAGATCTACCATCAGGCTGTGCAAGACTAGAGTTGCCTTAAATCGGAGCTTCCTCTCTTGTGGTGTAACCCTTCCATCTGCACAGGTAACGCCTGACCTTCATGGTGTTGCCCCGTGCGAACTGGGCCGTGGGGAATTGACTCGAAGAAGAGCTTTAGGCCAAGGTAGAGTGAGGCTAGTACAACCTCTCTCTCCAACTGGTTACAGCTGAAAACTCGGAACAAAATAATTAAAAAAAAAAACCAACCCAGCTATCTGAGAATTCTGAGAAGTATATAAGGTATGTAAGTATATAAGCGGGCATACAAGGAAGACAGTCAAAACTTGAGGAAACATTGTATGAGGGTGGCTTTGTATGGTTTTTTACTTTTTTTTCATCTGGTATTGACCTGATGGCAGTCCTAGTTGCAGAACTGTGCAGTGGGCACTGACAGCAAAAACTCCATCAGAAACCTTGTATTTTTTTTTTTCCTGGCAAAAGAGCCAGGAAAAGGGCCATTGCCAGTGAAGACTATGAGTGTAATGCCCTTTTTTTTTCTCTTATTTCTCTCATGGTCAGTCTGAAGGTAGCCCCCATAACAGAACTATACAGTGACAGTGTGGGCAGGTAGAAGTGAGAGAAACTCCATCTTTCTGGCCAGAGAAATCAGAAAGAAAGGTCCCTGTGGTCTGAAGTGTGTGTGTTTGGGGGGCGGGGCTCTCTGGTATTTTTTCTTTATCTTTTCAATTGCTGTTTTGTCCTTAGGGTGGCCATAGTCATACTGAACTAACTGTGTGTTGGCAGCATGCGTAACTAAAATTCTGAGTGAAACCTCATCTTGCTGGCCAGAGGTCTGGGGAAAAAGTCTACTGAGATCCAGGGAGGTGGGCACAATCATGGAGTTGGAGAAGGATGTGGTTAAAGCAGCATGAGTCTCAGACTGCACATATATGGGGCAAGCCCGAAGAAACACAGCAAAAGCACACTGAGACATACCATATAATACAATTTCAGACTACCACCTTAGGGGTACATAAGCAGGAGAACCCAAAACTCTTGTAAAGGCTTTGAAAACTGAACTGACAGTAGAACCATACCCCAGAAGGCAAGACAAAACTACAGTCTGTACCTAACTGATTTGATTCCCTGCTAATAGAAACACCAGAATTCTACAGAGGATTTTAGTAGAACCCAGAGTATCACAATATAGTATTTAAAAGGCATAGGATACAGTCCAAAATTACTCAACATAGAACCAGGAAAATGTGACCACTTCTTTAAGGGAAAAGACAATCAACATGTTCTAACCCTGAGAGGGTCCAGATGTTGACTTATCAGACTATGGTTTTAGAATATATGTTCCAATGAGATAAAGGTAAAGACACATGAATAGAAAGAAGTTTTCAGCAAACAAATAGAAACTATGACAAGAATCAAATAGACAATTTAGAATAACAACAAAAACCAATCTTTGAAATTAAAAAAAAAAATCCACTGAATGAGATAAATAGCAGAATGGAGATCAGAAAGGAAAGTGTTAATGGAAGATAAATCAGTAGATCCCATCCAATCTGAAGAATGGAGAGAAAAATATGAAAAAATGAACTGAGCAATATAAGAATGTCTTCAATTAGTGTCATTGGAATTACAGAGGAGAGATGAGGTAAAATTATTGAGAAAAATGGCTACAAATCCCCAAATTTGGTAAAACACATTAATTTATCCTTTCAAGAAGCTCAATGAATGCCAACAGGATAAACTCAAAGAAACCTAAACTCAGACACATCACAGCCAAACTGCTAAAAACCAAAGAAAGAAAAAACTTTGAAAGCATCAATAGAAAAATGGCACATTACTTATAGGGCAACTATAACTTGAATGGCTTTAAATTTGACATTAGAAATAGTGGAAGCCAGGAGTCAGTAAAAACAAGTTATGCTTGATGAATTTAACACTTTTTCCCCCCAATAATGAATAGAACAAGCAAACAGAATAACACCGAGAATACAGAGAACCCAAACAACTCTATCAACCAACTTCACCTGTTTGACATTTATAGGATTCTCCATCCAATATAATTACTAAATTTTACTTCATCACAATTAAAAAAATATATACGTGAGAGTCAATGTCAAGAAAATAAAAGATAAGCCATAGACTGCGAGAAGATATTTGTAAATCACATATTTGGGAAAGTAACTGTATTCAAAATGTATAAAGAACTCTCAAATCTCAATAATAAGAAACCTAGCAACCAAATTAAAAATAAGTGTAAAGGAATCGGTTCGATACTTTACCAGAGAATACATACAGATGGCAAACAAACACATGCAAAGACGTTTAATATCATTAGTCATTAGGGAAATGCAAATGAAAACCATAAAGAAATATAACTTCACACCTATTAGAATAGCAAAACCAGTCAAACAAACAACAGACCCCCTGACAAGACCAAGTTTTGGCAAGGATGTGGGACAATTGGAACTGTATTGCATCACTGGTAGAATGCAGAATGGTACTATTTGGAAAACAATTTCTGTGTAGCAGATCCTTATAAAGTTAAATACATTCTTACCATATGACCTGACAATCCCTCTCTTAGGAATGTATCCAAGAAAAATTAAAATATCCGTTCAAACAAGAACCTGTGTATGAATATTTATAGCAGCTTTATTCATAACTGCCGAAAGTGGAAAAAAACGCCAAATGTGCTCGGTTGGGAATGGATAAATGGTGGCACATCCATACAGTGGAACATTATTCAGCATGAAAAGGAACAAACTATTGATGAATTTCAACTGCATATGCTGTGTAAAAGGCATCAGATGTAAAAGGCTATCTAGACTTACTTTATGATTCCATTTATATGTCATTCTGGATAAAGAAAACTGTAGAGATGGAGAACATAGGGTTGTCAAGGGTTGGGAATTGGGGAGATTGACTTTAAAGGGATAGCAAGGAGGGAATATTTTTTCGGGGGGGAGTTGTCTGTATGTTCTTTGGGATGGTGGTCACACACTGCTATGCATTATCAAAACTCATACGACTATGTACCAAAATGATGAATTTTACTCAATGCACATTAAAAAATGAAGACATGATTTTTATAAGACATAAAAATTTTTAAAAATAATGCTGACTGCCAAGAGATTGGCTAAGCTACTCCAGGCTATCGCCACTGCCTCCCAGGGCCTTCCCCTTGTGTGCCACTTAGATAAGACCCCTCTGGAGCTCACCAAAATCTTATTCTTTTTGATTTGGATTGACCAATCTGGCCTTAGCCTGTGAACCCCAAAGCATTTCACCCACACACCTAGTAAGGCCACGTGCCCCAAGTCCAGCCTCTCTCTGACTGTTCCCTGACTTGATGTTCCCATGTGGCCCCTTGAGCTATGTCATGTACTTCCTCCAGGACCTGGGAGTAATAAACATTACTATTTCAGTTTCTCTTGTGGTCTTTTATGGAACAGCCAGGCTCATGGTTCAGGACCCAGGCTCTACTTAACAACTGTTAATTTAACAAAATCATAATGCTGACCTACTTTTCCAAAGTTGTGAGTTGGTTGATTTTAGAAAGTCATTCCACAGAAATGTACCCTGAGTCAACACATTCTTATTCTGTCTTTAGTTTGAAAAATTTTATAATATTTACTAAAGACAAGAGTATAGGCAGTATACATGTAAATTATGAAGCAAAACAATATACATATTTATGAATACATCACCCAAATGAAGAAAAGTCAAATATTATCAATATTCTTGCTTTTAACTGTGTCTTCCTTCCCTATCCCATCTTCCTGTTTCCTTCCAGAAGTAAACTGTGTGTTTATTTTTCTGTGTATATCTGTCTCTTACTTATAAAAAGTAGTTTTATTGTTTACCTATGTCTAAATATTACATTACTTAGTGTTTGCTTATTTTTAGATTCTATAAAGTGGCTTCATAGTACATGTAGTTTTCTATAACCCGCTTTTAAAATTCAATACTTTTTCCAATTTTCATCCATATAGTGGCCTATAATTGCAGTTTATTCATTTTCAGTAATATATTCCAATCAGTACATATACTACCACTTTATTTCTCTACTTTCCTACTGATGGACTTTTAAAAACAATGCTGCTCTAAATATCTTTGTATATTTCACCTAGGTGCACAAATGTAAAAGTCTCTTTAGGGTTTGTAGCTAGGATTGGAATTGGTAGGTTGTAGGGGTTTCAAATGTTCAACTTTGTAAGATAGTGCCAAATTATTTTCCAAAATGTTTGTAATAATTTACATTGCCACTAGTGTTGTATAAAGATTCTTGCTGGACCATATTCTCAATAAACTTCATATTATCAAATTTTAAAATGTCAGCCATTGAAGAGGGATAAAATGGTATTTCACTATGATCTAATTTTGCATTTTCCTTATTAACTAATGGGTTGAGCAACCTATTAGAACTTAAGGAGGCCAACCACTAGTTTTATGGATCCTCCTCTGTACATCATAACACCTGATATATTACTACCCAGCAAGGAAAATTTGACTAGTTTCAGAGATAACAACAATTATGATATTATACCACAGATTGAGAACACCTATCCTCTAGATTGATCTAAGGAGTCAGTACAATTCCTTTCCAAATCCCAACAGAATTTTTCAATTTACAATATGATTGTAAAGGCTAGATATTTGGTTTACATAGAGCAAAGGTGCGATAGGCACAATACTCCTGTAGAAGAATAAAGCCAGAGGAATTTCCCTGAGAGATATCAAGGCATAATATAAAGCTACACTACTTTGGAGCAATGAGACCTTGGTCATATTGATCAGCATAATAGAATACAGCTCTTCAAAATAGGCGCATACATGTAGAGAAATTTTATATATCGTGGAGTGGACACTTGAAATCACTAGGATAAAAAAGCCATCCTAAAACAACAGGTACTGTGTGAAAAAAAAAAAAAAGAAAAATGTTTGATATTCAAAATATCAGTCAAACTTTTTGGTTTCTTCCTTCGCAAGTTTAAACTATACTGGATTGGTTTTTCTCATCCCTGACTGATAGACATGTTCAGGCAAATATTTCTGAAAACAAACTATAAAGATTAGTTCTTAGTAAGTCTGGGAAGTCATTTATTG
>NC_058404.1:23141119-23241813 GCF_002201575.2 Neomonachus schauinslandi
CAAACTATAAAGATTAGTTCTTAGTAAGTCTGGGAAGTCATTTATTGATGTCAAGGCCAGGAAAGCTCAAAAATATTTTTGTCCATAGAAACACATTTCTGTATTTGAAGAATTTATAGAATGAAAACATTATTTCTCGCAATAACTTGACCCTCAAATAATGCAATTCATTCAAGTTCACATCCTTGGTGAGGGTCGCAACTGAGATTCGAATCCAGATTTCCTGATTGCAGTCAGTATTGTTTCTCCCACTTTATCATTCATAGGCAGAAGGAATGAAATAGTGATCGTGTCATGCAATTTAGGTAAATAACTAGGTGAAAATGCAATAAATTACTTTTGATTTTGCTTTAGAAATAGACACAGAGTTCATGTATGATTTCAGATATAATTTCATATAACTATAAACTAATGTTTGTGTCTGACTGGTGAATATATTCCATCCTAAACATGTGTATTCTGCCTTCCTATATCTGTAATGCATTTACCAGTCCATTGCATAAAAGTATTTGAACAGATTTTTATAGCATAACGAATTTGACCTTGATCTTTAGAGGTAGAAATGTCAGTAACTGATAACACACGAAGTAAAAAAATAAAATTAATATCATTTCCGGTTTACAACTGGAGAGTCTTAGGTAAGCTACTTTCTTGTGAAGGTCCTTATGCCATCCTGGACATCACTGAAGTGAGCTTTATTTCAGAAGAAAAAAATTTGATTCACTTTGATGTTCCACTCTGAACAGAAAGCTTGAGCTTGGCAAATACTTAAGGAGATTGAGATGTGGGGTGCCTGGGTGGCTCAGTCGTTGGGCGTCTGCCTTCAGCTCAGGTCATGATCCCGGGGTCCCAGGATCGAGCCCCACATCGGGCTCCTGGCTCAGCGGGGAGCCTGCTTCTCCCTCTCCCACTCCCCCTGCTTGTGTTCCCTCTCTCGCTGTGTCTCTCTCTGTCAAATAAATAAATAAAATCTTTAAAAAAAAAAAAAGGAGATTGAGATGTGAAAGAGGTTTTGACTAATTTGAACATACTTTTGTCCATAATGGAAGGAATGGCCAGCCAGAGACAAAATTTAGGCTATCAAGAATCTCTGCAAAAATGATTTATTCATAACAATAGCATAAATTGATGCACGTGTGCTATAGAAACTTTAGTTCAACCTCATGGATGACAAAGTTTTAGAAATCTATTTTATGTTCATTTTTGTGGCCAATTATCCTTGGTCTGAAGATCTTTTACCATTTCTTAGGCTTTAAATTACAGAAATCACTTGAGGCAGACATTTTGGAACTTTACAATGCAAAGGCAAATCAAGTTTTAGACATAAATTAGAGAAATTTTTATTTTGCTTTTTCCATATGGTATTTGAAATAGGCTAACTACGATTTGGAAAATTCCTCCCAAATATTCCCACTAGAGATACACTAAAGAAATTTT
This sequence comes from Neomonachus schauinslandi, assembly GCF_002201575.2. NCBI lineage: Eukaryota > Metazoa > Chordata > Mammalia > Carnivora > Phocidae > Neomonachus > Neomonachus schauinslandi. The sequence continues at coordinate 23,142,557 of NC_058404.1, forward strand.
CTTTTTTTTTTTTTTTTAAAGATTTTATTTATTTATTCATGAGAGACAGAGAGAGAGAGAGAGGCAGAGGGAGAAGCAGGCTCCCAAGGAGCAGGGAGCCCGATGTGGGACTCGATCCCAGGACCCTGGGATCATGACCTGAGCTGAAGGCAGACGCTTAACCATCTGAGCCACCCAGGCGCCCCTAAAGAAATTTTCTCAAAGCTAAGAATTATTTTATACATTTCACATGTATTATTAAGTATTTAAAAATGTGTTTACCACATTTTTGTAACTTGATTGAATAGGGTAGCCTATCTTGATTTTTTCCTTATACACATAGCTAGAAGACACACAGAAATAGGAAATTAATATAGAAATATTGGACTTTTTCTACTTTCCCATGTCATGAAACAATGTTATTGAAACTTTTTAGAGCCATCCAGTACCTAAAAATACAACAGACATTATAAGAATTTATATAGGTGATAGATGATAGATAGATAGAAAGATATAGATATAGATTCCCTTTTTGTAGAGGGTTAACTCAGAGATATAAAACTTCACCTGTTTGGGCATCTAAAGTAAGAATTATGAAATCTAAGAAATTTAAACTGGCTTATTTGCTCTTGGAATTTGGATAAGTATAACTTCGCAATTTCCATGTAGAGGTTAATCAACAAAGTAAACAATGTTTTTTGTATTTGTTATCTATCTGCTATCTATTCTAACAGGTCACCCCAAAGCTTAGTGGCTTAAGATAGTAATCATTTATTCTCCACATGGTTTCTGCTGGTTAGGATTTTTGGGAGGAATCGACTGGCAGTTCTCTCTCAACAGGGTCTCTTATGTTGTCACAGGCATATGTTGGCTTGGACTGCAGATACGTGAAGTCTTGACTGAGGCTGAAGTACCCACTTTGAAGATAGCTCCCTCACATGGTTGGCAATTGACATTAGCCATGGACTGGGGGCCCCTGTTCTTCTCCCAAGACTGCTTGGTTGTCTTCACAGCAAGGAGGATGCCTTCCCCAGAGTGAGTGGTCTGAGAGAGAATGAACCAGGTAGAAGCCTGGTTCTTATGACCTAGTCTCAGAAGTCACATAAGTCACTTCTGCTGCATACAATTGGTTGAGACAATTACAAAAAGGAAGGAACATAGATCAGTGCCGGATGGAATGATGCCAATGTCAGATTGTAATGAGAGCCTATGGGGTGGAATGTATATTGGTTTAGTTGCCTTTGTTAAATACAATCTGCTACCATTCTGAATTTCAGATTCAACCACTATTGAGCATCCACCATGTTCCAGGCTCTGCTTTGCTCTTTTGTTTAGGCTAATTTGAACTTTAAAATAACCTTGTGAGCTAGATATTATTTTCTTCATTTTATGCAGAGAAAACTGAGGTTAATATAAGTTAACTAGTTTTTTAAAAAGATTTTATTTATTTGAGAGAGAGGGTTGAACAAGCACGAGAGAGGGAAGGAGAGAGAGAGGGTGCACCAGCTGGAGGAGAGGCAGAGGGAGAGGGAGAAGCAGGTTCCCCACTGATTAGGGAGCCTGACGTGGGGCTTGATCCCACGAGTCTGGGATCATGACTTGAGTTGAAGGTAGATGCCTAACTGACTGAGCCACCCAGGTGCCCCTAAATTAACTAGTTTTTTTTTTTTTTTTTTTTTAGTTCTTCACAGAAGTAGTATAGAGGAGAGAGCATGATGATTTAGGTTAACATGAGTTTAAATTCTTGTTCCATTACTTATTTACTCTGTGATTGAAAGCAGTATCAATAATTAGTTGCAAATCCCCAAACTTTTAGAAAAATACATATTTTGTAATAATAAAATGAATCATTTATGTTATCTTTCACAGTCTGCACATGCCATTCACAATTGTAAATTGTCTGACAGACAATTTGCTGGGGAAACTGAGTGAGGTTAAGTGATATTCTCAAGGAAGAGGGGCAGCCAGAAGTATAACCAAGGTCTTTGGATTCTTCAGGCAATGTATATTTGCTTACTGGTATTTTCCACCTTGTTGTTAATTCATATCAATTGTGTTTAAGCACACTAAAACATGTTGCAATTTTGATACTGTGAAAAAATTTGCTGCTTGAAAATGATCAAAGAATACAGAAAATCAGCAAATTTCAAGAAATTATTTGTTTGCCATTATTTAAAAATGTGAAGAAAATTAGATTAGTTTTGAGGCAAAATATTAAGATAATCTCTAAAATTAGAGAGTCCCAAATAGTTCTGTTTGGTTTAAAAGATTTTTCTATTTATTGGCACCACTGTAATTGTATTAATTATATTATATGAATAAAGAATAGTAGGTCAGTGCAAAGTTCAAAGGGTAAAACTTTCCAGCCATTGGCGTGTACCAGTTATTTCATCAGGTATAAGCAAAAGAGGATGAAAGCTTAAGGCCATTTGCTCTAGTCAGTACATGCTTCTGTTCACTACATTTCTAAGTAGCTTTTATTTTTCTGAATGTATTTGGCATGTTTCTTAATTTTTTATGGCTAATGCCATCCTGAAAGAGATTCATGATTTTCGTCTGTGGCTACTGTAAGTGCTTAGAGTTCAACTCCTTAGTTTGAGTTGGAAGGATGCAACAATGATAAGGATTTTGAACTTTTCCTTACCCTGTTTCAGAATTCTGAAAGCATTAAGAAAATGTACTGCAGATGAGATACATTAGGACAATCATCTTATATTAAAATCTAAAGCTCTCCCTAGATTTTAAAAAGTATAGGTATAGCTCAAAGCAGGTCTGGCTTTGAGATGACAGAAAGAGGAAAACTTGTCTCTGCATCTTTCCAGCCATGCTGTTTGGGCAGTCCCAAATACCAGACACCTTATTTCTTCAGGGAAACCAGTATCCATATTTCTAGTTTTGTATTTTCTTCTACATTCATATCTTTAAGAATTCAGGAGAGAATACCTCCTTTGAATACTAATTGATTCAACTTACATTTGTTGATACATAAAACTAATGCACTCTACTGGGATAACATGATAATTCTAATCTGAATAGGTAATGCTAAAATGGTAGTATGAGAAGTAGACAGAACAATGGCTTTACACCAGCTAGATCTCTGCTTTAAACTCTTTCTACCCGTTACTAGCAAGATGTTCAATTTTTCTGAGTATCAGTTTTCTCACCTATGAAATGGGGTTGTTGTGTGGACTGGAAACACTGCACACAAAGTGCCAGCCCAATGTCTGGCATGGTCTTAGGGACTTAGTAGTTGCAGGTTATTATTTCTCTTGAAGATATCAGGAATTTGAAGTAGGCCAGTGGCGGGACAATTTTGGTCTTAAAAAACACTTAATAGCCATTGTACTCATACAATTCACAAGACCACCTTGATTAAATAATGGTGCTTTATTATCAGTAAAGCCCTCAGCAAGTTGAATACGTTCTATGGCCAGGCATAATCTTCTTTATAATAACAGTCTTTGAATTTAGTATAGGGTTTGCAGATATTATTATTATCCCCATTTCAATTTGATAAGATTGAATATGGCAGTCAGAGTCCTGACAGAAAATACAAGGCTCATTCAATTTGAGTAATTCAAGAAGAGTTTAATAAATACCCTATTTAAAATTGTGTGGTCAGTTATGAGGAAACCACAAAAGATAGTCCTATAACTCAGAGCTGGTAACAACAGAAGCCATTGGTCACTTCTGGCTTGAAGGGTCAAAGAGTGGTGAGAAGGGGTTATTTGAACCCAGAGAAAGAGGGCTGCCTGCCTAGACTTTGATCTGGTTCAGGAATGCAGCCAGCCCATAGGGATTCAGTAGGGATGAAGTCAGGAGGTAAATATCTGATCATCTTCTATCTCCCTTTGATCTATTGCTGTTGCTCCCATAAACCACACTCAGTTGGAAGCCAGGGGTCAAGAACGCCTCTAATGCAGTCCATAATAGTGTTCTCACTGAGTTACAGAGCAGAGTGGTGAAGGACCAATGAATCTGAAAGGGCACATGGAAGTTATTTAGAACACTGCATTTTAAGAAGGTCAAATGCTCCAGCGCCTGGGTGACTCAGTCGTTAAGCATCTGCCTTTGGCTCAGGTCATGATCCCAGGGTCCTGGGATCGAGCCCCGCATCGGGCTCCCTGCTCCGTGGGAAGCCTACTTCTCCGTCTCCCACTCCCCCTGCCTGTGTTCCCTCTCTCTCTGTATCTCTCTCTGTAAAATAAATAAGATCTTAAAAAAAAAAAAGGAGGTCAGATGCTTTTGGCTAAGATTGTACAAATTTGGGAATAAGGACTAGACCTCAGGTGTTTTGAAATATAGACTAGATCTTTCTTTTCCTTTCCTTTCTTTTTTCTTTTCTTTTCTTTTCTTTTCTCTTCTCTCTTTCTTTGTTTCCTTCTTTGTTTCTTTGTTTCTTTCTCCCCCACCTTCTTTCTTTCTTTTCTTTCCATACCATGTTATCTCCCTTTATCTCAATAAATATCCCTCTCCTATTATTTTGGTCCTTTTATAAACAGTTTTATTAGTTTTTGCCTTGTACTACCTTATTACTACACAAACCTATCTATTCCCAATACATCCAACCAGTCTGTCAGTTCATTAGTAAGAAGCTTTCTTTTTAGGGGCACTTGGGTTGCTCAGTCAGTTGGGCATCTGCCTTTGGCTCGGTCATCTGCCTTTGGCTCGGTCATGATCTTGGGGTCCTGGGATTGAGCCCCACATCGGGCTCCCTGTTAGGCAGAGAGTTGCTTCTCCCTCTCCCGCTCCCCCTGTTTGTGCTCTCGTTCTGTCTCTCACTCTCTCTCTTTCTCAAATAAATAAACAAATTTAGAAAAGGAGCTTTCTTTTTAATCATTATATCAGTTAGTTCATTAGAAATAATGCAATGGATACTAGTTGAATTCAATCATTTATTTATTCATTCATTGTTCATTCACTCAATTGTTCATTCATTTAATAACTATATAGTGAGTGCCTACTATTTACCAGGCCCAGAAATTAGTAAAAGCAAACATGGTCCCTACTCTCATGGTGTTGTGAGATAGGATTCATCCAATGACTGCACTAATATGTGCATAACTGCAAGTTGAAATAAGTGTTCTAAAAGAGAGACATATTTGCATGATTTTGACCTTGGATTTTAAGGACAACTTCCCTGACAAAGTGATGCATCACCTGAAACTTGAAAGGTGAGCAGGAATTATTGAATTGAAGAAGGGGATAGGGAGGACAATTTGATAGATGGTGGGAACACCATGCAAAGTGTCTGTGGCCATAGAGAACATAGCATATCCAATAAAATAAAGCCTATAGGGGAGCAGCACAGAGAAAGGGAAAGGGAGGATGGAAGGTGGGTGAAAGGAGGCTAAAAGGAAGACTGTGTAGTACCCTGAGGTTCTGTGTTGGATAGAGCAATAGAGCAATTGAAGGATTTAGAGCAGGGAATGACACAACTAAGTTTTCATTTTGACAAAAATTAGTGACATTACAGAGTTGGAGGAAAAGTTGAAAGGGAACAGAGGGGATTCAAAGAGACCAGTTAGGAGGCTGTTGAAGACATTGAGACAGAGTAACTTATAGAATGGAATGTTATAGTTTATTTAATCCTTCCTTTTATTGATTGCTTGCATTCCCCCCCCCCCATTTTAAACAATGCTACAAAGGGCATATCTTCATGTGTTTACTAGTTTGTGTACATGAGTGTGGTCTTCTCTAGAATAGACACCTTGATTTTCTTTAGGAAACTAAATCTTCCTTACTCTAAAACCTGGGTGAGTTGTGTGGAGATGAATTCACCTTAGCTCTTGAGTGCCCATGTGAAATAGGCCTGGCTAAGCAGAGATTTTGCTTCTCACTTCTGGAGATTTTGCAGCACTATTGGAAAGAGAAGACAATTTTTGATGCAAATATTGATAAATATCAACAATATTAAGCTGGAGATGTTAGCAACAGCCACTATAAGTGGAGAGCTTGCTTGAGGAGAGATCCAATAAGAAAGAAAGCAATGCGAAGTTATGATGATGGAACAACTTTTAATGATTTGAATTCATGGATTTAGAGATGCTTGGGGCAGGAACTACATCTGGAATTACATGCACTAATAAATTCCCCATTGGTATTGAAGCCAATTTGAGTTGGATTTCTCACTTGCAACTAAAAGTAAAATAATGAAGGAATGAATGAATGAATAAGTAAATAAAACTAAATTAAAAATTCACGTGAAATCTGTTATTATGTTCCTATAAAAATTAATATTTTACCAAATTTGAAAAACTTGTTTACCTCCAACCAATATTAGTTATAGTCTTGGAGCTTAGAACTTTGAATGGAAAAAAATTATGCTCACAGAATGGAGAATAATTACAATACATAGTAGGTTATGTTGGGAATTAACAAAAAGACAACTGTAAGGCAGATTCTTTTAACAATATTGGAAACAACTCTTGCCAGTCATTGCAGATAGCTGGATGGAATGCCAGTCCCACCCACCAGTGCACCCACCAGTGCACCTGGGGCAAACCTGCCTACAAATGCACCCATAGCAATCAGGGCCCATCTTTGTAGACAGCTGAACTGAAGGCTGGCCCCACTTACCAATAGCAGTTATGGCCAGGCCACAATAGGAGGGCACCACAGGACACCTTCTACATAAGGCCACTATTTTCAAGACCAGAAGATCTAAATGACCTACCTAATAACTTAATACAAATGAACAAATACAGAGAGTCAAATAAAATAAGGAGACAGAATAATATTATCCAAATGAAAGGACAAGGCAAAACCTCAGAAAAAGAACTAAACTATATGGAGATAAGCAATCTACATGATAAAGAGTTCAAAGTATGGTCATAAAGGTACTTACTGGACTTGTGGGAAGAGTGGATAGATTCAGAACTACAACAAAGAGAAAATTTAAAAAACAACAAGTCAGAGCAGAAAAATCTAATAACTGAAATAAAACATACACTACAGGGAATCAACAGCAGATTAGAGGATGTGGAAGATTAAATCAGTGATCTGGAAGACAGGGTAGTGGAAAGCACCAAAGCTGAATAGCAAGAAGAAAAATGAATTTTAAAAATGAGCATAGGTTAAGGGACCTCTAGGACAACATTGGGCATACTAATGTTCACATCATAGGGCCCTAGAAGGAGAATAGAGACAGAAAGTGACAGAAAAATTATTTGATGAAACAAGAGCTGAAAAATTCATTAAGCTGGGGAAGGAAACAGATATCAAGGTCCAAGAAATCATGGAAAGTTCCAAATAAGATGAACTCAAGGAGGTCCACACCAAGACACATGATACTTAAAATGGCATAAACTAAATATAAAAAATTAAAAGAAGCAAGAGAAAAGCAAACAGTTATGTACAAGGGAAATCCCATTAGGCTATCAGCTAATTTTTCAACAGAAACTTTGCAGGCCAGAAGAGAGTGGCATATATTCAAAGTGCTGAAAGAAAAAATCTTGCAACCAAGAACCAGCAAGGTTCAGAATTGAAGGATAAAGAGTTTCTCAGACAACAAAGTTAAAATTCATCACCACTAAACCAGTCTCACAAGAAATTTTAAAGAGAGTTCTCTAGGTGAAATGAAAAGGCCATAACAAAAAGTAAGAAAATTATGAAAGGAAGAAACTTCACTGGTAGAAGAAAACATACTGTAAAGGTAGTAGAGCAATCACTCATAAAGCTGGTATGAAGCTTAAAAGACAAAAAGTAGTAAAATCAATTACATCAACAAAAATTAGTAAAGGGATACATAAAATAAAAAATGCAAAATATCATAAATATGTATATACTTCATATATACATATATCATATATAAGTAATATGTAGAAGAAAAGAGTAAAAATGTAGTGCTTTTAGAATGTGTTTGAACTCAAGTAACCAACTTAATATATACTGTTATATACAGAGGATGTTATATATGTTGTATATGTACCTCATAGTAACCCCAAACCAAAGCCTGTAATAAATTCATACAATATAAAGAGAAAGAAATCCAAGGATAACACTAAAGCAAGTCATCAAATCATAAGGAAAGTGAGCAAGAGAAAAAGAATAGAACAGAGAAGAACTACAAAAATATCCAGAAAACAATTAACAATATGGCAATAAGTACATACTTATCAATGATTAATTTAAATATAAATGGACTAAATACTCCAATCAAAAGACATAGGGTGACTGAATGGATAAAAGAAAACAAAATTCAGCTATATGCTGCCTGCAAGAGACTCACTTCAGACCTAAAGATACATAGAGACTGAAAGTGAAGAGAAGGAAAAATATATTCCATCCAAATAAAAGCGAAAAAAAAGGTGGAGTAGCAATGCTTTTATCAGACAAAAAAGACTTTAAATCAAAGACTGTGACAAGAGAAAATATGGGCTCTACACACACAATGGTAAAGGGATCAATCCAAAAAAAAAAAAAAAAGAAAATAACAATTGTCAATATCTATGCATCCAACACAGGAGCACCTAAGTATATAAAGCAAACATTAACAGACATAAAGGGAGAAATTAACAATAATATAGTAATAGTAGAGGACTATAACATCCCACTTACAGTACTGGATAGATTTTTCAGACAGAAAAATAATAAGGAAACAGCAACTCTGAATGACATATTAAACCAGATGAATTTAACAGATATATAAACAATATTATGTTCTCTTCAAGTGCACATAAAACATTTTCTGGGTTAAACCATATATGAAATGGGAGGGACAGATGAACCATGAGAGACTATGGACTCTGGGAAACCAGCTGAGGGTTCTAAAGGGGAGGAGGGTGGGGGGATGGGTTAGCCTGGTGATGGGTATTAAAGAGGGCACATACTGCATGGAGCACTGGGTGTTATATGAAAACAATGAATCAGGGAACACTACATCAAAAACTAATGATGTAATGTATGGTGATTAACATAACATAATAATAAAAAAATAGAAGAACAAAAAAAATACATATGTTAGGCTACAAAACAAATCTCGATAAATTTAAGAAGACTGAAATAATATCAAGCATCTTTTCCAACCACAATGCTATGAAACTAGAAATCAATTACAAAAAATTTTGAAAAAAAAAAGACGTGGAAGTTAAATAACATTCTACTAAGCAAGCAATAAGTCAGTGAAGAGATTGAAGAATAAATTTAAAAAATACATGGAGACAAACAAAAAGAGAAATACAATTGTTCAAAATCTGTGGGATGCAAGGCAACCTACAGGATGGGAGAAAATATTTGCAAATGACACATCTGATAAAGGGTTAGTATCGAAAATATATAAAGAACTTATAAAACTCAACACCCCAAAAAGGAATAATCCAATTAAAAATGGCCAGAAGACATGAATAGACATTTTTCCAAAGAAGACATACAGATGGCCAACAGACACATGAAAAGATACTCAACATCACTGATCATTAGGGAAATGCAAATCAAAACAGCAATGAGATATCACTTCACACCTGTCACAATGACTAAAATCAACAACACAAGAAACAACAGATGTTGGAGAGGATATGGAGAAAGGGAAACCCTCTTTCACTGTTAGTGGGAATGCAAACTGGTACAGCCACTCTGGAAAACAGTATGGAGTTTCCTCAAAAAGTTAATAATAGAACTACCCTAGGATCCAGCAATTGCACTACCAGGTATTTACCCAAATAATACAAAAATATTAATTCAAAAGGATACTTGCACCATGATGTTTATAGCAGTGTTCTCTACAATAGCCAAATTATGGAAACACCCCAAATGTCCACTGACTGATGAATGGATAAAGAAGATTGATTATATCTATTATCTATCTATCTATCATCTATCTATCTATCATCTATTTATCTATCTATGATGGAATATTAACCATAAAAAAGAATGAAATTGTGCCATTTGCAAGACATGGATGGAGCCAGAGAGTATAATGCTAAGCAAAATAAGTCAGTCAGAAAAGACAAATACCATATGATTTAACTCATATGTGGAATTTAAGAAACAAAACAAACAAGAAAAGAGGGGGGAGAGAGAGGCAAACCAAGAAATAGACTCTTAACTATACAGAACAAACTAATGGTTACCAGAGAGGAGGGGGGTGGGGGGATGGATTAAATAGGTGTTGGGGATTAATTTAAGGAGGGCACCAGGTATTGTATGGAAGTGTTGAATCACTATATTGTACACCTGAACCTAATATTTCACTGTATAATAACTAACTGGAATTTTTTTTCAATTGTTTTACTTTCATAGCTATTGACTTGTTTCTTTATGCCACAGAAATATCAGTTTTGAGGTCTGTGTGACTACACTGTTCACAGGATGGTCACAGGGTTGTTGGATCCTATAAACACTAAAATGGCATTTTCAAGTTCTTCTTGGGGGACTTTGAAGCTGAAGGATTTATTGCAGATAGGATCAATCCTGCCTCTTTAGAAGAAAGTCTTCTTTGTTTTCACAAGCTTGAGTCCATATATCAGCTGGATTTCCACAAAGGGGATGAACCTTGGCTCACATCTGTCTGAAGAAGTTGTTTGGCTCAAATGACATCAACATTTCATCTCCCAGCACTTGGGTGATAGTTCAGGGACAGACACAGCTCCCCTAGCTCTACTTCATTCTGAGAAGTTGGAATTCGCACCTTCTACCAGTGCCCACCCTTCACCAGTTCAACCTCCCACAAAGGCAGGGAAACCTTTTCAATGACACAGTGGCAAGAGAACTTATCAAAATCCACCACTGTTAGCAGCACCTCTAGGAAGGGTTTCTCCAAGGTATAACACTCCTTAAACAAGGGTTTCTGGGTCTTGCATTTGACCCACATCTGCTTAGAATTCTTCTGTTCTGACAGGAGACAGATCTTGATATAAGGGTTTGAGTGGGCCATGTCCTGGTATGAATCATCATGGGAGATGGGGGGTGACAGGTCCTGGCCTTGATCACCCTCACTATCAGGTGGTTGTCCATCAGGTCATACTGGTTGCTAAAGGGCAGCATGCCTAACTAGTACTTGGACAAGATCTCCTTATCTGTCCAGAAGCCCACATCATCACTGTTGGAGTTAAGGGAGTATAGCTGGGGCTCAAACTTTCTGAAATAGCCATCTGGGGCATAGGGCTGTCTGAGCATGGGAGCTAGGTGGGCTCTTTTTTGGTGCTGAAAATGCCAAACTCCATGTGTTTTATATCAATGAGTGGGGAGCTGGGTCATCTGGATTCAAGACTTGAAAGCCTCCGAGTCAGGCTATATGAAGACTTAGATGTGTCTGAGAATGAACATCTTCAACCTGGTATAACTAATTGGAATTTAAATATAAACTTAAAAAGCCACCAAAAACCAAAATCTATGGTATGCAATAAAAGCAGTTCTAAAAGGGAAGTTTATAGAAATGCAGGTCTGCCTCAAGAAAAAAGAAAAATCTCAAATAAACAATCTAAACTTACCCAAAGAAGACAGAAAAGAACAAAGGCCCAAGTTAGTAGAAAAAAGGAAATAATAAAGATCAGAGCAAAAATAAATGTAATAGAGACTAAAAATGCAAGAGAGAAGGTCAGTAAAACCAAGAGCTGGTTCTTAAAAAAAAAAATAAACAAAATTGATAAAACTTTAGCCAGGCTCATGATAATAAAAAGAGGACTCAAATAAATAAAATAGGAAATGAAAGAGCAGAAGTTACAGCCAATACCACAGAAATACAAAGGATTGTAAGAGACTACTATAAAAAATTATATGCCAACAAATTGGACAACTTAGAAAAAATAGATAAATTCCTAAAATATACGATCTTCCAAAACTGAATCAGGAAGAAACAGAAAATCTGAACAGACTAATTACTAGTAATGAAATTGAATTGATAATCAAAAAACTCCAAACAAAGTACAGAACCAGATGGCTTCCCAGGTGAATTCTACCAAACATTAAGAAGTGTTAATATTTATTCTTTTTAAACTATTCCAAAAACTAGAAGGAGGAAAACTTTCATTTTCATTCTTTGAGACTAGCATTACCCTGACACCAAAACCAGACAAAGACACTACAAAAAAAGAAAACTATAGGCCAATATCCCTGATGAATATACATGCAAAAATCTTAAACAAAATATTTGTAAGCCAAATTCAAAAATACATTAAAAGTTCATTTGCCACAATCAAGACTTATTCTGGAGATGCAAAGATGGTTCAATATATGCAAATCAATCAATGTAGAAATGACAATAACAAAATGAGATATAAAAGAGACATAATCATCTCAGTAGATTCAGAAAAAATATTTGACAAATTCATCATCCACTCATAATAAAAACTCAAAACAAATGGGTTTAGAGGTTACATACATCAACAAGATAAAGCCCATAAATGACAAAACTATAGCTAACATCATACTCAATGATGAAACACTAAAATCTTTTCCTCTAAAACCAGGAACAAGATAAGGATGTAAGTTCTCACTACTTTTATGACTGGGACTCCACCTTGGTCTTCTGTGCCCATGGCTTGCTGAACCCAGTTTTAATGAGTACCCCTGATCTTTGATATGTGAGCAAGATCCTCATTTCCCCCCACCTTGATATCTAAGCCATTAATCTACCTTTAGCAGGAACCCTGTTAAACCAGTTAAGGAAGAATCTCCCTACCCTTGAGGTCTCTTCTTAGCATTTTTTCATCTACTGATCTCTTCATTCTGCTTATAGGCTATAAATCCTTAGTTGTCCTTTCTGTATTCAGAGTTGAGCCCAGTTCTCAACTGAATTCAACTGAACTGAAGTCTCTTTCGTCTACTTCAACAGTTTGAATAAAATCTGTCTCACCATTTTTAACAAGGGTCTGATGCAAAATTTTATATTAGCAATTAATTGATGCCATTAAGGGGCGGAGCAAGATGGCGGAGGAGTAGGAGACCTGGATTTCATCTCCTCTCAGGAATTCAGCTGGATAGGGATCAAACCATTCTGAACACCTACAAACTCAACAGGAGATCGAAGAAAAGAAGAGCAACAACTCTCTCATCAGAAAAGCGACCACTTTCTGGAAGGTAGGACATACGGAGAAGTGAATCCGAGGCAATATTCGGGAGGACAGACAGCGGGGGAGGGGCCTCCGTCGGCCGCTTCTGGCAAGTGATAGAACCACGGAGCACAAAATCGGAACTTTTAGAAGTCTGGTCTACTGAGGGACGTCACTCCGGTGGCTAAGCGGGGGGTGGAACCCTCCGGGACAGTGTGGTCTCAGGACCCTCAGGGTCACAGAAAGACCGGGGGTACCTGAGTGTGGCAGAGCTCCCAGGTAACGGAGCAGGGAAGCCAGCTGCAGAGGCGGAGCCCAGGCGCGGGCTCTCAGCTCGGGGTTGCCACAAACCGTGATCCGCGGCACAGTCGGGCCCCTGCTCCTCCAGCAGGGACCCAACAAGCGGCAGATCCGGGGAGACTCACCTTCCTCCCCTGGGAGGACCGCGCGGGAGGGCGCCGCAGGGATCTGCTGGGTTTGGAGACTCCACCCGGGGTCGGGTGCCAGAGATAGAAACGCCCGGTCACAGGCCGGGTGAGCAGGGAGTGCGGCCAGAGACCGGGGAGACAGGAGTGACTGACTGCTTTTCTCTGGGGGCACACTGAGTAGCGGGGCCCCGAGGTCTCGGCTTCTATGGGGTGGAGATTGGGAGGCTGCCATTTTCACTCTCCGCCTCCAAAGCTGTACGGAAAGCTCGCAGGGAACAAAAGCTCCGGAGAGCAAACCCGAGCAGATTACTTAGCCGGAAGGGGGCAAGGGCGGGGCAGTTCCGCCTCCGGCAGAGACATTTGGAAACCACGGCAACAGGCCCCTCCCCAGAAGATCAGCGAGAACAGCCAGCCAAGACCAAGTTTACCCATCAATGAGAACGGCAGAACTCCAGGGCTAGAGGAATACTGCACATAGAATTCATGGCTTTTTTACCATGATTCTTTAGTCTTTCAAAGTTAATTTTTTTTTAACTGTCTTTTTTTTCTTTTTGAATTTTTCTTTTTCCCTTTTTCAACCAACATCTTATCAATCCCTTTTTTTAAAAAACATTTTTATTTTTCATTTTTAGAGTCATATTCTATCCCTTCATAGTAGTTACCCATATTTTTGGCATATATATATAAGTTGATCTCTCTTTAAAATTTTGAGATAGTTTCTTCTAACAGATTAAAATATACCCTAAATCTCTAGTATATGGTATTTTCTACTCCCCTGCCTGATCACATTCTCTCCCTTTTTTTTTCTTTTTTCTTTTTTTAAATCCTCTTCTTTCTTTTTTCAAACAACTTCTTATCAATTCCTTTTATAAATTTTTTTATAATTTCCATCTTTACAGTCATATTCCATCCCTTCATCATATCAACCCTTATTTTTGTACATATATAAATTTTTCGTTCTTTAAAATTTTGGGAGGCACTTTCTTCTAAAAGGCCAAATATACCCAAAATCTAGTGTGTGGCACTGATCTATATACCAGCCTGATCATATTTGATCACATTCTGGTTTTTTTTGTTGTTGTTCTTTTGTTTTGTTCGTTTTTGTTTGTTTTTATCTTTATCTTTTTCTTTTTCTTTTTTCTCTCTTTCCGTTACTTTTTCCACTGCTTCAGGTCTTTTCTGATTTGGTTAGAGTATATTTTCTGGGGACATTGTTACTCTGCTAGCATTTTGTTCTCTCATTAACCTATTCTCCTCTGCACAAAATGACAAGACAGAAAAAATCACCTCAACAAAAAGAACAAGAGGTAGTACCGACTGCCAGGGACCTACTCAATACGGACATTAGTACGATGTCAGATCTAGAGTTCAGAATCATCACTTTAAAGATACTAGCTGGGCTTGAAAAAAATATGGAAGATATAAGAGACACCCTTTCTGGAAAAGTAAAAGAACTAAAATCTAACCATGTAGAAATCAAAAAGGCTATTAATGAGGTGCAATCAAAAATGGGGGTGCTAACTGCTAGGATAAATGAGGCAGAAGAGAGAATCAATAATATAGAAGACCAAATGATGGAAAAAAAGAAGCTGAGAAAAAGAGAGATAAACAACTACTGGATCACGAGGGCAGAATTCGAGAGATAAGCGATACCATAAGATGAAACAACATTAGAATAATTGGGATCCCAGAAGAAGGAGAGAGAGGGGCAGAAGGTATAATGGAGCAAATTATAGCAGAGAACTTCCCTAATTTGGGGAAGGAAACAGGCATGAAAATCCAGGAAGCACAGAGAACCCCTCTCAAAATCAATAAAAATAGGTCAACACCCCGACATCTAATAGTAAAACTTACGAGTCTCATAGACAAAGAGAAAATCCTGAGAGTGGCTCGGGAGAAGAGATATGTAACCTACAATGGTAGAAACATTAGATTGGCAACAGACCTATCCACAGAGACCCAGCAGGCCAGAATGACTGGCAGGATATATTCAGAGCACTAAATGAGAAAAATATGCAGCCAAGAATACTATATTCAGCTAGGCTGTCATTGAAAATAGAAGGAGAGATAAAAAGCTTCCAGGACAAACAAAAACTAAAGGAATTTGCAAACACAAAACCAGCCCTACAGGAAATCTTGAAAGGGGTCCTCTAAGCAAAGAGACAGCCTAAAAGCAACATAGACCAGAAAGGAACACAGACAATATACGGTAACAGTCACCTTACAGGCAATACAATGGCACTAAATTCCTATCTTTCAATAGTTACCCTGAATGTAAATGGGCTCAATGCCCCAATCAAAAGACACAGGCTATCAGACTGGATTAAAAAACAAGACCCATCGATATGCTGTCTGCAAGAGACTCATTTTAGAACCAAAGACACCCCCAGATTGAAAGGGAGAGGGTGGAAAACCATTTACCATGCTAATGGACACCAAAAGAAAGCTGGGGTGCCAATCCTTATATCAGAAAAATTAGATTTTAAAACGAAGACTGTAATAAGAGATGAGGAAGGACACTATATCCTACTTAAAGGGTCTATCCAACAAGAAGATCTAACAATTGTAAATATCTATGACCCTAACATGGGAGCAGCCAATTATATAAGCCAATTAATAACAAAAGCAAAGAAACACATCGACAACAATACAATAATAGTGGGAGACTTTAACACCCCCCTCACTGAAATGGACAGATCACCTAAGCAAAAGATCAACAAGGAAATAAAGACTTTAAATGACACATTGGACCAAATGGACTTCACAGATATATTCAGAACATTCCATCCCAAAGCAACGGAATACACATTCTTCTCTAGTCCCCATGGAACATTCTCCAGAATAGATCACATCCTAGGTCATAAATCAGGTCTCAACCAGTACCAAAAGACTGGGATCATTCCCTGCCTATTTTCAGACCACAATGCTTTGAAACTAGAACTCAATCACAAGAGGAAAGTCGGAAAGAACTCAAATACATGGAGCCTAAAGAGCATCCTACAAAAGAATGAATGGGTCAACCAGGAAATTAAAGAAGAATTAAAAAAAATACATGGAAACCAATGAAAATGAAAACACAACTATTCAAAATCTTTGGGATGCAGCAAAGGCAGTCCTAAGAGGAAAGTATATAGCAATACAAGCCTTTCTCAAGAAGCAAGAAAGGTCTCAAGTACACAACCTAACCCTACACCTAAAGGAGCTGGAGAAAGAACAGCAAATAAAGCCTAAACCCAGCAGGAGAAGAGAAATAATCAAGATCAGAGCAGAAATCAATGAAATAGAAACTAAAAGAACAGTAGAACAGATCAACGAAACTAGGAGCTGGTTCTTTGAAAGAATTAACAAGATTGATAAACCCCTGGCCAGACTTATCAAAAAGAGAAGAGAAATGACCCAAATCAACAAAATCATGAATGAAAGAGGAGAGATCACAACCAACACCAAAGAAATACAAACAATTATAAGAACATATTATGAGCAACTCTATCCCAGCAAATTAGATAACCTGGAAGAAACGGAGGCATTCCTAGAGATGTATCAACTACCAAAACTGAACCAGGATGAAATAGAAAACCTGAACAGACCTATAACCACTAAGGAAATGGAAGCAGTCATCAAAAATCTCCCAAAAAACAAAAGCCCAGGGCCAGATTGCTTCCCAGGGGAATTCTACCAAACATTTCAGGGAGAATAATACCTATTCTTCTGAAACTGTTCCAAAAAATAGAAATGGAAGGAAAACTTCCAAACTCATTTTATGAGGCCAGCATTACCTTGATCCCAAAACCAGACAAAGACCCCATCAAAAAGGAGAATTACAGACCAATATCCCTGATGAACATGGTTGCAAAAATTCTCACCAAAATACTAGCCAATAGGATCCAACAGTACATTAAAAGGATTATTCACCACGACCAAGTGGGATTTATCCCTGGGCTGCAAGGTTGGTTCAACATCCGCAAATCAATCAATGTGATACAATACATTAACAAAAGAAAGAACAAGAATCATATGATCCTCTCAATAGATGCAGAAAAAGCTTTTGACAAAGTACAGCATCCTTTCTTGATCAAAACTCTTCAGAGTATAGGGATAGAGGGTACATACCTCAATATCATAAAATCCATCTATGAAAAACCTACAGCGAATATCATTCTCAATGGGGAAAATCTGAGAGCTTTCCCCCTAAGGTCAGGAACGCGGCAGGGATGTCCACTATCACCACTGCTATTCAACATAGTATTGGAAGTCCTAGCCACAGCAATCAGACAACAAAAAGAAATCAAAGGCATCCAAATCGGCAAAGAAGAAGTCAAACTCTCACTCTTTGCAGATGATATGATACTTTATGTGGGAAACCCCAAAGACTCCACCCCAAAACTGCTAGAACTCATACAGGAATTCAGTAAAGTGGCAGGATATAAAATCAATGCACAGAAATCAGTGGCATTCCTATACACCAACAACAAGACAGAAGAAAGAGAAATTAAGGAATCGATCCCATTTACAACTGCACCCAAAACCATAAGATACCTAGGAATAAATCTAACCAAAGAGGCAAAGGATCTGTACTCAGAAAACTATAAAATACTCATGAAAGAAATTGAGGAAGACACAAAGAAATGGAAAAACGTTCCATGCTCATGGATTGGAAGAACAAATATTGTGAAGATGTCAATGCTACCTAGAGCAATCTACACATTCAATGCAATCCCCATCAAAATACCATCCACTTTTTTCAAAGAAATGGAACAAATAATCCTAAAATTTGTATGGAACCAGAAAAGACCCCGCATAGCCAGAGGCATGTTGAAAAAGAAAAGCAAAGCTGGCGGCATCACAATTCCGGACTTCCAGCTCTATTACAAAGCTGTCATCATCAAGACAGCATGGTACTGGCACAAAAACAGACACATAGATCAATGGAACAGAATAGAGAGCCCAGAAATGGACCCTCAACTCTATGGTCGACTAATCTTTGACAAAGCAGGAAAGAATATCCAATGGAAAAAATGACAGTCTCTTCAACAAATGGTGTCAGGAAAATTGGACAGCCCCATGCAGAAGAATGAAAGTGGACAATTTCCTTATACCACACACAAAAATAGACTCAAAATGGTTGAAAGACCTCAATGTGAGACAGCATCAAAATCCTGAAGTAGAACACAGGCAGAAACCTCTTCGACCTCAGCCACAGCAACTTCTTCCTAGAAACATCGCCAAAGGCAAGGGAAGCAAGGGCAAAAATGAACTATTGGGACTTCATCAAGATAAAAAACTTTTGCAAAGCAAAGGAAACAGTCAACAAAACCAAAAGACAACCGACAGAATGGGAGAAGATATTTGCAAATGACATATCAGATAAAGGGCTAGTATCCAAAATCTATAAAGAACTCATCAAACTCAACACCCAAAGAACAAAGAATCCAATCAAGAAATGGGCAGAAGACATGAACAGACATTTTTCCAAAGAAGACATCCTAATGGCCAACAGACACATGAAAAAGTGCTCAACATCGCTCAGCATCAGGGAAATCCACATCAAAACCTCAATGAGATACCACCTCACACCAGTCAGAATGGCTAAAATTAACAAGTCAGGAAACGACAGATGTTGGCAGGGATGCAGAGAAAGGGGAACCCTCCTACACTGTTGGTGGGAATGCAAGCTGGTGCAGCCACTCTGGAAAACAGTACGGAGGTTCCTCAAAAAGTTGAAAATAGAGCTACCATACAGCCTAGCAATTGCACTACTGGGTATTTACCCCAAAGATACAAAAGTAGGGATCCGAAAGGGTATGTGCACCCCAATGTTTATAGCAGCAATGTCCACAATAGCCAAACTGTGGAAAGAGCCAAGATGTCCATCAACAGATGAATGGATAAAGAGGATGTGGTATATATATACAATGGAATATTATGCAGCCATCAAAAGAAATGAGATCTTGCCATTTGCAACTATGTGGATGGAACTGGAGGGTATTATGTTGAGCGAAATAAGTCAAACAGAGAAAGACATGTACCATATGATCTCACTGATATGAGGAATTCTTAATTGTAGGAAACAAACTGAGGGTTGCTGGAGTGGGGGGTGCGGTGGGAGGGATGGGGTGACTGGGTGATAGACACTGGGGAGGGTATGTGCTCTGGTAAGTGCTGTGAATTGTGCAAGACTGTTGAATCTCAGATCTGTACCTCTGAAACAAATAATGCAATATATGTTAAGAAAAAAAAAAAGAAGAAGAAGGTAGCGGGAGGGGAAGAATGAAGCAGGGGAAATCAGAGGGGTAGACGAACCATGAGAGACGATGGACTCTGAAAAACAAACTGAGGGTTCTAGAGGGGAGGGGGGGTGGGAGGATGGGTTAGCCTGGTGGTGGGTATTGAGGAGGGCACATTCTGCATGGAGCACTGGGTGTTATGCACAAACAATGAATCATGGAACACTTCATCTAAAACTAATGATGTAATGTATGGGGATTAACATAAGAATAAAAAAAAGATATATAATTGTTGCCATTAACACATGCACACATACACACACACTCACATCTTATTCAGGCTAAAGCATATGACAGATTGCATCTTTGCTTCATGAAATAGACCACATGAAAAGTAAGAAGAGTCTCCATGTCATTAAAGAAATTAATTATGAAACTTTTTATAGAACAGTGATACAGGTTTTATTAAAAGGACTCTTGCTGGTAGCCACCGGCAAGTGGTTCAATGGGTTAAGCATCCTCGTTCGCCTCAGGTCATGATCCCAGGATCCTGGGATGGAGCCCCACATTGGGCTCCCTGCTCAGGGGGGAGCCTGCATCTCCCTCTGCCTGCAGCTCCCCGTACTTGTGCTCTCTCTCTCTCTCTCTGTGAAATAAATAAATAAAATCTTAAAAAAAAAAAGGACTCTTGCAATAGATATAGGGACTATTGCATGGGGCTTTACATTAGGGAGGAGGAGTGGGCTCAACTGCAAAGACAACAAGGAAAAATGGAAATTTATAGTCAAGGAGCAGGGTGTGTGTGGCCAGTGGATGAAAAATTACTAAGAGGAAACACCAGGGGTAAGGGGATATTTTCTGGCTAAAGTGACCTAACAGGATTTTTGCTGTATGCAAGCCAGTGTGATCAGATATCACATAGAGGATCATAGAGAATGAGGAACCTGATCAGATATTGAGCATGCTTAGATATTGAGGGCGGGGAAATCTGGCTAAGCTGATGTAGCAGGATTCCCTCTAAAATTAGATAATGCAGAAATAAACAGGGAAGCCCCCAATCAGGTCCTACTTAAGAAGAGAGTTCAGAGGAGCCTCACCAGAGTTTGGTCAAGGAGAGAATCTTTTTCAATACTCCAAATATTTTTTCTCTAATTCAGAAATCTGAAATTTATTTATTTATTTTTTGAAATGTGTCAGTATTTTATTTTATTTTTTTGTCTTTTTTTATTATGTTATGTTAATCAGCATACATTACATCATTAGTTTTTGATGTAGTGTTCCATGATTCATTGTTTGCATATAACATCCAGTGCTCCATTCAATACGTGCCCTCTTTAATACCCACCTGTAGAGAGAAAGATAAGTGTTTCCTTACATTCTTAAAATGATATCCAGTGAGGCAGGTAGATAGCATTTCTCCTGTCCCTCAGCTCTCTATTTGTTAGTTTCCTTCATTTTGAGAAAAATGCAAAAATCCCAGCAAACTATTGGAAAGGAAGTAGGAGTGGATTGCTGGTAGAGAACTTTCAGGCAACTTCACACTCAGAAGAAGGACAAACTGAGAAAATTATTTTTTCCTGTACCATGTCAGTTTAGGTACCAGAGGACTGGGCAGTAGAGGAAAGAAGCAGATTAACCAGGAGAAATCTTATTAGAAACAAGAAATTTGACATGAAGATATTAACATCAACAGCCCTCCAACTGCAGAGAATAGAGATCAGGAACAGAGAATGAAGGAAAATGAAATAATCCCATGTCTGTGTAGATTTCCTGGGCTCAGGGATAGGTAAGAATAGAAACTAAATGTAGGCTATTAAAATCATTGTAGAATAAGGAGAAAAAAATCTCTCCTGGGACTCTGGAAAAGCAAAACTCTGCAAAATGATTTATTAGAGGATCTATTTAAAAATTCCAGGGAGATGTTTGGAATAATCTACAGAATAAATAGAGATACGGCCTCTTTGGAAAAGGGGCAGTGGGTCACACAGAGAGAACAAATGGAGATGAAAAGTGAAGAAAATGGAAGTGTAGGTAACAGAATAGCACAAAAAAGAAGGTAAATGAAGTAAAATAAGGATTTCAAATAAATAAAAACACAATATCCAAAGGGAAATTCATATTGGCAGTAACAAATGAAAATGCTTCTGAAGAAAATTCAAATAGTAAGGTGGAGAACAACTCCAGTACTATTTCCTAAATGCAGATGAAGAAACACAAAATTAAACTAATGAGATGACAGAGAATGTCAAGTATTCATATGCATAATAGATGTTCCCAAATTTAGTTCAAGACAAAGTGTAAAGACCCATCTATATGCTGCCTACAAGAGACTTACTTTAGACCTAAAGGCACACACAGACTGAAAGTGAAGGGATGGAAAAAGATACTCCATGCAAATGGAAGCTAAAAAAAAAAAAAAAAAAAAAAAACCTGGGGTAGCAATACTTATATCAGACAAAATATAAAAATATAATATATATATATATAAAATGTATACTACACATAATATATTAGACTTTAAAGCAAAGACTGTAAGAAGAGATAAAAAGGGTATTACATAATGATAAAGGATAAGGGCATCAATCCCAAGAAGGATCATTAACAATGGTAAATATCTATGCACCCAACATAGAAGCACCTAAATACATAGAGCAAATAGTAGCAGATATAAAGAGAGGAATTGACAGTAATACAATAGTATTAAGGGACTTTAACATCCTAATTACATCAATGGATAAATCATCCAGACAGAAATCAATAAAGAAACAGTGGCTTTGAATGACCCAATCAGATCATGTGAACTTAACAGATACATACAGAACATTCCATTCAAAAACAGCAGAATACACATTTTTTAGGCCACAGAAAGTGTCAGTAAAGTTAAGAAGATTGAAATGATATCAAGTATATTTTCTAACTATAATGGTATGAAACTAGAAATTAGTTACCAGAAGAAAACTGGAAAAAACACAAACATGTAGAGGTTAAACAACATGCTATTAAACAATGAATGGGTCAATGAATAAGCCAAAGAGGAAATAAAAAATAACTAGAGACTAATAATGGAAATGCAACAGTTCCAAATCTTTGAGATGCAGTGAAAGCAGTTCTAAGGAGGGGAAGTTTATACTGATACAGGCCTACACCAAGAAAAATGTCAAATAAACAATCTAAACATACACCTAAGGAAACTAGAAAAAGAAGAACAACCCAATCCCAAAATTAGTAGAAAGAAGGAAATAATAAAAATCAGAGCATGACTAAATGAAATAAAGATGAAAACTACAGTAGAAAAGATCAATAAAACCAAGAGCTGGTTTCTTTGAAAAAATAAACAAAATTGATAAATATTTAGCTAGATTCATTCTGATGAAAAGAGAGAGGGCTGAAATAAAATCAGAAATGAAGGAGGAGAAATAAAAACCAAATCCCAGAAATACAAAGGATTATGAGAGACTACTATGAAAAATTATATTATATTTGAAAATCTAGAAAGAAATGAATAAATTCCTAGAAACATACATTTGTCCAAAACTGAATCAGGAAGAAATAGAAAATCTGAACAGACCAATTACTACTAGTAATGAAATTGAATGAGTAATCCAAAACTCCTAAACAAACAAACGCAGATGGCTTCATGGATGAATTCTACTAAACATGTAGGAAGAGCTAATACTAACTCTGCTCAAACTATTCCAAAAACTAGAAGAAGGAAAACTCAATTTCATTCTTTGAGGCCAGCATTACCCTGATACCAAAACCAAAGAGACACCACAAAAAAAGGACAACCATAGGGCAATATTCCTGGTGAACATAGATGTAAAAATCCTCAACAAACAGTTGCAAACCAAATTTAAAAATACATTAAAAGAATAATCCACCATAGTCAAGTGAGACTTACTAAAGAGATGCCAGGATGGTTCATTATCTACAAATCAATCAACGTAGTACACCACAATAACAAAATGAAGGGTAAAAAACCACATGATCAAACTGATAGATTCAAAAAAAGCATTTGACAAAATTCAACACCCACTCATGATAAAAACTGTCAATAAAGTGTGTTTAGAGGGAACATACCTCAGCATAATAGAGGCCCTATATGAAAAACAGCTAACGTCATAATTAATAGTGAAAAACATAGCTTTTTTTCTAAGATTAGGAACAAGACAAGATGTCCATTCTTGCCACTTTTATTCAATGTATTACTGGAAGTCTTAGTTACAGCAATCAGATAAAAAAAAATCAAGAAGAAGAAGAAAAAGAAAGAAAGAAAGAAAGAAAAAGGAAGGAAGGAAGGAAGGAAGGAAGGAAGGAAGGAAGGAAGGAAGGAAGGAAGGAAGGAAGAAAGAAAGAAAGAAAGAAAGAAAAAAGAAAAAGAAAGAAAAAGGAGAAGGAGAAGAAGGAGGAGGAAGAGGAGGAGGAGGAGGAGGACAAATAAAAGCATCCAAATTGGTAAAGAAAAAGTAAAACTGTTACTATTTATAGATGATATGATTCTTTACATACAGAAAACCCTAAAGACTCCACCAAAAATCTATTAAAACTAATAAATGAGTTCAGTAAAGTTGTAGAGTACATAATTAACATATAGAAACCTGTTGCATTTCTATACACTTATAACAAAGTAGCACAAGGAGAAATTAAGAAAACAATCCTATTTGCAAATGATATATCTAATAATGAACCATGAGAGACTATGGACTCTGGGAAACAAACAGGGTTTCAGAGGGGAGGGGGTGGGGGGATGGGTTGGCCTGGTGATGGGTACTAAAGAGGGCACGTACTGAATGGAGCACTGGGTGTTATATGCAAACAATGAATCATGGAACACTACTTCAAAAATTAATGATGTAGTGTATGGTGACTAACATAACATAATAAAATAAAATTTAAACACAACTAATGAAGTACTGTATGGTGACTAACATAACATAATGAAAAAATTATAAAGAACTTATACAACTCAGCACCAAAATAATAATAATAACAACAACAACAATCTGGTTAAAAAATGGGACTTGAGGTTGACTCTCTTCCCACTTAAATACTTTTTTTTAAAGCACACTATTAATACATTATTATACATTATTATGAAGAGGGCTTCAATAACACTCATATTCTACCAGTCACAGATCTTAATTATATCTGCACAGAAATTGATGCTCACTGTTTTTTAAGCAGAAAAGAAAGGTACTAAAAGGATACTGGATAGTTCATAGAACCTCTAGAGGGTTAGGGAAGCAGGCTTGGAGCGTCTGCAACCAGAAGAAATGCCTGGACTCACCCATTGTGAGGATACTGCTGAGTTCTGGATGGGCAGCTTGCTAGGCTGACCGTATGGGCAGTGACCCAGACACCACAACTAGCACCATTGTCACTGCTGTCTGAGAACTGCAGGGGCCAGACAAGAAGCCCCACAAACCCCTTTACTGGACATCACTAGCTGGTTGAAAATCCACTTGATGATGTTGGGTCATGCGGCTGCGCGCTATATGCAAAGGGAGTTCAAGGGAGCAAGCATTTTCAGCTTTTATACTGTGAGGTGTTTCTAGATCATGGGCAGCCCCAAAACAGTGATGACGTCTCACAAGAGTATTTAGAATAAAATATGAAAATACTCAGCACCATCATCATTGTCTGTCCCCTTCCAACTCCTTCATGTGCCTGCGGCAATTATGAATTAATGGTAAAAGCATTTTGTTTGAATTTAACAATGAAATCGTTGAGGGTTTGCCATGTGTGTAAAAAAACATTTTTTAAATGTTTTAAATGTAAGATCACATTTAATTTATATAAACAAACATATCAAGTTGTTATTATTAGTATCCTCATAAATTTAGCCACAGAGAAGTTATAAAAATTGACCACAGAGCTAATGAGCAATATAAGGATTTTAATCCAGGAAATCTGGTTCCAATGTTCACACTCTGAACTCTGAGGCTAAACTTCCTCCCATATATCTTAAAATAACTTTTTTGTGGTGGTGGTGGGATATATACACATGTTTATTCTTGACCAGGTTTATTAGAATATCTTTCTATGCCAGTAATGAAGTGGAGGAAAACTATCATTTTGCCCTCAGTGTAGCTGCTCTATGTTACTGAACCTGGGGATGTTTTTGTTTTAGCTTAACTTGGACATAAGACTGTGATATGCATGTAAAGTGTTAGAATTTTTTCCCAGGAAAGAAAACATTTGTTAACAACGGAACATTTTCTTTACGATTTTCTTCCCACTTCCTCTCCTTTCCAAGCCTGTTTAAAAATGTTTTGACTTTTTGGTTTAAATACAGCATTTCTCAAGGTCAAAAAAGAAATTTGGATGAATTTGTAAATTACACATTAAATATCAGAAGACCCGTTAATGAAGGCAAAGGGCAACTGATTAATTACAAAGGGCAATTAATTCCCTTAATTAAATGTATGTGGATATTACCCTCCCATCTCTCAGAGTAAGAGTTCACCAGTTGTAGATACCTACATAAATTCCATAACTATCCCAAACTTTAAGAGAAGGCAAAACATATTAGTGCTACTCCTTTTCAACTAAAGGTACTACAGTATACAGATGAACTGTAACTAGAGTCAGTGGCTAGGATATAATGTAATATACAGATGGACTGGTGACTGCTGTATGTATACATCGGTGACCAGGTCCATCCATTTCGCTTTCTGCAAAGGTTAACACATGGCTTATACATGTGATTGCTCAAAAACTGCCCATGGGGACAATAGTTTTGAAGAATATCTGTCTAAGCAACTTTACATTTGTATGGTAATGATTATTACTTATCATAATTAATTCAAATTTAATAATGTCCCTAAACTATGAAAGCAATAGATTCTTATTCCTCAATCATTAAAAAATAAGTTGGGTAAGTATATATATTTATTAAATGTCCATTTCAATCCCAATGATATCGGCTGTTTACTTTTTTTTTTTTTAAGATTTTATTTATTTATTTGAGACAGAGAGAATGAGATACAGAGAGCATGAGAGGGAGGAGGGTCAGAGGGAGAAGCAGACTCCCTGCCGAGCAGGGAGCCCGATGCGGGACTCGATCCCGGGACTCCAGGATCATGACCTGAGCCGAAGGCAGTCGCTTAACCAACTGAGCCACCCAGGCGCCCTCGGCTGTTTACTTTTATGGCACCACTAAAATAGCAAGTGGTACTATTTCTGCCAGCATTTCAAGAAAAGTGATTTTCGATCAGATTTTTGACTTGTCAACTTGTGCACATTGACTTGATGCAAATGCTATGAAGCATTTAACGAATCACTTTCTTTTTTCATTCAGCTAAAGTTTCATTAGCTATGATGGCCACATTTTCAACACATGCATAAATTCATGGATTTCCTGAATAGCAAGACATAGACAAACAGAATTTAAATATATTTATAGAACATTCTACTTGGAGCAATCACTTGTGACTTTATAAAATTACATAGAAGACTAGTTCTCAGGAGTAGGGTAACTATTTATTCCCAATGTGGAGCCTCTAGGTTATGTATAGATTATATTTAGCTAAAGGAATCTATTTTGTCTTGCCAGGTTTTCTGTCAGGTATTGATGTTCCAACTAGCTTCCAGCTAGCTATTTGTTTCAATTCTATTCTCTATCAGGAACACAACTTTCTTTTCTAGCTGTTCATTTTCTTCTCTTAGGGTTCTTATTACTCTGTAAATTCAATCAAATATTGCTATAACTCAAATGAAGCCCTTATTGTGTATGCATTACATAACCACAAATAATTTGGAGGAAGTATTGAACTTGCCAGCCCAATTTTTACAGCTAAGTAGGCAAAGTTGATTTGGAAAACTACATCCTAAACTTTGTTAGTATATGATTCAATCAGTGATTTAAATAAGCATGTCTATTGGCTTGTGTATATTTTCATACTAAATATAAACTTTTTCTGTATAATTTCTATTAGCAGCTGTTACTGACTTCCTCCTCCAAGATGAATCCAAGAGTATTTGAAGATAAAAAAAATGACGAAGAAAATTGTGGAAAACCCTTAGGCAATAGGTGGATTGAGATCATTGGGGAAGGTGATGACTTTGACCTGAGCAGTAGATAGCCTCAATGGGTTGTTGTAGAAGTAGTAAAGGACACATTTCTTGGAGTTCGGCTCTTGCTTATCCCCATCATTGCCTTTAGAAATACACCTATAAATGAAGATCTCAGAAAAATAAGTGCATACTAACTGATCTCTAGCTTTTGTTTTTCCAAAGCCCCAGGGCTGGCAAATCATAATCTAAGGAGTGCCTTCCCATTGGGAAATGAAGACTAAATCCCTAGTTTTCTATAGAATTCAGAATGATAAAGCCACTTGGGACAGAAAACTAATCTTCAGTAGGGAAAAATCATCAGTTTATATTTGCTAGGACAAAAGGTCAGTTCCTTCAAAGTAAGATTTTTTAAAACTCTTAGACTTTAGCTTTGAAGATAGCAAAGTATTAATACATAAATTTTCTACTTCTTTTAAAAGACTGTTCTGTGTCTAGTAGTTCCATAAGCCTGTGGATATTAAAAAGGTTTGTTTGTGAGTGAATCTTGGAAAGTGTTAAAACTAGGCTTATTTTTGCCTTTCCTGATACAAATTTGACTAAATCTTTTCACCAAATAGATCATGTTTATTTTTATTAAATACCTGTTGAGGTAGCTAAGCTCTTTTATGATCTCTGCAAATGTTCTGGATCTGATACTTCCTTGAATATCTACATCCATAGCCTTTTCACTCAGTTTATGTTTTGTAGATTTGAAAAAAAAGCTCTGGAAATATCCTTGACATGGCAAAAGTTTCATCAGTACAATATTTATAATATTTAGCTTAAGCTATCAAAAAAGTCTTAGCTAAATTATAAATTTGCATCCAATAACTGTGTTGACTTTCTAGTTCTGAAAGTTCTTCAGTTCTGAAGTGATAATGGAAATTGTTTCAAATAATGACTAGTCAGTATTCTTGCTTAATTGGGAGTTGAAGAAACTATTTTCTTAATAAGCAATTATTAATTAATATAGACATTTGTATGTATGTCAAATTAAAAGTTGCAAAAAAGGATTTGTATGGGGGGAAAGATGGCGGAGGAGTAGGGGACCCTATTTCAACTGGTCCCCAGAATTGAGCTGGATATCTACCAGACCACTCTGAGCACCCACGAAACCAGCCTGAGATGTAAGAAGATCTGGATCTCTACAAGCAGAATATCGCAGGCGGTTGGTTTTGAGGTATGAAGCGAGGAGCTGTGATCCTGCGGGCAGATATTGGAGGATAAACGGCAGTGGGAGGGAGCCTGGCCGTGGGGATCCTACACTGCCGGTGAGCGACAGCCTCGCGTGCTATGGACGGGGCACAGACTCACAGACCGGTAGTGGCGGGGAAAGGACTTTAGGGCAGCCCCCAGGGCAGAAACCCAGAGTGGCGGGGTCACGCACGCGCGAACTGGGAGTGGCTGGTGGTTTTAGAAACACAAAGTGCCCCGACCTGGAGGCAGGACTGGGAGCACTGCAGAGGGGTGCACAAACCAGGACGCTGCAGTTTATAGCAGCATGGACAGAAATGGAGACAGTGTGGCCTGGAGAGCTCACTGAAAAACAGACTGCGATCTCTCCGCTCTGAGGCAGAGGGTTGGAAATGGTCTCTTCTGCTCTGACTCGCGGAAGAGACACGGAAAGCCACCAGGGAAAGGCACCAGAGAACAAAAGCCCCAAAGACTGATTCCCACTGAGCCCATCCCCCACCACAGGGGTGCAGGGCAACTCTGCCCAAACAGGGTTGCCTGAGTAACAGCGTGGCAGGCCCCTCCCACAGAAGACAGGCTGGGAAAACAAGAGGCCAGCAACCCTAAGGTCCCAAGAAAACAGGTGCATCTTGCTTGGGTTCTGGTCAATAATTTCGACTCTATACATTCCCTCAAACACCCATCAACAGAATGACTAGGAGGAGGAGCCCCCAAAATAGAAGAGACTCAGAGATTATGACTTATGCTGCAGATTTACAAATGGATGCAGATATAACCAAGATGTCAGAGATGGAATTCAGGCTAGCAATTGTGAAGACAATGGCTAGAATGGAGAAATCAATTAATGGCAACATAGAGTCTCTAAGGGCAGAAATAAAAGGTGACTTGGCAGAACTTAAAAATGCTATCAATGAGATCCAATCCAATCTAGATAATCTAACAGCTAGGGTAACTGAGACAGAAGAGAGACTAAGTGACCTGGAAGACAATAAAATAGATAAAAAGGGAAAAGAGGAGGCCAGGGAAAAACAACTCAGAATCCATGAAAATAGAATCAGAGAAATAAGTGACACCGTGAAGCGTTCCAATGTCAGAATAATTGGAATCCCTGAGGGAGTGGAGAGAGAGAGAGGACTAGAAGATATATTTGAGCAAATTGTAGCTGAGAACTTCCCTAATCTGGGGAATGAAACAAACATTCACGTCCTAGAGGCAGAGAGGACCCCTCCCAAGATCAAGGAAAACAGGCCAGCACCCCGGCATGTGATAGTTAAACTTGCAAATCTTAGAACCAAGGAAACGATCTTAAGGGCGGTCAGGGGTAAGAGATTCCTTATGTACAGAGGGAGGAACATCAGAATAATGTCAGACCTATCCACAGAGACCTGACAAGCCAGAAAGGCTTGGTAAGACATATTCAGGGTACTAAATGAGAAGAACATGCAGCCAAGAATACTTTACCCGCAAGGCTTTCATTTAGAATGGATGGAGAGATGCAGAGCTTCCACAACCGGCAGAAACTGAAAGAATATGTGACCACTAAGCCGGCCCTGCAAGAAATATTAAGGGGGGTTCTATAAAAGGAGAAAGACCCCAAGAGTGATATACAACAGAAATTTACAGGGACAATCTATAAAAACAATGTCTTCACAGGCAACATGATGACAATTAATTCATATCTTTCAATAATCACTCTCAGTGTGAATGGCCTAAACGTTCCCATAAAATGGCACAGGGTTGCAGACTGGATAAAAAGACAGGAACATCCATATGCTGTCTACAAGAGACTCATTTTGAACCTAATGATACATCCAGACTGAAAGTGAAGGCATGGAGATCCATCTTCCATGGATCCATGGAAGCCATGGACCATGCCAGCGGACCTCAAAAGAAAGCTGGGGTAGCAATTCTTATATCAGACAAATTAGATTTTAAACTAAAGTCTGTAATTAGAGTCACAGAAGGACACTATATCATTCTTTTTTTTTTAAAAGATTTTTATTTATTTATTCATGAGAGACACAGAGAGAGAGAGAGAGAGGCAGAGGGAGAAGCAGGCTCCCAAGGAGCAGAGAGCCCGATGCGGGACTCAATCCCAGGACCCTGGGATCATGACCTGAGCTGAAGGCAGATGCTCAACCATCTGAGCCACCCAGGCCCCCGACACTATATCATTCTTAAAGGGTCTATCCAACAAGAAGATCTAACAATTGTAAATATCTACACCCCCAACATGGGAGCAGCCATCTACATAAGCCAACTCTTAACCAAAATAAAGAGTCATATTGATAACAATATGTTAATTGTAGGAGACCTCAATACTCCACTCTCAGCAATGGACAGATCACTGAGCAGAAAATCAACAAGGAAATAAGAGCTTTGAATGATACATTGGACCAGATGGACCTCATAGATATTGACAGAACATTCCACCCTAAAACAACAGAATACTCATTCTTCTCGAGCGCACATGGAACTTTCTCCAGAATAGACCACATACTGGGTCACAAATCAGGTCTCAACCGATAACAAAAGATTGAGATTATTCCCTCCATATTCTCAGACCACAATGCTTTAAAACTGGAACTCAATCCCAAGAAAAAATTTGGCAGAAATTCAAACACTTGGAAGCTAAAGACCACTCTGCTCAAGAATGTTTGGGTCAACCAGGAAATCAAAGAAGAACTTAAACAATTCATAGAAATCAATGAGAACAAAAACACATTGGTCCAAAACCTATGGGATACTGTGAAGGCAGTCCTAAGGGGGAAATACATAGCCATCTAAGCCTCACTTAAAAAAAACAGAAAAATCCCGAATTCACCAACTAACTCTACACCTTAAAGAACTAGAGAAAAAGCATCAGACAATGCCTAAGCCATGCATTAGAAGAGAAATAATTAAAATTAGAGCAGAAATCAATGAATTAGAAACCAGAAACACAGTAGATCAGATCAATGAAACTAGAAGTTGGTCTTTGAACGAATTAATGAGATTGATAAACCACTGGCCAGACTTATGCAAAAGAAAAGAGAAAGGACCCAAATTAATAAAATTATGAATGAAAGGGGAGAGATCACAACTAACACCAAGGAAATAGAAACAATTATTAGAAATTATTATCAACAACTATATGCCAATAAACTGAGCACTCTGGATGAAATGGACGCCTTCCTGGGGTTTACCTATAAGCTGCCAAGACTGAAACAGGAAGAAACTGACAACCTGAATAGGCCAATAACCAGTAACGAGATTGAAGCAGTGATCAAAAACCTCCCAAAAAACAAGAGTCCAGGGCCTGATGGATTCCCTGGGGAATTCTACCAAACATTCAAAGAAGAAATAATACCTATTCTACTGAAGCTGTTTTCAAAAAATAGAAACAGAAGGAAAGCTTCCAGACTCATTCTATGAGGCCAGCATTACCTTAATCCCCAAACCAGGCAAAGACCCCATCAAAAAGGAGAATTTCAGACCGATATCCCTGATGAATATGGATTCCAAAATCCTCAACAAAATCCTAGCTAATAGGATCCAACAATACATTAAAAGGATCATCCACCACGACCAAGTGGGATTTATTCCCGGGATGCAAGGGTGGTTCAACATTCGCAAATCAATCACTGTGATAGAACACATTAATAAGAGGAGGGAGAAGAACCACATGGTCCTCTCAATTGATGCAGAAAAAGCATTTGACAAAATACAACATCCTTTCCTGATTAAAACTCTTCAGAGTATAGGGATAGAGGGAACATTCCTCAAGTTCTCAAAATCCAGCTATGAAAAACCCACAGCGAATATCATCCTCAATGGGGAAAAGCTGAGAGCCTTTCCCTGAAGAGCAGGAACAAATCAAGGATGCCCACTCTCGCCACTATTGTTCAACATAGTACTAGACGTCCTAGCAACAGCAATCAGACAACAAAAAGAAATAAAAGGTATTTAAATTGGCAAAGAAGAAGTCAAACTCTCTCTTTTCACAGATGACATGATACTTTATGTGGAAAACCCAAGAGACTCCACCCCCAAATTATTAGAACTCATCCAGCAATTCAGTAATGTGGCAGGATACAAAATCAATGCACAGAAATCAGTTGCTTTTTTATACACTAACAACGCAACTATAGAAAGAGAAATTAGAGAAATGATTCCATTTACAATAGCACCAAAAACCATAAGATACCTCGGAACAAACCTAACCAAAGAGGTAAAGGATCTATACTCTAGGAACTACAAAACACTCATGAACGAAATTGAAGAAGACACAAAAAGATGGAAAAATATTCTATGCTCATGGATCGGAAGAATAAGCATTGTTAAAATGTCTATGCTACCCAGAGCAATCTATACCTTCAATGCCATCCCAATCAAAATTCCAATGACATTTTTCAAAGTGCTGGAACAAACAGTCCTAAAATTTGTATGGAATCAGAAGAAACCCTTAATTTCCAAGGAAATGTTGAAAAAGAAAAACAAAGCTGGAGGCATCATGTTGCCCAATTTCAAGCTATAGTACAAAGCAGTGATCACCAAGACAGCATGGTACTGGCACAAAAACAGACATATAGACCAATGGAACAGAATAGAGAGCCCAGATATGGACCCTCAACTCTATGGTCATATAATCTTTGACAAAGCAGGAAAAAACATGCAATGAAAAAAAGACAGTCTCTTCAATAAATGGTGCTGGGAAAATTAGACAGCCACATGCAGAAGAATGAAACTCGACCATTCTCTAACACCACTCACAAAGATAAACTCAAAGTTGATGAAAGACCTCAATGTGAGGCAGGAATCCATCAAAATCCTAGAGGAGAACATAGGCAGTAACCTCTTTGACATTGGCCACAGCAACTTCTTTCAAGATACATCTCCAAAAGCTAGTGAAACAAAAGCAAAAATGAACTTTTGGGACTTCATCAAGATAAAAAGCTTCTGCACAGCAAAGGATACAGTCAACAAAACAAAGAGGCAACTCACCAAATGGGAGAAGATATTTGCAAATGACACTACAGATAAAGGGCTGGTATCCAAGATCTATAAAGAACTTCTCAAACTCAACACCCAAAAAACAAATAATCAAGTCAAAAAGTGGGCAGAAGATATGAAAAGACACTTCTCTGAAGAAGACATACAAATGGTAACAGACACATGAAAAAATATTCATCATCATTAGCCATCAGGGAAATCCAAATCAAAACCACACTGAGATACCACCTTACACCAGTTAGAATGGCAAAAATGGACAGGGAAAGAAACAACAAATGTTGGAGAGGTTGTGGAGAAAGGGGAACCCTCTTACACTGTTGTTGGGAATGCAAGTTGGTACAGCCACTTTGGAAAACAGTGTGGAGGTTCCTCAAAAATTTAAAAATAGAGCTACCGTATGACCCAGCAATTGCACTACTGGGTATTTACCCCAAAGACACAGATGTAGTGAAAAGAAGGGCCATATGCACCCCAATGTTCATAGCAGCAATGTCCACAATAGCCAAACTGTGGAAAGAGCTGAGATGCCCTTCAACAGATGAATGGATAAAGAAGATGTGGTCCATATATACAATGGAGTATTACTCAGCCATCAGGAAGGATTAATACCCAACTTTTACATCAACATGGATGGGACTGGAGGAGATTATGCTAAGTGAATTAAGTCAAGCAGAGAAAGTCAGTTATCATATGGTTTCACTTATTTGTGGAACATAAGGAATAGCATGGAGGACATTAGGAGAAGGAAGGGAAAAATGAAGGGGGGGAATCGGAGGGAGAGATGAACCATGAGAGACTATGGACTCTGCGAAACAAACAGGGTTCTAGAGGGGAGGGGGTTGGGGGGATGAGTTAGCCTGGTGATGGGTATTAAGGAGGGCACGTACTGCATGGAGCACTGGGTGTTATACGAAAACAATGGATCATGGATCACCACATCAAAAACTAATGATGTATTGTATGGTGACTAACATAACATAATAAAATTAAAAAAAAAAAAAGATTTGTATATACACTCAAATTAAAAGATTAAAATTATATAAGATTTCATTTTAAAATAAGTTACTTAGTTCATTATAAAGAAAAACTTTATGAATATATATGATGGTTATTTGGAAATTATATCAAACTCATGAAAGTGAAAAGTGAATGGAAGGCTGATATGTGGCTGACATTGCTTCAGGTGATGGAACAGCATCATATCTTTCACCAAACAGGTGGTCCCTGACTTACAATGATTTAACTTATGATTGATTTTTTTGACTTTACAATGGTGCAAAAGTGATATGCATTCTATGGAAGCCATACTTTGAATTTTGAGTTTTGATCTTTTCCTGGGCCAGCAATATGAGGTATGATACTTTCTTGTGATGCTGGGCAACAGCAGCGAGCTGCCGCTCCCTGTCAGTCACACCATCACAAGGGTAAACAGCCAATACATTAACAACCATTCCATACTCATACAACCATTCTGTTTTTCACTTTCAGTACAGTGTTCAATAAATTACAAAGATATTCAACACTTTTGTGTTAAATTATTTTGTCCAACCGAACATTAATGTAAGTACTCTGAGCATGTTTAAGGTCAGCTAGGCTAAGATATCATGCCAAGTAGGTTAGGTATACTAAATACATTCTCAATTTATGATATTTTCAACTTATGATGGGTATATCAGGATGTAACCTCATTGTAAGTCACAGAAGTTCTGTGATTTTCTTTCCGTCTTTCTTTTTTTCCTCCCTCCCTCCCTCCCCCTTCCCTCCTTCCTTTTTTTCTTTCTTTCTCTTCCTTCCTTCCTTCCATTTTTTCTTTCTTTTCCTTCCTTCCTTCCTTCCTTCCTTTCTTCCTTCCTTCCTTCCTTCCTTCCTTCCTTCCTTCCTTTCTTCCTTCCTTTCTTCCTTCCTTCCTTCTTTCTGAACAAGTTGTATTATAAGATTCCTGGTTTCTATGAAATATCAATAGGTCTTTAATAGATGAAAAGTGTTTAGGGGTCAGGAGAGAAGATTTTAATAACTTTTAGGTTACTAAGAGAACCTGGTACAAGCTTCATAATAAATTAATGCATTACATATGTCAGGCTAAATTAAAAGAAATTTACATGTCTTAAACCATTTAATACAACAATTCTATGAGGCAGAAAAATTTTGCAAATTATATATCTGGTAAGTGACTTGTATCTAAAATATAGAAATAACTATTAACAACTCAATTGTAAAAAGACAACCCTGAAAATTGGGCAAAGGATCTGAGTAGACATTTCTTGTAAGAATATACTGTTATTTTCATTTTATAGAAAAGGAAACTGAGGCAGATGGTATCTGAAAAATTGTCCATGGTGACAGAGTCAGGATTTGAATCTGAATCCAAATCTGAAACTGGATCATAACTTGTACATAATAATTATATCTTGAAGTTACCTTCTTTATGGTATTAAATCCATTTTCAGAATTCAGGATGATATTTCTCCAGAAGAATCTAAGTATCATTGTTTTAAAAACCTGCATTACTTTGGCTTCAAGTCAATGTTATGTTTAAACCAAGATTTTTGTTGCTGTTTTTGTTGTTTTTTTAAAGGGATGGCAAAAAGGGATGGTTTAGAGGCATTTAATTCTTAAAATTCAGTCTATTTTACTGGCATGTGGTGGCACTGATATCTATTTCCTGCCTAGAAATTTACCTTTGCACTTGTATAAATCTGTTAAAACTCTGGCTTCAAAACCACAGTCCACGGGCGCCTGGGTGGCTCAGTTGGTTAAGCAACTGCCTTCGGCTCAGGTCATGATCCTGGAGTCCCTGGATCGAGTCCCGCATCGGGCTCCCTGCTCGGCAGGGAGCCTGCTTCTCCCTCTGACCCTCCCCCCTCTCATGTGCTCTCTGTCTCTCTCATTCTCTCTGTCTCAAATAAATAAATAAAATCTTAAACAAAGGGAAGAAAAAAAAAAAAAAAACACAGTCCAACAATGAGCAGAAGGGATGTTGTTATCTTAACAATAATTCTGAGGTACCAACTCCCTGGATCAAAAAAGCCAAGAAAAAGAGAATTTATTTTTTTTCTAGCAAGTGTGGAACAAGTCCAAAATCAATTCCTCAATTGTAAAGGGACAGTAAAAGGAGACAATGAGATGAATATCTTTGGGTAATTACTTCCATTCTTTCTTTTCTATCCTCATCCTTTCCTTTCCATTCTTTTCCTCATTCCCCGTCTCTGGTTTACAGATGTTTAAGAGACTACTGTACACACAAGTATTGCAACTGAGTATATGGAATAAACACAAGTATGGGATATATGAAATAAACACAAGTATTACAACTGAGTAGTTATGGAATATATGAAATAAAAATTTTCATCAGGAGACTGGTTTGCTACAAATTAGTATGAATTTTAAATAACGATACATATTTGAAAGATAAACATATATGCTGTTATTTTAGCTGGTCTAAATTTAGAGAGGTCATTCATCTCTATGATTCACATAATTAACTAGCCCCAGAGGATTTTTTTTGGTGGCTTAGAACAGTGTCAATATAAACATTGAGAAAATAATTATTTTGATAAGATTGTAATAAAATATAATACTTATTATTGGCACCAAAATTGGACTAGGTAAATTTACCTGATTGTGCAATTCATGTTATTCTCCCTTTATATGCTCTTAATTAGAAAGCATCTGGCAAATGAGCACCTGACAGGCAGAAAGGTAATAGGATGGGATAATAGCTCTTCATATTGTTTAATGGGCTGTACTGAAACAACTTTTTCAGATCATGAAACCTTTTGATTATTACCAAATAATTAGTGCTGCAAAGCACCATTAACTTTTTTTTGTTCACCTGCGTTAAAGAGAATAATGAAGGGAAAACTCACAGAGCTTGGCTTACTTTCTGGTGTCAGAGATGGTTATTTCAGTTTATATTTTCCCTAGAACCTGATCATTACACTGCTACAATGAAGTGATTTATACTCATTTCTGAGTGCCCCAGAGTTTGCTATGACATCACATCTTTTCAAAACTGTACATACCAAGTTCTGTTATTTTTTTCCCATCAAGACCTACTTACATTTTTGATAATTAGTGGACTTGTGCATTTTTTTAAATAGTGTTTCTTGACTACAGTCTTATGGATGAAGGAACTGTTGGGCTTGTGAAAAAGATTCCTGAAGTTCTTATAAGATGTCATTTAGTAAGAGTATAACAAACTTCATCCAAGCCTCAAAGATTTAATCAATCCAAAAGTATTATAGTCAACTGGAGTATAGCATTTGGCTATGTATAGTTTACTGATTACCAAGGTTATTGAATTTTTGAGAAAAGAAATGGATTCTGTTGAACTAGAGAGTATCTCAGAGCAGATATGGAGTGACTAATGTCAGCCACCTTGATGGTTCTGCATACTGGGTTGAAGTCTCATTAAATTGATCTAAGCATGAAAAAAGCTCTGATCCAAGTTTCAACCACTCAGTAATTCAGGAGGGACTATATGATACATATAAAAATAACTGCATCACTGAATGTAATTTGACCCATTAATTAATTAATTAAGTAAATATTTCTTGAATGCTTATTACATGCCAAACAATATTCTAAATCTAGACGTAACAGCAATAAGTGGAAAAAGAAAAACTTTTGTTTTCATGATGCTTTCTCTCTAGTATTCTATTTGAGGCATGGAAAAATATGTCTTAAAGTTATTCAATATTTAAGTATATTATTGCATATTTATTAATATAGTTTTTCAACCAATTGAGTTTAATTTGTCTCAGTTTATCAATAAATTTTACTTTTTAAATTGAAACTATGGAAGCTTCATATTTAATCAAAACTATGGAAGCTTCATATTTAATCAAATCAAAATCAAAGTATTTAATGGAGTTTGAAACTTCTATTGTCTGCAAAGCAAATGGGTTTATAACCCTTTTTATTTATATCCAGTTTGTTACCTCAGAGATCATACTTTCATGAGGCATATAATGGCTTTATTTTCAGCTCAAAAGGTGGTCATAATTGATATCTTTTAGAAATCTTCAAAAACTTCTAAGACAAATTTCTGTTTTATAATGAATGTAAGAAATCCTCCACTGTCTGATGCATTGTTATCTTGTGTGGCATTATGAAAGCAGAAATGCCCAAGGTGAGATATCAAAGGGCTACACTCTTAGTGTAAAGATAAAAATAAATGAGGGATGCCTAAGTGGCTCAGTCGGTTAAGTGTCTGCCTTTGGCTCAGGTCATGATCCCGGGGTCCTGGGATCAAATCCCGCATCGGGCTCCTTGCTCAGCAGGCAGCCTGCTTCTCCCTCTGCCTGCCACTCCTCCTGCTTGTGCTCACTCTCTCTCTCCGACAAATAAGTAAAATCTTAAAAAAAAAGATAAAAATAAATGAAACCACCATGTAGATGGAGAAAGCAAGGAAACCTTCAAGTCTTAATCTTGGCACTAGATAGTAGAAGAAAAAAAAGTGTATTTCCTCTGGAAATTTGAACCACAACTAGGTTTGTGTTTTGAATTTACACCAACAATGTGGTCCAAAAACTCATAAATTGTAATTTAAAATGATCTCAGTTTATCCCAACAATGACTGAAAGACACTATTGATTACAAAATGCAAACTGATTTAAGAGATACTAAAATGTTAAAATGCATCTTATATTTAATAAAACATAACCAAATTTATGCTACATAAAACTATATATAGTATTTCCAATACCAAATTATAAGAGACTTATTTTTCAGATAAGGAAGTCAAGTTTATGTAAAACTTTCATCTGCAAGCACCTTTTTATCAAGACATATTTAAAATGACATAAAATTTTGTGATTAAAGATCAACCATAAAGGCACTTTATGATTACTTTTCTGCACTTAATACCTGTTCATTTGTTTTAGTAATTTATATGTTGAATTGGTTAGTTTTCTCTTCTCCCTGCTTTCTAGGTGCCCTCAAAGTTGGCAAGCATTTTTTTCATTTCCTGTCACAATCTATCCAATGGCCCCTAGCTCAGTGAAGAATACTCAGGGAATGCTGAGTTTATAAAATGTAGTATTTGCTTCTTTTATTTTCTATGAACAATACCTAACATTATAAATAGTCAAATACTATTACATTAGTTTTACTGAAACAAACAGTAATGAAATCACCATTATTTTGAAAGGTGTATTTGTGAAGTTGCTTTCTCTTAAAGACAATATCTTTTCTACCAGAGTCTAACTGTAGCAGATACATTCCTTTGGAACACTTTCAATGCATCTAAAGAACTGTTTATGTCAAAAAGAAATTGTTTATGGGTGGAGGATTCAAGATGGCACTATAGGAGGATTCTGAGCTCACCTTCTACAAACACAACAAATACACAACTGTAAATGAGTAATATTCTCAGAAAAAAATCCCTGAAAACTGAATGAACAGAGCCTCCACAATGAAAGATGAAGAACCAGCATTGAGATGGGTAGAAGTGGTAGAAACAAGGTCTTGTCAAATGAAGAAAAACTCT
This sequence comes from Neomonachus schauinslandi, assembly GCF_002201575.2. NCBI lineage: Eukaryota > Metazoa > Chordata > Mammalia > Carnivora > Phocidae > Neomonachus > Neomonachus schauinslandi. The sequence goes on from NC_058404.1 coordinate 23,182,908, forward strand.
GCTCCAGGTACAGCAATCCACAATTGTGGAGGGACTTCAAAAACTCAGAACTTCTCCCTGAAGAGCAAGGGGTTGGATCACCACAGCAGGCACTCCAACCCTGAGATCACAAGAGAAATGAACCCATAAAAATCTGGGCTTTGAAAACCAACATGAAAACCATAGAGGTATAGGGAAAGGAGGACTCACTCTTAAAGTCTCATGCATAGTCTCACTTGCCCTGAGACTCAGTGCTAATACACTAATTGGAAAAGCATCCAGAACATAGGTGAAGGAGACCCACTTACTATTGCTGGGCTATCTCCCAGAGAGGCAGGAAACTCCTGAGACCCTCCCTGTGGACAGAGAAACTGTCAGGTGCCATTTCTGCAGCAGAATCTACCTTGCTAGTGCCCATGCTAGTGGGTGCCATCTTGGAACTCTCACTTTAACATACTGGTGGGGTGCCCCACTGATAGCCCTGCCCAACAGCCACACCAAGGCAGCTACTTCTGTGGGCCTCAGCCAGATGGTCTGGAAGTATAGACCTGCACAGCACTGCATCTGCTGCAGATAGGGCAACCAGCAAGCTGGGCCAGGAAGAGAGCTCTGTCCACCACTCCAGCGGCAGCAATGACTATAGTACCCCACCCAGCTGGGTAGGGGGAGAACCCTATGCATGACCACAGAGGCAGCACACTATACCCACCAACCAGGCCAGGGAAAAACCCCTCCAGATTGCCATAACCCCAGGGAGCCAGGTTGGGGGGGACCCCCACCCACCCATCAGGCTCCAGCCAATGACCTACCACAATATGTGGTTGCACACAGCTCACACAGGAAATGCCCATTGAAAACCTGGATCTGGTGACAAAGGGGGTGGGGGGCCATATGCTTCTGGGCCCTGCAGGACATCTCTTACACAAAGCCACTCCTTTAAGACTGAGAGAGGGAGTTGATTTGCCTAATACATAGAAACACACACTGCGAGTCAAAATGAGGAGAGAGAGGAATACAATCTAAATAAAAAATGAAGACAAACTTCAGAAAAAGACCTTAATGGAACTGAGGTAAGTAATCTACCTGATAAAGAGTTTAAGGTAGTGGGCACAAAAATAATCACCAAACTCTAGAGAATAATGAATGAATACAGTGAAAACTTCAAAGACAGAAAATATAAGACAATACCAATAAGAGCTAAATAACACAGTAACTGAAATGAAAAATACACTAGAGGGGATCAAGAGCAGATTAGGCAATAAAAAATATTGGATTAGTGATCTGGAAGATAAGGTCTGATTGGGGAATCACCCAATCAGAATGGTAAAAAGAAAAAAGAAATAAAAAACATAAGGGACATCTGGAGCAACATTAAGTAAGCTAACATTTGCATTTAGGGCTTCTAGAAGGAGAAAATGGAGAAAAGGGAACAAAACTATATTTGAAAGAATAATGACTGAAAACTTGCCTAACCTAGGTAAGGAAACAGACATCCAGGTCTAGGAAGAAGAGTCTCAAACAAGATGAACCCAAAGAGATTGACACCAGGCACCTGGGTGGCTCAGTCAGTTAAGTGCCTGCCTTTGGCTCAGGTCATGATCTCAGCATCCCAGGATGGGTCCCACATTGAGCTTCCTGCTAAGTGAGGAGCCTGCTTTTCCCTCTCCCTCTGGCCCTCCTCCCTGCTCATGCTCTCTCTCTCTCTTAAATAAATAAATAAATAAATAAATAAATAAATAAATATCTTTAAAAAAAATAAACTTACAAAGAGATTGACATCAAGACATAGTATAATTAAAATGGCAAAAGTTTGGGATGGCTGGATGGCTCAGTCGGTTAAGCATCTGCTTTCAGCTCAGGTCATGATCCTGGGGTCCTGGGATCAAGCCCCATATCGGGGGGAGGTCCCTGCTCATCAGGGAGTCTGTTTTGTCTCTCTCCCTCTGCCCCCCCCACTCATGCTTTCTCCCAAATAAATAAATAAAATCTTTTTTAAAAATGGCAAAAGTTAAGGATAAAGAGAGAATCATAATAGCAACAAGAGAAAAACAGCTAGTCACATACAAGGAGACCCCCATGAGGTTATGAACTGATTTTTCAGCAGATACTTTGTAGGCCAGAAGGGATGGCATGATATACTCAAAGTGCTGAAAGGCAAAGACTCACAACTCATATACTACCTGGCAAGGTTATAATTCAGAATTAAGGACAGATAAAGAGTTTCTCAGATGAACAAAATTTAAAAGAGCTCATAAACACTAAACCAGAAAAGGTTAAAAGTACTTCATTAAGTAGAAACATCCAAAACTAGAGATAAGAAAATACAATAATATAATAAAGGTAGTGGACCAAAACCTTAGAAAGCTAGTAGAAAGGTTAAAAGACAAACGTAGTAAAATGAACTACAAGTATACAAGTATACTTGATATATATATCAAGTATATATATATACATATATATATATCACACACTAAAAATATACATATATACATACACTAAAAAGACTGATATATATAAATATATGCTATATATATACAATATATGTTATTGATATATATATAACTTATAATTGATGCACAAAAATAATGTGAAAGGAATCCAAATATTACACTACAGGAAGGTATCAACCACAGGTGAGGAGAGCAGAAAAGAAGAAAGGAACAGAGAACTACAAAACAACCAGAGAAAAATGGATAAAATGTCAATAACTACATACTATTAATAATTACTTTAAATTTAACTAGATTAAAATTCTCTAATCAAAAGACATAGGACGGCTGAAGGGATAAAAAAAATAAGAACCATATATACGCTGCCGACAAGAGACATAAAGGTATACACACACTGAAAATGAAGAGATGGAAAAAGATAATCCATGCAAATGGAAATTAAAAAAAAAAAAGCCAGAGTAGCAACATTTATAACAGACAAAATAGACTTTAAAACAAAGATGAACAAGAGACAAAGAATTGCATAACATAATGATAAAGATATAAATTCAACAAGAAGATATAAGAATTGTAAATATCTGTGCAGCCAACATAGAAGTGCACCTAAATATATAAAGCAATTATTAACAGAAATAAAGGGTAAAGTTGATGAGAATACAATAGTAGGGAACTTTTAATACTCAATGACATTAATGGATAGATTATCCAGTCAGAAAATCAATAAGAAAACATTGGCCTTTACACAACATACCAGATGGACTAAGAGATACATACAGAACATTCCATTCCAAAACAGCAGAATACACATTCTTTTCAAGTGCACATGGAACATTCTCCAGAATAGACAACAAATTAAGCCAAAAAACAAGCTTCTAAAGATTTAAGATTGAAATAACATCAAGCATCTTTTCCACTCATAACAGTATAAAACTACAAATCACCTCCAAGAAAAAAAGTGAAAAAACACAAACACATGGAGGCTAAAAAACATTCTACTAAACCACCAATGAGTCAATAAAGAAATCAAAGAGGAAAGTGAAAAATATCTTGTGACAAATGAAAATAGAAACACAAAGTTTCAAAATCTATGGAACTCAGCAAAAGTAATTCTCAGAGGGACGTTCATAGTCATACAGGCTTCCCTCAAGAAAAAAGAAAAATCTCAAATAAAGAACCTAACTTCACACCACACTTAAAGGATCTAGAAAAAGAACAATAAGCAAAATCCAAAGTTAGTGGGAAGAAGGAAATAGCAGATCAGAATGGAAATAAATGAACTAAAGACTAAAAAAACAGAAAAGATAATGCAAATAAAAGTTAATCCTATGAAAAGATAAAATTGATAAACCTTTAGCCAGATTCATCAAGAAAAAGAGATAGCCCAAATAAAATAAAATCAGAAATCAAAGAAAAGCTACAACTGATACCACAGAAATATAAAGGATTATAAGGGACTACTTTGAACAAAAATATGTCAACAAATCGGACAGCCTAGAAGAAAGGGATACATTCATAGAAACGTATGATTTTCCAAGATAAAATCACAGAAAATCTGAGTACACCAATCACTAATAATGAAATTAAATCAATAATATAAAAACTTCCAACAAACAAAAGTACACGGCCAATACATGACACTGTCACAGGTGAATTCTATTAAACATTTAAGGAAGAGTTAATACCAACCTTTCCCAAATTATTCCAAAAATTGAAGAGGTTGAAATGCTTCCAAACTCATTTTATGAGCCCAGCATTACTCTGATACTAAAACTAGAGGAAAACACTACAAAATAAAAAAAGAAAACTACAGCCAATATCACTGGTGAACATAGATGGGAAAATCCCCAAAAAAGTACTAGCAAACTAAATTCAACAATACTTTAAAAGGATCAACTACACCATGATCTAGTGGGATGTATTCTAGGAATGCCAAGATGGCTTAACATTCCAAATCAAACAATGTGATATACCACATTAACAAAACAAAGGATAAAAATAATATGATCATCTTAATGCACTAACACAAGAGACAAAATTCGACATTCATTCATGATTAAAAACTCACAACAAAGTGGATATTGAGGAAACATACCTCAACACAATAAAGGCCATAAATGACAAAAAAGCTAACATCATTCTTAATGGTGAAAAGCTGAAAGTTTTTCTTCTAAGATCAGGATCAAGACATTGATGCTCACTCTGATCACTTTTATTCAATATAGTATTGTAAATCCTAGCCACAGCAATTAGGTTAAGCAAACACAAAAAGGCATCAAAATTAGAAAAAAAAGAAGTAAAACTCTATTTGCAGCATGATACTATATTCAAAAACCCTAAGGACTCCACCAAAAAACTATTAAGCCTAATAAATGAGTTCAGTAAAGTTGAGGATACACAATTAATATACAGAAATACGTGGCATTTCTATATACTGAAAATGAACTATAGAAAGAGAAGTTGAGAAAACAATCTCATTTACAATTGCATCAAAAAGATTAAAATACCTAGGAAGAAATTTAACCAAGTTGATGGAAAACCTGTAATCTGAAAACTAAGACATTGATGAAAGAATTGAAGATGACATAAATAAATGGAAAGATGTATTGTGTTCATGGATTGGGAGAATTAATAATGTTAAAATGTCCATACCAATCTATAGTATCAATTCCATCCCCATGAAAATGCCAATGACATTTTTCACAGAACGAGAACAAATAATTTTAAAATTTGTATGGAATGACAAAAGAACCCCGAATAGCCAAAGCAATCTTGAGAAAGAATAAAGCTGGAGGTATCACACTTCCAGATTTCAAGATATATTACAAGTCTGTAGTAGTCAAAACAGTATAGTGCTGGCACAGATACAGACACATAGATCACTGGATGAGAATAGAGAGCGCAAAAATAAACACATGCTTATACAGTCAGTTAACCTACAACAAAGGAAACTAATACACAATGGGAAAAAGACAGTCTCTTCAGTAAATGGTGCTGGGAAGACTATAATGCAAAAGAATAAAACTGGACCACTTTTTTTTTTTCTTACAGATTTTATTTATTTATTTGAGAGAGAGACAGAGATAAAGCATGAGCAGGGGAGAGGAGGCAGAGGGAGAAGGAGAAGGAGAAGCAGACTCAGGGAGCCTGATGCAGGGCTTGATTCCAGAACTGGGATCATGACCTGAGCTGAAGGCAGATGCTTAACCAACTGAGCCACACATGTGCCCTGGATCACTTTCTTATACCACATAGAAAAGTAAGCTCAAAATGGATTAAAGACTTAAATGTAACATCTGAATCCATAAAACTTCAAGAAAAAAAAAAAACAGAAGCAAGAAGCTCTGTAACATCAATCTGAGCAATATATTTTAAAAATCTGTCTTATCAGGTAAGGGCAACAAAGAAAAAATAAACAAATGGGACTATATCAAACTTAAAAGCGGAAGACATGAATAGACATTTTTCCAAAGAAGACATACAAATGGCCATCAGACACATAAATTCATGCTCAATATCACTCATCATCAGGGAAATGCAAATCAAAACTACAATGAGATATCACCTCACACCTGTCAGGATGGCTAAAATCAACAATGCAAGAAACAACAGGTGTTGGTGAGGATGTGGAGAAAGGGGAACCCTCCTACACTGTTGGTGTGAATGCAAACTGGTGCAGCCACTATGGAAAACAGTATGGAAGTTCCTCAAAAAATTAAAAATAAAACTACCCTAGGATCCAGAAATTGCACTACTAGTTATTTACCCAAATAATACAAAAATACTAATTCAAAGAGATACTTGCACCATGATGTTTATAGCAGCATTATAAACAATAGCTGAATTGTGCAAATAGCGCAAGTGTCCATTAACTAATAAATGGATAAAGAAGAAGTGGTATATACATACAATGGAATATTACTGAGCCTTAAAAATAAATGAAATCTTGCCATGTGCAATGACATGGACGGAGCTAGAGAGTATTATGCTAAGAGAAATAAGTCAGTCAGAGAAAGACAACTGCCATATGATTTCACTCATATGTGGAATTTAAGAAGCAGATCAAGTGAGCAAAGGGGGAAAAAGAGAGAGAGAAGCAAACCAGGAAACACTCTCAACTATAGAGAACAAACTGATGGTTCCAGAATAGAAGTGGGTGGAGAGATGGGTTAAATGGGTGAAGAGGATTAAGGATGCACTTGTGATGAACACTGGGTGTTGTGTGGAAGTATTGAATCACTGTGTTGTACACTTGAAAGTAATACTTTTTTAAAGATTTTATTTATTTGTCTGAGAGAGAGAGCACAAGTGGTGGGGAGGGCAGAGACAGAAGGAGAAGCAGACTCTCCTGCTGAGCAGGGAGTCCAATGCAGGGCTTGATCTCAGGACCCTGGGATCATGACCTGAGCCAAAGGCAGACACTTAACTGACTGAGTCACTCAGGTGCTCCATCCTGAAAGTAATATTACACTGTATGTTAACTAACTGGAATTTAAATAAAAACTTTTTTAAAAAGCTTTTTCATAGAGTAGGAAGTCATGAATAAAATGAAAAGGCAACCTACAGAATAAGAGATATTTGCAAATGATATACCTGATAAGGGGTTATCACCTAAAATACATAAAGAACTCATACAAGTCAATATCAAAAAGAACAAACAATCTGATTAGAAAATGGATGGAAGACTTGAATAGACATTTTTCCAAAGAAGACATACAGATGGTCAACAGACACATGAAAAGATGTTCAACATCACCAATCATGAGGGCAATGCAAATCAAAACTACAATGAGATATCACCTCATACCTGTCAGAATGGCTAGTATCAAAAAGACAAGAAATTTCAAATGTTGGTGAGAATGTAAGAATGGAGAAATGATAACCCTTGTGAACTGTTTGTGGGAATGTAAATTAGTGCAACCACTCTAGAAAATATTCCTTAAAAAAATTAAAAATATAGGAGTTAAGATGTTGGAGTAGTAGGAGGACTCTATACTTGCCTTGTCCCTCGAACACAGCTGGATAAATATAAATCATTCTGAACACCCAAGAAATTGATCTGAGGACTGACAGAACAAACTATACAACTAGAGGGAGAGAAGAGGCCACATCATAAAAGGTAAGAGGTGCAGAGGCAGGATCTAGGGGAGAAATGATTGTGGGTGCTGTGGAGGGAAGGGAACGCTAATCTCAGAGAGAGGAGACAGAGAGAGAGAGAGAGAAGAGAGCAATGCAGAGGGGATTGCACAAGGAAAACACATGAAGCCATTGACTGATAAAATGAAAGGAGCTGATTGTCATGAGGTTTTTTTCTCCCCCACAATATATTTTATTTTTTTATTTATTATTTATTTATTTATTTATTTATTTATTTATTTATTTATTTTTATGTTATATTTAAAAGCCAGCAGAGCTCCATGCCTAGAGTTTTAGAGGTCTGCCCAGTGGCTGGTGTTGAGCCTGGCAGGCACTGCAGTGCTCCTGTGGAGAAAGAGAGCAGGGGCCTGGAAGCAATAGTGAGAGCTGAGGTTCCCCTGGGATGTACTGGGAAAGATGATTCTCCCTTCTTGGAATGCATCTGGGAGATGTGGCATTGCCTCTCCAGGGACAAAAGAGCCATTGGGCACCATTGGGCTCCCTCCCACGCAACTTAAGCATGGGGCAGAGACACCTGCTGACTGCAACTAATCTGGACTCAGGGTTTTTGCTGCACTTTACTCTAAAATTCAAGCTCCTGTGCATTAGTGCAACTGCCCTTCTGGAACAAACTAGCACCAGTCCCAGCATAGGTCCCCAGAGGACCAGCATAGGTCCACACCATGCTGTGTCCCTAAAGTTTGGAGTTTTGAAACTCAGACAATGTGCCTGGGATAAAGCACAGGTGCACTGTGCTGGTGGATGGGCAGGTGGCCTGGACACAGATAGGTGAAGTCAGCGATCTGAAGGATGGGTGGGACACATGAGGGGAGATCGTTTGCTCTTCTGTGAGGGTTTCCCAGATGTTGGTAGGTACGAACTCCTCTCTCCTGGGAGGACGGAGAGGGCTAGTGCCATTTTTCTCCCTCACGAATAAGCACAGGCTGACTTCAGTGAGCAGCATACTACCAACAGTGGAGACCTGATATGCTTACACCAAGCCCCATCCCCACTTCACTCTGCAGGTGCTTCTTTACTAAGACAAGTGCGCCTGAGAGTCAGAGCATCAGTGAGCTCCTCCCCTAGCAAAAATGCCCTGTACACACCAAGTCTACTGATAACAGAGTGCTGCAAAGCTTCAGCTCTGGTGGACATAGGATTAAGCCTCCTACACCTAGTTAAAACTCACCACACAGTGGACAAGTTCCAAACACTGTCCACTGTAGGCAAGGAGAAACTCTGCAGAGGATTGAGTCGAGGAAAAGAGCAGCTAAAACACAGCAGCAGAGTTCACACAGCATATACCAGAAACACTTCCTGAAGCAACAGGACCTGAACAGTATGTGATTTCTTCTTAATACTGCCATTACTCTTAGGAGCAGGAAACATAAGAGGCTTTCCTAACACACAGAAGAAGATACCTACACAAAATGACAAGATGGAGGAATTTATAATTTATCCCAAAAGAAAGAACAAGAAGAGGTCACAGCCAGGGATCTAATCAAAACAGATATAAGTAATATGCCTGATCCAGAATTTAAAACAACAATCATAAGGATGTTAGCTTGGCTTGAGAAATGCATAGAAGACACCAGGGAGTCCCCTACAGAGATAAAAGACCTAAAAACTAATCAGGCCAAAAAAAAAAAAAAAAAGCTAAAACTGAGATGCAAAACCAACTGGATGTAATGACCACAAAGATGGAAGAAGCAGAAGAATGAATAAGTGATACAGAAGATAAAATTATGGAAAATAATGAATCTGAAAAGAAGAGGGAAAGAAAAATATTGGATCATGAATGTAGACTCAGGGAACTCAGCCACTCCATAAAGTGTAATAATATTTGTATCATAGAAGTCCCAAAAGAAAAGGAGACAGAAAAAGAAGGTTTATTTGAGCAAATTATAGCTGAAAACTTCCCTAATCTGGAGAAGGAAACAGACATCCATATCCAGGAGACATCAAAATCAACAAAAGCAGGGCAACAGCAAGATATGTCATAGTAAAATTTGCAAAATACAGAGATAAGGAAAAAATCCTAAAAGCAGCAAGGATAAAGCAATTCTTAACTTATGAGGGAAAACAAATAAGGTTAGCAGCAGATCTCTCCACAGAAACTTGGCAGGCCAGAAGAGAGTGGCATAATATATTCAATGTGCTGAATGGGAAAGATATGCAACCAAGAATACTTTATCCAGGAAGACTACCATTCAGATTAGAAGGAGAGATAAAGAGTTTCCCAGCCAAACAAAAACTAAAGGAGTTTGTGACCACTAAACCAGTCCTGCAAGAAATATTAAAGGGGATTCTGAGTGGGAAAGAAATACCAAAAGCAACAAAAACTAGAAAGGAACAGGAACAATCTCCAGAAACAATGACTTTACAGGTGATACAGTGCTACTAAATTCATATCTATCAATAGTCACTCTGATGTAAATGGACTAAATGCTCCAATCAAAAGACATAGGGTAACATATAATGTATTATTCAGAGGGGGAGACGAACCATGAGAGACGATGGACTCTGAAAACCAAACTGAGGATTCTAGAGGGGAGGGGTGTAGGAGGATCGGTTAGCCTGGTGATGGGTATTAAAGAGGGCACGTTCTGCATGGAGCACTGGGTGTTATACGAAAACAATGGATTGTAGATCACCACATCAAAAACTAATGATGTAATGTATGGGGATTATCATAACATAATAAAAAAAAGACATAGGGTATCAGAATGGATAAAAAATAAAAACAAAAAAACAAGACCCATCTATATGCTACCTACAAAAGACTCATTTTATACCTAAAGACACCTGCAGATTAAAGTGAGGGGATGAAGAACCGTTTATCATGTTAATGGATGCCAAAATAAAGCCGGAGCAGGCATACCTATATAAGACAACCTAGATTTAAACCAAAGACTCTAATAAGAGATGAAGAAGGGCACTATAGCATAATAAAGGGGTCTATCCAACAAAAAAATCTAACAATTGTAAAATTTATGTCCCCAACCTGGTAGCACCCAAATATATAAAATAATTAATAATAAACATAAAGAAATGCATTGATAATAATATAACAATAGGGGACTTTCTACTTACAGCAATGGACAGATCATCTAAACAAAAAAATCAACAAGGAAATGATGGCTTTGAATGACACACTGGACCAGATGGACTTAACAGATATATTCAGAACATTTTAACCTAAAGCAGCAGAATACACATTCTTTTTGAGTGCACATGGGACATTCTCCAGAATAGATCACATCCTGAGTTACAAATTAGGCCTCAACAGATACAAAAATATTGAGATCATACCATGCATATTTTCCAACCACAATGCTATGAAACTTGAAGTCAATCATAAGAAAAATTTGGAAAGACCGCAAATACATGGAGGTTAAAGAACATCCTACTAAAGAATGAATGGGTTAACCAGGAAATTAAAGAAGAAATAAAAACTACATGGAAACAAATGAAAATGAAAATGCGACAGTCCAAAACCTTTGGGATGACCAAAAGCAGTCATAAGGTGCAAGTATAGAGTGATACAGGCCTACCTCAAGAAGCAAGAAAAACCTCAAATACACAACCTAACTTTACATCTAAAGGAGCTAGAAAAAGAAGAGCAAATAAAGCCAGCAGAAGAATGGAAATAATAAAGATTAGAGCAGAAATAAATGATACAGAAACAATAAAGAAAAAATCCAGTAGAACAGATCAAAGAAACTAGGAACTGGTTCTCTGAAAGAATTAATAAAATTGGGTGCCTGGGTGGCTCAGTTGATTAAGTGTTGGGCTTCAGCTAAGGTCATGATCTCAGGTCCTAGGATCAAGCCTCATGTTGGGCTCCCTGCTCAGCAGGGAGTCTGCTTCTCCCTATCTCTGCCTCTCCTCCCTGCTTGTGCTCTCTTTCTCACAGTCTCTCACTCTCAAATAAATAAAATCTTTAAAAAATAAAGAATTAATAAAATGGATAAACCCCTAGCCAGACTTATCAAAAAGAAAAGAGAAATGATCCAAATAAATAAAATCACAAACAAGAGAGGAGAGAAATGATCCAAATAAATAAAATCACCAACATCACAGAAATAAAATTTTTGTTTTTAGAGAGAGAGGGAGAGAGAGTGGTGGGGGAGGGGCAGAGGGAGAGGGAGAGAGAAAGAATCTTAAGGAGGCTCCACACCCAGCATGGAGCTCCATGCCAGGCTTGATCTCACACCTCTGAGATCATGACCTGAGCTGATACCAAGAGTCAGACACTTAACCAAAATGAGTCACCCAGGTGCCCCAGAAATACAAACAATTATAAGAGAATAGTATGAAAATTATATGCAAAAAATTGGACAATCTGGAAGAAATGGATAAATTCCTAGAAACATATAAACTATGAAAACTGAAACAGGAAGAAATAGAAAATTTGAACAGACTCATAACCAGCGAAGAAATTGAATCAGTAATCAAAAATCTCCCAACAAACAGAAGTCCAGGGCCAGATGGCTTCCCAAGGGAAGTCTACCAAACATTTAAAGAAGCATTAATACCTATTCTTCTCAAACTGTTCCAAAAAACAGAAATGGAAGGAAAACTTCCAAACTCATTCTATGTGGTCAGCATTACCTTGATTCCAAAACCAAAGACCCCATTAAAATGGAGAATTATAGGCCAATATCCCCAATGAACATGGATGCAAAATCTCTGAACAAAATACTAGCAAATCAAATCTAACAGTACATTAAAAGAATCCTTCACCATGATCAAGTGGGATTTATTCCTGAGTTGCAAGGAAAGTTCATTATTCACAAATCAATCAGTGTGATACACCACATTAATAAAGGAAAGGATAAGAACTATATGGTCCTCTCAGCAGATGCAGAAAAAGCATTTGACAAAATACAGCATTCATTCTTGGTAAAAACCCTCAACAAAGTAGGGATAGAAGGAACATACCTCAACACATAAAGGCCATATATGAAAGACCCACAGCTAGTATCATCCTCAACAGGGAAAAACTGAGAGCTTTTCCTTTAAGGTCAGGAACAAGACAAGGATGTTCACTCTCACCATTATTTAACATAGTACTGGAAGTCCTAGCCTCAGCAATCAATCAGACAACAAAAAGAAATAAAAGGCTAGGAAGAAGTCAGATTTTTACTATCCATAGATGACATGATACTCCACCGCAAAATTGCCGGAATTGATATATGAATTCAGCAAAGTCACAGGATACAAAATCAATGTACAGAAATCTATTGCATTTCTACATGCCAGTAGTGAAACAGGAGAAAGAGAAATCAAAGAATTGACCCATTTATAACTGCACCGAAAACTATAAGGTACCTAGGAATAAACCCAACCAAAGAAGTAAAAGATCTGTCTCTGAAAACTATAGAACACTTTGAAAGAAATTGAAGAGGACACAAAGAAATGGAAAAACATTCCATGCTCATGGATTCAAAGAACAAATATTGTTGAAATATTTATACTATCCAAGGCTATTTACATATTTAATGCAATCCCTATCAAAATACCAACAGAATTTTTCACAGAGCTAAAACAAACAATCCTAAAATTTGTATGGAACCACAAAAGACCCTGAAGAGACAAAGCAATCTTGAAAAGAAAAGCAAAGCAAAGCTGGAGGCATCACAATTCTGGACTTCAAGCTCTATTACTAAGCTGTAATCATCAAGACAGTATTGGATTTGCACAAAACCAGACAAATAGATCAGTGGAACAGAATAGAAAACCCAGAAATGGACCCACAACTATATGGTCAACTAATGTTTGACAAAGCAGGAAAGAATATCCAATGGAAAAAAGACAGTCTCTTCAAAAAATGGTGTTGGGAAAATTGGACAGCAACATGCAGAAGAATGAAACTGGACCACTTTCTTACACCATACACAAAAATAAATTCAAAATAGATGAAAGACCTAAATATGAGATAGGAAACCATCAGAATCCTAGAGGATAACATAGGCAGCAATCTCTTTGACCTCAGCCATAGCAGCTTCTTACTAGATACATCTCCAGAGGCAAGGGAAACAAAAGCAAAAATGAACTATTGGGACTTCATCAAGATAAAAACTTCGGCACAACAAAGGAAACAGTCAACAAAACTAAAATGCAGCCTACAGATGGAGATAGAAGATATTTGCAAATGACATATCAGCTAAAGGGCTAGTATCCAAAATCTATAAAGAATTTATCAAACTCAACATCCAAGAAAAAAATAATCCAGTTAAGAAATGGACAGAAGACATGAATAGGCGTTTTTTCAGGGAAGACACACAGATGGCTAACAGACAATGAAAAGATGTGCAACATCACTCATCATCAGAGAAATACAAATCAAAACAATGAGATACCACCCGATACCTGTCAGAATGGTTGAAATTAACAACACAGGAAACTACAGATGTTGGCAAGGATGCAGTGAAAGGGAACCCTCTTACACTGTTGGTGGGAATACAATCTGGTGTAGCCACTGTGGAAAACAGTATGGAGTTTCCTCAAAAAGTTAAAAACTGAACTACCCTACAACCCAGCAATTGTACTACTAGGTAATTACCCAAAGGACACAAAAATATTGATTCAAAGGGGCACTTGCACCCCCATGTTTATAGTAGCATTATCGACAATAGCCAAATTATGGCAACAGCTCAAATGTCTTTCAACTGATGAAAGCATATATATATATGATGGAATATTACTCAGCCATAAAAAAGAAGGAAATCTTGCCATTTGCAATCACATGGATGAAGCTAGAGAATATTGTGCGAAGCAAAATAAGTCAGTCAGAGAAAGACAAGTTCCATATGATTTTACTCATATGTGGAATTTAAGAAACAAAACAGATAAATATAGGGGAAAGAAACAAAAAAGAGAGGGAGGGAAACCATAAAAGAGACTCTTAAGTATAGAGAACAAACTGAGTGTTGCTGGAGGGGAGGTGGTGGGGGGATGGGCTAACTGGGTGATGGGGATTAAGGAGGGCATTTGTTGTGATGAGCACTGGGTGTCATATGTAAGTGATGAATCACTGAATTCTATTCCTTAAACTAGTATTACATTATATGCTAACTAACAAAATTTAAATCAAAACTTGAAACATTAAAAAAAATTGAAAATATAACTTCCATATGATCCAGCAATTCACTCTTGGGTGTTTGTTTTTCTGAAGAAAATCAAAATATTAATTTGGAAGGACATACAAACCCCTTTGTCCATCACATTATTCACAAAAATCAAGATATGAAAGCAACCTAAATGTCCATCAGTAAATAATTAGAAAAAAAAGATATGATATATATATATGTATATACATGTATATCATGATATATATATATATTCAATGGAACATTACCTAGTCATAAAAGGAACGAAATCATGTCATTTGCAGCAATATAGATAGACCTAGAGGGTATTATGCTAAGTGAAATAAGTCAGACAAAGAAAGAGAAATACTATATGACTACTGAGTGCAATCTAAAAAACAAAACAAAACAGAAACAGACTAATAAATACAGAGAGCAAACACTTGTTTGCCACAGGAAAGAGTGGTGGGCAGACTGATGAAATAGGTGAAGGGAACTAAATTTACAAACTTCATGTTATAAAATAAATAAGAAACAGGGATTTAATGTACAACTTAGGGAATATGGTCAATAAGATTGTAAAAACCATGTACTGTGCCACATTGAAACTAGACTTATGGTGATCATTTTATAATGTATATAAATATCAAATCACTATGTTGTGCACCTGAAACTAATATAATATAGTGTCAGCATGCTTTAATCAAAACAAAAAAGCAGTAGTCACTTAAAAATTACCTTCTTCTAGGGAATTTCATTGGAACTGAAAACAGCTTTTTATGTTGCATAGAATCTTATCAAAGTAATTATATGACTGTATACTTTAGAACCTTATATAAGTTACAAATATTTCAAAATTATAAAAACCTAAAGTTATTATCAAAGAAATATGTCCAATATAAGAAAAAGGCTTACATAAAATTAAAAAATCATTCTTAGCTTTTTAAGTAAAATTCAATAGAATATGCCAAATTAAGCTATTAATAATCTTGAAGCAGTTTTTAGCCATAACATTTGAGCTAAGAGATTTTCATTTTTTTCTCAACTCAAATACTAGCTATCTAACTTAAACAGGGCATTTTTAAATACTGTTTTGCATTCGTCTGAACAGTAGATGAAGACTGTTCTATGAATTTTCATTTAATTCCTGTTTTTGTTGTTATTGTTGTTGTTTTGCTTTAAAATGAGTTTATTTATTATTAATTAATTTGTTTGTTTGAGAGAGAGAGTGTGTGAGCGGGGAGTGGGGGGAGAGGGAGAGGGAGAGAGAGAATCCTAAGCAGTCTCCACGCCCAGTGTGAAGCCTGATGCCTTGATCTCTCAACCCTGAGATAATGAATTAAGCTGATATCAAGAGTTGGATGCTTAACTGACTGAGCCACCCAAGCACCCCTAAAATGTTTTTTTTTTTTAATTCATTATTTATTTTTCTTATTCTCCTTTAGGGGGATGTATTTCTTCATGTTCTGATGGAATGTAACCATTCTCAGTGTTTCACTTTTAATTTGTCAATGAGAGGGCCACTGATCATTAAACACTGCTTCTCTTCCACTCATAAAGGACACTTCTCCTTCAGTTAAATTACGTTTTTGATATTTAAATCTGTGACTTCACCTTCATTTTGATAGTCACTTCATTGCCATTTGGGAGGTAATCTTCCCAGTGTATTCAGCAAGGATAAGCCAGGATATGTGTACACTTTTGGCTATACAATTTAAGAGTTTGGAGTATTTAGAAAGTATTCAGAAAAAAGCTATAAATTTGATGAAAAAGTAATAAAATAAAATCTATGAGGAGTGATTAGAAAGCAACATTGATAGGTTTTCTAGTAGTCAAGAATACTTAATGTGAGTTATGACATTCTATTTGAAATTCATTCTTATATCATCCAAAGGTATTAAATAGGAAAGTTCTTTAGTTAAAAAAAAAAAAATTGAGTCCAAACTTTTCTCTATTGCTTTTCTTTTGTCACTATAACCTTTCTGTGTCTTAGACTCACAAAGTGAACAACTTGAGTTGAAAGCATGATATGAAGAAATTCAAGTGAACCCATCCTGATCAGAATCAATTGCCATAAATTATAAATGCAGACCCATGGGATAACTCTGTTTTAGGCTAGCACACTTTTCTAATCCCTAAGTCTTATGGTTGCTGTTCTTTGCTCTAAATTTATCTTGCTTTCACCTTCCAGTTTCAATGGAAATTACTACTATTGGCTCTTAAAGAGAAAAGCTATTTCTTGTTTCGATCTTAAGAACACACCTCTTGGGCTTCTAGTGGAAACAGCTACCGGTATAGCAAATTTCTCCGCCCAAATTAGCGGTGGTCCATGGCTTTGACTTTAAACTTTCTAAAGTCTTTTACTCTCTAAAGGTCTCATATGTGTAGTCAATCATCTTAAATTATATTTCTTTTCAGTTTCTCTTTTTATCTCTCTGCTTTTTTCCAGAACACTCTATTTTATTTTCCACACATCTGCTTCTCATTTAGGACTTATTATTTACAAATACCTTTCCACAATTTTCTTAGTTAGAATCCAAAAGTATAACTCACTCTCATTTCCATGGAAGAAGCTTATAACTTTTTTTTTAGAATTTTTTTTTTTTTTGAAGATTTTATTTATTTATTTGACAGAGAGAGACACAGCAAGAGAGGGAACACAAGCAGGAGGAGTGAGGGAGAAGCAGGCTCCCCGCAGAGCAGGGAGCCCGATGCGGGACTCGATCCCAGGACCCTGGGATCATGACCTGAGCTGAAGGCAGTCGCTTAACCAACTGAGCCACCCAGGCACCCAAGAAGCTTATAACTTTACACAAATTAAAAATACTTAAATCTAGATTTGCTGGCAAGATGGTGGTGCCAGCGTAAGAATTACAAAATGTATTACAAAACAGAGAAAATATTTGTAATTAAGTAAAATGTAGACTGGAAATTAAAAAGAGAATGAATATCATGTGCCTATCAAAAATCTGAAGTATTTCTACTAAATGTATTGTTGATGAGACTGTGTGGGAAAGCAAAATTGAGGACAACTATATAATTATCTTCCTGAGAGAAAAAGAATGTTCTCCCTTTATTCCCTGCCCTGGAAAGAAGACAGATACCCTGGCAGAAACCCATAGACAACTCTTTTGTCTGAGAAGTAAAAATTGTGTTTTCTAAGAGATGGAATCCCACAAGGAGTTCAGGAGCTAATCAGAGATTTCCATTTCACTACCACATACCTCTGTGAACAAGGACATTGTGGCAGGTACATTAAGAATGAACTACTTCTAAAGAAGATAGACCAGTCATAACGATGGACCCTTCCTTAAGGGGACTATCTAGATTTATATAGAGATGTGACTCATGATTATGGCTCTGTCAATGATTAACATTTCATTTTCCTCTCCACTCTTTTTTTTTTTTTCCTCTCCACTCTTTTAAATGATGTACTGCCAGACTTTTGCTTTTCTTTTTTTCCTTAAATTAAGACCTGATGTGTCCTTTAGGAAAAATTTAGATTTTGAATAATGCAATGCTTATCTTGGTTTTAAGTAATTTAATTCTTGCCAGACTATAATACAACCTTGGAACAGCATTGAGACTTCTAAAGAAGGATGAATAAACAAAGAGAAGTGACAATGGGTATGAAAAGATCCTTCATATCAGTAGAAGGGGTTCCCTTCTAGAGATTCAAGGCATGTATCCCTCTTAAATATGCAATTTAAGATATATTCACAAAAATACTTTAACCTTGTTTTTAAGATCACTTAAAAAATTACTTTCCATGAAACTTCTCAATGAGAACCCAGGTACAGTTGTATAGGAGGAGGCAGATGAATAGAAGATTTGACCCAGAAGAAAATGAATTAATGAAAAGAAAAGACAGGCCACACAAATTCTCTCAAAATACAGAGGGAAAAAAATGAGAATAAAGTCCGGAAGATCATAATAAAATAGGCATCTCACCCAGTAGATCATAAGCTTCTTAAGAGATAACAAAACAATTAGAACCACAAAGACATGATCCATGAAAAAAATTGGTAAACTGGACTACATTAAAATTAAAAATTTCTCCTCTGCAAAAGATAATGTTAAAAGAATAAGATAAGCCACAGATTGAGAGAAAATATTTGAAAAAGACACATCTGATAAAGGACTGTTATCCAAAATATGCAAAGTAATTGTAAAATCCAACAGTAAGAAAATGAGCAATCTGATTAAAAAGTCGGCAAAAGATGTGAACAGACACCTTCATCAAAGAGGATACACAGATGGCAAGTAAGTTTATGAAAAGATGTTTGACATCATATGTCACTAAGGATTTGCAAATTAAGACAACAATGAAATATCACCGCACATCTATTTGAATGGCCAAAATCAAAAACCCTGTCAACACCAAATACTGGTGAGAATGCCGAGCAACAAAATTCATTGTTGGAGGGAATGCAAAACGGTACAGCTACTTTGCAAGACATTTTGACAGTTTTTTTTTTTTAAATAAAACTAAACATATTCTTACCATATGATTGTTCTTTGGTATTTATCCAAAAGACTTGAAAACTTATGTCCACATAAAAACATGCACAAGGATGTTTATAGAAGCTTTATTCTTAACTGCCAAAACTTGTAGGCAACCAAGATGTCCTTGAGTAGATGAATGAATAAATAAACTGTGGTATATAAAGACAATAGAATATTAGTCATCTCTAAAAAGAAATAAGCTAACAAGTTATGAAAAGTCATGGAGGAAATTTAATAGCATATTACTAAGTGAAAGAAACCAATCTGAAAACGCTACAGATTGTATGATTCCAACTATATGACATTTTAAAAAAAGGCAAATATGGAGACAGAAAAAGATCAGTGATTTCAAGGAATTAGGGGGGAGTAAGGGATGAATAGGCAAAGAGCAAAGGATTTTTAGTGCAGTAAAACAATTCTGAATGATACTACAATGGTTATACATGTCACTACAGATCTGTCCAAACTCAGAATGTACAGCACCAAGAGTGAACCCTAATGTAAACTATGTGGACTCTGGGTGATAATGATGTGTCAGTGTATGTTATCAGTTATAACAAATGCGCCACTCTGATGGAGGATGTTGATAGGAAGGTTGCCTATTGGTGGAGCCAGGAGCATATGGGAATTTTCTGTACTTTCTGCTCCATTTTGCTGTGAACCTAAAACTGCTGTAAAAAATTATTAATTAAAAAAAGAAACCATTCCTAATCTAAAAGTTTCAGTGAAGTTTACTGCTATGATAAGGATGATGGCAGTGTGATTGGACTACCTGTATTTATCCTTACTCTGTCATTATTAGAGAAAATTCCTGGAGAACCACAAAACAAAATTTCCAGTTTTTTCACTCTGAACACATAATAACCAGAACTG
Source organism: Neomonachus schauinslandi (assembly GCF_002201575.2). Taxonomy (NCBI): domain Eukaryota; kingdom Metazoa; phylum Chordata; class Mammalia; order Carnivora; family Phocidae; genus Neomonachus; species Neomonachus schauinslandi. The sequence goes on from NC_058404.1 coordinate 23,202,943, forward strand.
ACCACTTGGATGAGATATACATCCTTCAGAGGATAGAATTATCACAGGAGAGAACATCCTGGGAAGGTGAGGTTGATAATTTCTATATGGTTGGAATACGTAAGAGAGCATACTTTAATTCAAGTATTTAAATGAATAGATTTGTATATTTTAATTGTGCGTTGTGATGCAGGATAAATTGCTGCTATTTGTGGGAGGGTATTGGTGAGCAGGCAGTCTGGCATTACCCCTGTCTTTTTACAGGCAGTGTTAACTAGTGCAGAAATTTCTAGCCATAAAAACAAGGACATTAGAAATTTGTCCAAGTAAAAGTTAGAGAATAATGTAATCTTTGGTTCTGGTCCATGGGTCTTCAGCATGCAGACCCCTGAAATTGATGCTCTGGTAGCTCAGACTCAGCACTACTTTGAACTTCCAGAAAAACTTTTTTCCCAAGGTCTTCCCACTGTGCCCGAGGGATGGGCTTTCCAAGCAACTAGCAGACTCTACTTGAATAATCATATCTCTTGCCTTCCGCACCTTCTAATTCCCACCCAATTAACAAAATCTCCTTTTCTTTCAGTCCACAAAGCTTCCCTTAATTTTTGCCTAGGATTATGGCAACTGTTCTGTGAGGAAATTTTACCTTGTTGTTTGTTGCTATCAATCCTAAATAGAGGCTGCTAAAGCATTCTTAAGGAAAAAAAAAAATCACACAACTATGCAGGTTGAGTGACATGACAAATGACAAATTTGTGTACCATGACCAATTTAGTTCCCAACCTCAACTGGGCCCTGAATACTGCTTTGTAGATTTTGCTGCTTTCTTTTTTCTTAGATTCTTTATTGCAAATTAAAAACTTTACTACTCCACTTAATCCCCCATTCCCTCACTAGCAGGAGATGATCTTTTATTTTAACCAGGCTATTCTTTTGCCTACCTTAGCAAAGTTTACTTATTCCTAATAAGATATCATTTTTTACCTCTTTCTCAAAGATAACTTTTTGACCTCCACAAGCCTAACTGAATTGAGCACTTCTATCCCTAAGGAAATAGCATGTTTTTAACACTTTTGTTATAGCACCATCACTGAGACAATTTTTTTACATGTCTACTCAATCCCTAAAGCTTGTAATGGAGGAAGGTGCCAATGATTTTTTATTCAGCTTGCATCCCTAAGGCTGAACACTGTAGTGCTGGGTACATAGATAGCTATAGTGGGCAGATGGCCCTATTGTTTGCCCATTAACTTTCATTGGGGAAACCACATTTATTTCATATCCTATCGGTTTTGTGGGTAGAATATCATATTTTTTTCTTCCCTTTTTTTAGACATAGTCAAGATTTGGTTTGTCATGTTCTATTTTGAGTTTGATGAACAAATACTGGGAAAGGAAAAAAATCTTCCCATGTGCTAGAGTTGATAAGCTGGGATGATTTAATTCTAGAGCTACTAGTGACTGTCTTCTCTGATTATATAAAGGGTGAAGACAGAAAGAGAAAAATGAAAATATTCCCAGAACCATCTGGGAGCCAATAAGAAGCCCCAGACAACAGGAGTAATCTCATCCTCTCCCAACAGGGATCATACTGGGCTCTATGAACTGGGACTTCTAGTCCTTCCTCTGTTACAAGGGCTTGAGAGGGCAAGAAGGGCCATGGCGCTCATAAAAATATCCTCAGGCATACTTCTTAAAAAAAAAAGGGCAAAGGTAAATCTCTGACTTGTCTTTCCACTTGGAGGAAGCCTACCCTACTTCTTTAAGAGGGTCAAGAGTGAATCCTTGGAAGGACTTACACTTGTAACAATGGTGGATAGCTATTTATGACCTACTCTCTTGCTGAAAACAACTAGAAAAACTGAGTAAAATTTAACAAACATTGGTAGCTAACAAGGAATTGCAAAATTATTAGACAAAAATCCAGAAGATGGAAATTGAGAAAGGCAAATTTAGAATTTAAGTGTACTGTTCCCTTGGGTGCATTTGCTGATTCCCAAAGAGGTTGATGAATTTATTACAGACTTGTGGAACCCACCATGTAAGGGCAAACCTTACTTCCCTAGAAGTAAGGCTGACCTTGAAATAGAAAAGGAGGGTACATAATCCGATTCATCTTCAATTTAGCAAGCATAACCTTAAAAAAAATACTGCAAGAACATTTCAAGAAAGGATAATTACAGACCAATCTCTCTCATCATTATAGATGCAAAAATATTAGCAAAGCAAATCTATGTATATATACATATATCTATATACAGTATCTCTATATATCTCTTTTTATAAATGTAAATGTATATATATGCACATATGAATGAATATATGTGTATTACATGTGATGCCATGTACATACATGCATATGTATTTGTGTATGTGTAATTGACAGGTTGATTTTACAATGGAAATAAAGGGGCGCCTGCATGGCTCATTTGGTTGAGTGTCTGACTCTTGATTTCAGCTCAGGTCATGATATCAAGCCCTGTGTTGGGCTCTGCACTTAAGTTGCTCCCTCTCTCTGCCCCTTCTCCATTCATACTCTCTAAATAGAAAAATACAATCTTTAAAAAAATTAAAATAGGCGCGGTGGAGCAAGATGGCGGAGGAGTAGGAGACCTGGATTTTGTCTCCTCTCAGGAATTCAGCTGGATAGGGATCAAACCACTCTGAACACCTACAAACCCAACAGGAGATCGAAGAAAGGAATAGCAACAACTCTCTGAACAGAAAAGCGACCACTTTCTGGAAGGTAGGACGTGTGGAGAAGTGAATCCGAGGCGATATTCGGGAGGATAGACGGCGGGGGAGGGGCCTCCGGCGGCCGCTTCTGGCAAGTGATAGAGCCGCGGAGCACAAAATCGGAACTTTTAAAAGTCTGCTCCACTGAGGGACGTCACTCTGGTGGCTAAGCGGGGGGTGGAACCCTCCGGGACAGTGGTCTCAGGACCCTCGGGGTCACAGAAAGACCGGGGGTGCCTGAGTGTGGCAGAGCTCCCAGGTATCGGAGCAGGGAAGCCGGCTGCAGAGGCGGAGCCCAGGCGCGGGCTCTCAGCTCGGGGTGGCCATAAACCGCGATCCATGGCATAGTCAGGCCACTGCTCCTCCAGCAGGGACCCAACAAGCGGCAGATCCGGGGAGACTCACCTTCCTCCCCCGGGAGGAGCTGCGCGGGAGTGCGCCGCAGGGATCTGCTGGGTTTGGAGACTCCACCCGGGGTCGGGTGCCAGAGATAGAAACGCGCGGTCACAGGCCGGGTGAGCACGGAGTGCGGCCGGAGACCGGGGAGACGGGAGTGACTGACTGCTTTTCTCTGGGGGCACACTGAGGAGTGGGGCCCCGAGGTCTCGGCTTCTATGGGGTGGAGATTGGGAGGCTGCCATTTTCACTCTCTGCCTCCAAAGCTGTACGGAAAGCTCGCAGGGAACAAAAGCCCCGGAGAGCAAACCCGAGCAGATTACTTAGCCGGGAGGGGGCAAGGGCGGGGCAATTCCGCCTCCGGCAGAGACATTTGGAAACCACGGCAACAGGCCCCTCCCCAGAAGATCAGCGAGAACAGCCAGCCAAGGCCAAGTTTACCGACCAGTGAGAATGGCAGAACTCCAGCGCTAGGGGACTACTGCACATAGAATTCATGGCTTTTTTACCATGATTCTGTAGTCTTTCAAAGTTAATTTTTTTTTAACTGTCTTTTTTTCTTTTTTTTTCTTTTTGAATTTTTCTTTTTCCCTTTTTCAACCAACATCTTATCAATCCCTTTTTTAAAAAAAAAAAACATTTTTATTTTTCATTTTTAGAGTCATATTCTATGCCTTCATAGTAGTTACCCGTATTTTTGGCTTATATATATAAGCTGTTCTCTCTTTAAATTTTTGAGATAGTTTCTTCTAACAGATTAAAATATACCCTAAATCTCTAGTATATGGTGTTTTCTATACCCCTGCCTGATCACATCCTCTCCCTTTTTTTTTCTTTTTTCTTTTTTTAAATCCTCTTCTTTCTTTTTTCAAACAACTTCTTATCAATTCCTTTTATAAAATTTTTTATAATTTCCATCTTTACAGTCATATTCCATCCCTTTATCATATCAACCCTTATTTTTGTAAATATATAAGTTTTTCTTTCTTTAAAATTTTGGGAGGCACTTTCTCCTAAAAGACCAAAATACACCCCAAATCTAGTGTGTGGCACTGATCTATATACCAGCCTGATCATATTTGATCACATTAGTTTTTTTTTTTGTTGTTGTTGTTGTTGTTTTGTTTTGTTTGTGTTTGTTTTTATCTTTATCTTTTTCTTTTTTTCTTTTTCTTTTTTTCTCTCTTTCCCTTTCTTTTCCCCCTGCGTCAGGTCTTTTCTGATTTGTTTAGAGTATATTTTCTGGGGACATTGTTACTCTGCTAGCATTTTGTTCTCTCATTAATCTATTCTCCTCTGCACAAAATGACAAGACAGAAAAAATCACCTCAACAAAAAGAACAAGAGGTAGTACTGACTGCCAGGGACCTACTCAATACAGACATTAGTACGATGTCAGATCTAGAGTTCAGAATCATCACTTTAAAGATACTAGCTGGGCTTGAAAAAAATATGGAAGTTATTAGAGAAACCCTTTCTGGAGAAGTAAAAGAACTAAAATCCAACCAAGTAGAAATCAAAAAGGCTATTAATGAGATGCAATAAAAAATGGGGGCGCTAACTGCTAGAATAAATGAGGCAGAAGAGAGAATCAGTAATATAGAAGATGAAATGATGGAAAATAAAGAAGCTGAGAAAAAGAGAGATAAACAACTACTGGATCACGAGGGCAGAATTCGAGAGATAAGCAATACCATAAGACGAAACAACATTAGAATAATTGGGATCCTAGAAGAAGAAGAAAGAGAGAGAGGGGCAGAAGGTATAATGGAGCAAATTATAGCAGAGAACTTCCCTAATTTGGGGAAGGAAACAGGCATGAAAATCCAGGAAGCACAGAGAACCCCTCTCAAAATCAATAAAAATAGGTCAACACCCCGACATCTAATAGTAAAACTTACGAGTTTCATAGACAAAGAGAAAATCCTGAAGGCAGCTCGGGAGAAGAGATATGTAACCTACAATGGTAGAAACATTAGATTGGCAACAGACCTATCCACAGAGACCTGGCAGGCCAGAAAGGACTGGCAGGATATATTCAGAGCACTAAATGAGAAAAATATGCAGCCAAGAATACTATATCCAGCTAGGCTGTCATTGAAAATTGAAGGAGAGATAAAAAGCTTCCAGGACAAACAAAAACTAAAGGAATGTGCAAACACAAAACCAGCCCTACAGGAAATATTGAAAGGGGTCCTCTAAGCAAAGAGACAGCCTAAAAGCAACATAGACCAGAAAGGAACACAGACAATATACGGTAACAGTCACCTTACAGGCAATACAATGGCACTAAATTCCTATCTTTCAATAGTTACCCTGAATGTAAATGGGCTCAATGCCCCAATCAAAAGACACAGGCTATCAGACTGGATTAAAAAACAAGACCCATCGATATGCTGTCTGCTGGAGACTCATTTTAGAACCAAAGACACCACCAAATTGAAAGTGAGGGGGTGGAAAACCATTTACCATGCTAATGGACACCAAAAGAAAGCTGGGGTGGCAATCCTTATATCAGACAAATTAGATTTTCAACCAAAGACAGTAATAAGAGATGAGGAAGGACATTATATCCTACTTAAAGGATCTATCCAACAAGAAGATCTAACAATTGTAAATATCTATGCCCCTAACATGGGAGCAGCCAATTATATACGCCAATTAATAACAAAAGCAAAGAAACACATCGACAACAATACAACAATAGTGGGGGACTTTAACACCCCCCTCACTGAAATGGACAGATCATCTAAGCAAAAGATCAACAAGGAAATAAAGACTTTAAATGACACACTGGACCAAATGGACTTCACAGACATATTCAGATATTCCACCCCAAAGCAACAGAATACACATTCTTCTCTAGTGCCCATGGAACATTCTCCAGAATAGATCACATCCTAGGTCATAAATCAGGTCTCAACTGGTACCAAAAGATTGGGATCATTCCCTGCCTATTTTCAGACCACAATGCTTTGAAACTAGAACTCAATCACAAGAGGAAAGTCGGAAAGAACTCAAATACATGGAGGCTAAAGAGCATCCTACTAAGGAATGAATGGGTCAACCAGGAAATTAAAGAAGAATTAAAAAAATACATGGAAACCAATGAAAATGAAAACACAACTATTCAAAATCTTTGGGATGCAGCAAAGGCAGTCCTAAGAGGAAAGTATATAGCAATGCAAGCCTTTCTCAAGAAATAAGAAAGGTCTCAAGTACACAACCTAACCCTACACCTAAAGGAGCTGGAGAAAGAACAGCAAATAAAGCCTAAACCCAGCAGGAGATGAGAAATAATCAAGATCAGAGCAGAAATCAATGAAATAGAAACTAAAAGAACAGTAGAACGGATCAACGAAACTAGGAGCTAGTTCTTTGAAAGAATTAACAAGATTGATAAACCCCTGGCCAGACTTATCAAAAAGAGAAGAGAAATGACCCAAATCAACAAAATCATGAATGAAAGAGGAGAGATCACAACCAACACCAAAGAAATACAAACAATTATAAGAACATACTATGAGCAACTCTATCCCAGCAAATTAGATAACCTGGAAGAAATGGAGGCATTCCTAGAGATGTATCAACTACCAAAACTGAACCAGGATGAAATAGAAAACCTGAACAGACCTATAACCACTAAGGAAATGGAAGCAGTCATCAAAAATCTCCCAAAAAACAAAAGCCCAGGGCCAGATGGCTTCCCAGGGGAATTCTACCAAACATTTCAAGAAGAATTAATACCTATTCTTCTGAAACTGTTCCAAAAAATAGAAATGGAAGGAAAACTTCCAAACTCATTTTATGAGGCCACCATTACCTTGATCCCAAAACCAAAGACCCCATCAAAAAGGAGAATTACAGACCAATATCCCTGATGAACATGGATGCAAAAATTCTCACCAAAATACTAGCCAATAGGATCCAACAGTACATTAAAAGGATTATTCACCATGACCAAGTGGGATTTATCCGTGGGCTGCAAGGTTGGTTCAACATCCGCAAATCAATCAATGTGATACAATACATTAACAAAAGAAAGAACAAGAATCATATGATCCTCTCAATAGATGCAGAAAAAGCATTTGACAAAGTACAGCATCCTTTCTTGATCAAAACTCTTCAGAGTATAGGAATCGAGGGTACATACCTCAATATCATAAAAGCCATCTATGAAAAACCTACAGCGAATATCATTCTCAATGGGGAAAAACTGAGAGCTTTCCCCCTAAGGTCAGGAACACGGCAGGGATGTCCACTATCACCACTGCTATTCAACATAGTATTGGAAGTCCTAGCCACAGCAATCAGACAACAAAAAGAAATCAAAGGCATCCAAATTGGCAAAGAAGAAGTCAAACTCTCACTCTTTGCAGATGATATGATACTTTATGTGGAAAACCCAAAAGACTCCTCCCCAAAACTGCTAGAACTCATACAGGAATTCAGTCAAGTGGCAGGATATAAAATCAATGCACAGAAATCAGTGGCATTCCTATACACCACCAACAAGACAGAAGAAAGAGAAATTAAGAAGTCGATCCCATTTACAATTGCACCCAAAACCATAAGATACCTAGGAATAAATCTAACCAAAGAGGCAAAGGATCTGTACTCAGAAAACTATAAAATACTCATGAAAGAAATTGAGGAAGACACAAAGAAATGGAGAAACGTTCCATACTCATGGATTGGAAGAACCAATATTGTGAAGATGTCAATGCTACCTAGAGCAATCTACACATTCAATGCAATCCCCATCAAAATACCATCCACTTTTTTCAAAGAAATGGAACAAATAATCCTAAAATTTGTATGGAACCAGAAAAGACCCGCATAGCCAGAGGAATGTTGAAAAAGAAAAGCAAAGCTGGTGGCATCACAATTCCGGACTTCCACCTCTATTACAAAGCTGTCATCATCAAGACAGTATGGTACTGGCCAAAAACAGACACATAGATCAATGGAACAGAAGAGAGAGCCCAGAAATGGACCCTCAACTCTATGGGCAACTCATCTTTGACAAAGCAGGAAAGAATGTCCAGTGGAACAAAGACAGTCTCTTCAACAAATGGTGTTGGGAAAATTGGATAGCCACATGCAGAAGAATGAAACTGGACCATTTCCTTACACCACACACAAAAATAGACTCCAAATGGTTGAAAGACCTCAATGTGAGAAAGGAGTCCATCAAAATCCTAAAAGAGAACACAGGCAGCAACCTCTTCAACCTCAGCCGCAGCAACTTCTTCCTAGAAACATCACCAAAGGCAAGGGAAGCAAGGGCAAAAATGAACTATTGGGACTTCATCAAGATAAAAAGCTTTTGCAAAGCAAAGGAAACAGTCAACAAAACCAAAAGACAACCAACAGAATGGGAGAAGATATTTGCAAATGACATATCAGATAAAGGGCTAGTATCCAAAATCTATAAAGAACTCATCAAACTCAACACCCAAAGAACAAAGAATCCAATCAAGAAATGGGCAGAAGACATGAACAGACATTTTTCCAAAGAAGACATCCAAATGGCCAACAGAGACATGAAAAAGTGCTCAATATCGCTCGGCATCAGGGAAATCCAAATCAAAACCTCAATGAGATACCACCTCACACCAGTCAGAATGGCCAAAATTAACGTCAGGAAACGACAGATGTTGGTGGGGATGCGGAGAAAGGGGAACCCTCCAACACTGTTGGTGGGAATGCAAGCTGGTGCAGCCACTCTGGAAAACTGTATGGAGGTTCTTCAAAAGGTTGAAAATAGAGCTACCATATGATCCAGCAATTGCACTACTGTGTATTTACCCCAACGATACAAAAGTAGGGATCTGAAGGGGTACATGCACCCCGATGTTTATAGCAGCAATGTCCACAATAGCCAAACTGTGGAAAGAGCCAAGATGTCCATCGACAGATGAATGGATAAAGAAGATGTGGTATAGATATACAATGGAATATTATGCAGCCATCAAAAGGAATGAGATCTTGCCATTTGCAATGACGTGGATGGAACTGGAGGGTATTATGTTGAGTGAAATAAGTCAAACTGAGAAAGACATGTATCATATGATCTCACTGATATGAGGATTTCTTAATTGTAGGAAACAAACTGAGGGTTGCTGGAGTGGGGGGTGCGGTGGGAGGGATGGGGTGACTGGGTGATAGACACTGGGGAGGGTATGTGCTCTGGTAAGCGCTGTGAATTGTGCAAGACTGTTGAATCTCAGATCTGTACCTCTGAAACAAATAATGCAATATATGTTAAGAAAAAAAAAAAGAAGAAGAAGGTAGCGGGAGGGGAAGAATGAAGCGGGGGAAATCGGAGGGGTAGACGAACAATGAGAGACGATGGACTCTGAAAAACAAACAGGGTTCTAGAGGGGAGGGGGGTGGGAGGATGGGTTAGCCTGGTGGTGGGTATTGAGGAGGGCACGTTCTGCATGGAGCACTGGGTGTTATGCACAAACAGTGAATCATGGAACACTTCATCTAAAACTAATGATGTAATGTATGGTGATTAACAGAAGAATTAAAAAAAATTAAAAAAAATTTAAAATAAAAGGGAAATACAGGAGGACAATGTTAGAAAAGACACTCTTAAAGAATAAGAAAATAATAATCTCTCTACTGGATAAGAAGACTTTATAAAGTCATAGAAACTGAGAGAGTGTGGTGTTGAGTCAAAGGGAAAAAATAGAATAACAGAATAGAACAAAATAGAATAGAATAGTCCAAAAGGCTTGTTGAGGACATTGTCTATTTACGACTCAGTATCATGTTTATATGAAAAAAATAATAGTAACACGAGACTAATGTAGTTAGCGCATAAAAAAATACCACTTGTAAAAACTTAATTGGTTATAGTTTCAATTCACTTAGCAAAATTTAGAAAAAAGGTATTTTGACAGGGTAGGAGTAAAAGAAAGAGGAGCCTTAGAGAGAGAGAATAGAAAAAAACCCAGAAACAGTTAAAGCACAACGTCATTTGGAACACAGGACAAAAAATAAGCAATAAGTATAGTTAGTAGATTAAGATGTTCCTAGGAAAGAGAGTAACATGATCTTTAAAAAGGAAAAGAACAAATTAAGTTCAAGATGCATTGGACAAATAATTATTATGTTTCTTTATAAGAAAAAATAAAAACGAACTAGTTATACGAAATCAGAAAATTTTGGATGATATAATTCTGAGCATGTGTCACCTTATCATAATGCCATATATGTCCATGATTCAGGGTCTCAGATGATATGCAGACCTTATTCTCTTTTTCTATCTTTCAGCTCTATTTCATTCATGCATACATGAAATGAATAGGTATCTATGGTGTTCAGTACATTCTATGTTCTTTGTAATGTTACATGAATGCACACAACTAACAAAAATTCCCTCTGTGTGGAGCTTTCATTCTTTTTTTTTTTTAAGTTTTTATTTATTTATTTGAGAGAGAGAGAGAGTATGAGCAGTGGGAGCGTTAGGCAGAGGGAGAAGCAGACTCCCTGCAGAGCAAGGAGCCCGAGGCGGGTCTCGATCCTGGGACTCCAGGATCGTGACTTGAGCTGAAGGCAGTAGCTTAACCAACTGAGCCACTCAGGCACCCTTCATTCTAGTTGTGAAATAGAGACAATAACAAATAATGTAATAAATACATTTTATAGTTTGTTAGATGGCAATAAGTCGGTCCCAGGACCCTGGGATCATGACCTGAGCTAAAGGCAGATGCTCAACCGACTAAGCCACCCAAGCATCCCCACATTGCTATTTTAAATAAGATGGTTGGGGGTACTTCTTTGAGCAGGGGATACTTGAGCAAATACCTGGAGCAAAGAAAGTAGAGTAGTTAACAGCATATCTGAAAGTATGTTGCGGTCAGAGAGGATATGGCCCTAAGATGGCCAGTGTCTCATGTCCTCTTTGTAGAATAAATAAAAATGGTAGAAACTCAATTAGAAAAGTAATGAAACATCAGACATGGTAAGTCCTGTGAGCCACCATGAGGACCTTGGCTTTTACTTGAGTAAGATGGGAGGATACTGGAGAGGTAGAGGAGTGACAATATCTAACTTGTGTCATTAAAGGATCACTCTGGCTGCAGTTGAGAATAGGCTACAAAGGAGTCAATGTTAAAAGCGGCAAGACTGGGACGCCTGGGTGGCTCAGTCGGTTAAGCGTCTGCCTTCGGCTCAGGTCATGATCCCAGGGTCCTGGGATCGAGTCCTGCATCTGGCTCCCTGCTCCGCGGGGAGCCTGCTTCTCCCTCTGCCTCTGTCTCTCTCTCTGTGTCTCATGAATAAATAAATAAAGTCTTTTTAAAAAAAAAAGCGGCAAGACTATTTGCAATGACATGGTTGGAACTGGAGGATATTATGCTGAGCGAAATAAGTCAATCAGAGAAAGACATGTATCATATGACCTCACTGATATGAGGAATTCTTAATCTCAGGAAACAAACTGAAGGTTGCTGGAGTGGGGGGTGGGGTGGGAGGGATGGGCTGACTGGGTGATAGACACTGGGGAGGGTATGTGCTCTGGTAAGCGCTGTGAATTGTGCAAGACTGTTGAATCTCAGATCTGTACCTATGAAACAAATAATGCAATATATGTTAAGAAAAAAAAAAGAAGAAGATAGCAGGAGGGGAAGAATGAAGGGGGGAAATTGGGGGGGTAGACAAACCATGAGAGACGATGGACTCTGTTGATGGTTACTCAGGGGTAATCCAGTTAAATGCACATGGTGGCTCCAACCATAAAGGGAACAATGGAGATAGTGACATGAGTTATTTATTCACATACATTTTGATGGCCATAAAGATTTTATGACTGATTTGGATAGTAAATCTATGAAGAATCAAGATGACTAAGAATTTTAGCTTGAGCAACTGAAAGGATAGAATTCCCGTCAAGTATGATAGGGAAGATAATAAACTTAATATTTCGGGGAAGGGAGCCAGAACCAGTAGTTTAGTTTTAGACATATTAATTTGGATATGGATATGCCACATTCTAGCAGAGATGTTGAATAGACAGTTGGATATACAAGTCTAGAGTTCAGAACAGAAATCCTGGCAGGAGGGGTGCCTGGGTGGGTCAGTCGGCTAAGCATCTGACTTGGGCTCAAGTCATGATCCCAGGACTCATAATCCCAGGGTCCTGGGATGGAGCCCCACATCAGGCTCCCCGCTCAGAAAGGGAGTCTGCTTCTCCCTCTCCCTTCTGCCACTCCCCTGCCTTGTACTCTATCTCTCTCACTCTCTCTCTTAAATAAAAAATTAAAAAAATTAAAAAATTAAAAAATATAAATACATCTTCTTAAAAAGAAATTTTGGCAGGAGATTAATAAAAATTAGAGTCATTTGCATGTAAAGGGTATTATACCAAAGAGACTAGATGAAATTACCAAGAGATTGTGTGTGAAAGAAGAGGAGAAGATAAAAGACTGAGTCCTAGGCCACTCCAAAGTTAGGGTGCCAGGGAAAAGAGTGGGCATTTGCACAAAAGATAGAACCTGTGACTTGCAAGACAAAACAAAGGAGAGTAGTATAAGTCCAAGTGAGGAAAATGTATTAGTGAAGAAAGTGAATTCCATTTCTAAAATCTGCTAATAAATGAGATCACTGGTAACATTGACAGAGGCACTGTTTGGAAGTGTAGAAGAAAAGCTTGATTGGACACAATCTGAGAGAGAACAAAAGAAATTAAGTAAACAGAGAAGTTATAATCTTTTGAGGAGTTTGTAGGAAAGGGGAGCAGCAAACGGGTGGTAGCAGGTGGGGAAAATGAGGTCACAGGAGGTTTTGTTTGATAGAGAAGCAGATTCTACATGACTTTTACTTAAAGTGACCTTCATAAAAGTCAACTATTTATCATTAAAATATAACTTTTCAAAGGGGACTCTTCAAAGGCCAACACAATATTCCATCAAGTACATATAAGTTTGGTTAAAACATTATCTTTTGTAACATTGCATTAAAAAATTAAAATACTGATTCTATGCTATATACAGCTATATTTTATTTGTTAAAAAAATGAATACTTAAAGTGTGTATATTTTGGATGAATCCTTTGAAATATATTGACCTTTACCTGGTGATTTTAATCGAGTATGTGGAACACTTTGAGACATCCAAGTAGATGGATTTATAAAAAAAAAAAAAATAGTACACATATTCTCTAAAATATAAATGATTTCAATGTTTTCAGTATGACACATTGTACTAAATAATCTTTTTCTTTGATTTTACTTTCCACAAAATGGGCTGAGAAATATATGATATTAAACAGGTATCCCCATTTTACAGGTGGGGCAACTGATGCTTATCATATACAAAAGTCAAATTGTATAAGATTGTACAGATATTCCAGTCTTCCTCCTAATACTCAGTATTCTAAATGTATGGAACAAACACTTTTTGCATTGATGTTTACATCAGTTCATTGCATTCATTGTTTTGCATTCTTTTATACACATATACCCCTATGTGGAAATTTTTGACAGGAGGAATTGTATTGCTATTTCTTTTTCATATATTCACCACACCAAATTTGGTACCATATGTGTTTAACAAATATTTCCTAAATTTATGAATAAACATTCTAAAATATTATGATTGATATCTCCTTATAAAAGCAAAGACTAAAAATTAGGAGATAACTGACTTCAGTTTTAAGATATACAAAACTCAAACTGTGCTTTTAGGCATTTAGTGTATCAAAAGTTATGCAGGGGCACCTGGGTGGCTCAGTTGGTTAAGCATCCAACTCTTGATTTTGGCTCAGGTCATGATCTCAGGGTCATGAGGTCGGGCTCCTTGCTCAGTGCAGAGTCTGCTTGTTCCTCTCCCTTTGCTCCTTCCCCCTGCTCACTCTCTTGCTCTCGGTGCCTCTCTGTCTCATCAATCAATCAATCTTTTTAAAAAAGTTATGCAAACAGCTAAGATAGCGCAACAGCTCAATTTTCCCTATCAGCTGATTTTCTCTCAATTATAATTAAAACACTGTGACACTTGACAATTGTTGAAAGTATTTTCAGTGTTTTTATGCCGTGTCTTTTATCATGGGACAGAAAACTTTTTCTCCTTTCTCAGAGTTACCTTCAGTCTCTTTGTTCACTGGGATGGGACAAAATAGACTTCTTTACACAGAGACTTCAAAGGGAATGTTTGGAAAAAGAGAAATGTATAATCCTTTTGTCTTATGATGCCCAGATGAAATTTAACTGAAGACATCTTTAAGATTTAGTTCTTGGGGCACCTGGGTGGCTCAGTTGGTTAAGCGACTGCCTTCAGCTCAGGTCATGATCCTGGAGTCCCGGGATCGAGTCCCACATCGGGCTCCCTGCTCAGCAGGGAGTCTGCTTCTCCCTCTGACCCTCCTCCCTCTCATGCTCTCTGTCTCTCATTCTCTCTCTCGCAAATAAATAAAAAATTAAAAAAAAAAAAGATTTAGTTCTTAATTTTAACTCTTAGATATTGACAAAAACAACATTGAGCTCTTCATCTTAACCTTATTGACTTCCCTCTCATTATACCTATTCTTTCCTGTTATTTTACATTCTTTCTCATTGCCTTATGGTGCCAATTTTATTAATTTTTATTTTCTGACATAAAAATCTTCTGACTACTAATTTCTCCCCTTTGCTATCTATTAATAGTGTTTCTTGACAGCCTTGTGTGATTAATGACAGCTTTGTAAAAAAAACATTTCACATGCAGCAGTAATTTGAGAAATACTGCTTGAAGTAAATACTTGTAAAGACCTAAAACTTTTAGGACTTTTGGCAGATGAAAGTGATTTTGTTTGGAAACCTGTATAATCCAATATACATTTTCCAGTGTATATTCAAAAAGTGTTTTTTGCTGACATTCCTAAGTCTGTTCAGATATGAATACTACCTATCTTTATAACAGGAGAGACAAGCTATGTGCATGTTGCTAATAGACTACCACAGGAGATGACCAAATCACCAAATAAATCAATACATTTAATGATGAATTTCATAGTAGATTCTCAATGATTATTATTGACTAGTTGACTTACTGCACTTATTTGTTACTGATCATTGATCTCTTTTTCTTCAACATGAAATATACATTGCTTTCTCCCCTTTTTTATTAAATATGAAATTCTCGTACCTGTTGATCTAATGGAACAGATACCTGGAAAGCTTTTGTTTTCAAGTGTTTTAAAATGTCACAGTTACCCAGGCTTCTTGAGTTTTAATAATTGGTTCTGTAATGTTGTTAAGAACCTTCACACAGCTTATTAATATGGGCAGACTTCTACATCTTCTTCCCTTTTCTCAACTTAATTAACATAGCTCCATACTGAAAGTGGAAGAGAAAGACCAGTCTTACTTAGCAGTACAACAACTTAACCATAAGCCAACACTAATAAGGAACATTAACTGTAAAATATTACAGTACCTCACTGAATATCTCATCAATTGGGCATGCCATCTCTTTTAAGATCTTGGAACATACCTTTCAGATGATGGTTGCTTAGCATTTTCACATGGAATGTGTAGCAATATTTCCTCTCTAGTGCAAATTTACTTTAACTGAGCCGAGCATGGAGACCACACGGGGCTCAATCTTATGACCCTGAGATCACGACCTGAGCCAAAATCAAGAGTTGGACGCTCAACCAACTGAACCACCCAGGCATCCTTAAATCATTCTTTACATTATTCCCTGGTGTGAGCATTTTAAATCCTACTTAAATAAAAATCCTGCAGAGGCTTGCCATTACATGACTTCTTAGTTGAATATATATGATTTTGCAGGTAGGAACCCAAGTTTATGTTCTAGCCTCATCTCCTGACACTTGACCTTATTTAGTTCACCGTAGCATGAGACTGAGCTACTCACTGTGACTATGCTAGACTCTGCCTAGACGTTCTTCTCCTTTTCTATTTGGTGAATTTTTGCTTATTTTCAGCTCCAATGTTGACACTACTCTGAAGTATTTTCTATTTTCCATGAGGAATTAGTTACTCCCTCTTTTCTGTCACCATATACATGCCCTTTTTAGCATCATGTTGTCATAATTAGTTATTTGCCTATTTCCCCCTCTTCAAGTGTGGAAATCAGAGCTTATACTCTGTCCACTTCCAAGTACAGCACCTGCATATCATGAAGGCTCCTCAATCATTATAAATAAATGGCTCTTGGGCTCTTGTCAGTATTTTTGTTTTGGTATTATTTTATAAACTACTACTCTCTTATATCTGGGACACTTAATATTTTATTAAATAAAATAGCATATAATTTGGGATGCCCTTTTTGCCTTAAGGGCTTGAAGCTGACATGTAAATATGGAATTAACAAAACGGAAAAGATGATGAACCATAACCAGCCTATTCAATGACTATAGATTATATTACACATCCCATATAGAAATGTAGTCTCTGCAAGTCATATAAGAGGCATCCATTCTCTAGATAAGAAATACAGTATCCTTTCCTAGTGGTTAGGAACCTTGAAAGTCACAGAAGTCTTCTTATGGGCCAAATGAAATATTTCTTAATGAAGTTTAATTCTGTTTCTTGGTTCATTCCTCAAGGATAATTGATAATGGCTGAGTCTCATCAATCAATTAACAAATCAGCAAGTACTATTTATTGAGTTCTTACCACACAGTCATCACTATAATTACAAAATTGGGAAACATAAGATGTATAAGACATCACAGTTGTTCTTTTGCAGTTTTCATTTCCTTATGATATGCTCCATGGAAAAATCATTTATTAATTAATCCAAAAATATTTACTGAGATTCTGATTTGTTCTAGGGACTGAGCAAAGCACTAGGGTAACAGGAAGAAGATTTGATCTCTTTAAGAAATACAAAATAGTCTATCCTATCCCAAAATACAGCCTTCTTAATGTGAACACTTGCACCGAAATGTCATGAGTTTTGTTTGAGGCATGGATGCTGACTCTACTCCATAGCTGCAGAAGTCAAGGTTGTTAGAGTAGCATTTATTGTTGCATGTATCAGTTATCTGTTGCCATAATAATACTATACATCAAAGACCCACAAAACTTAGTAGATTAAATCAACAAGCATTTATTATTTCTTTTTTTTTTAAAGATTTTATTTATTTATATGACAGAGAGAGAGATAGCGAGAACAGGAACACAAGCAGGGGGAGTGGGAGAGGGAGAAGCAGGCTTCCCACCGAGCAGGGATCCCCATGCTGGGCTCGATCCCAGGACCCTGGGATCATGACCTGAGCTGAAGGCAGACACTTAATGACTGAGCCACCCAGACACCCCGCATTTATTATTTCTTTCAAACTTATAGGTAAGTAGCTTCTGCTGAAACAAAGCTTAGCAAAGTTTACTCATGTATCTTTGGTTAACTGTGTGTTGGCGAGGTGAGTTTGCTGACATTGGCTGGGCTCTCTCACGTGTCTAGATTCCCACCTAAGACAACTGACTGGGCTTTACTTAATGTATCTCACCTCTAGCAGCCTAGTCTGGGCCTGTTGGCATGTTGTCAAGGCAAAGGTAGGGGAGCAAAATGGAGAGAGATAGAGAAGAAATGTGCAAGAATTTTTTTCAAATCTTTACCAAATTTACTAAATGTTCCATTGGCCAAAGCAAGTGACTTGAACAATCTAAGAGTCAGAGTACATACTAAAGGGCATATATACAGAAAGACATGAAAAATTTGGCAGCAATATGATCAATCTGCCACACTAGAGTAGCTAATCATTGAGAGGTAGATTCCAAGCCAAAGTGCCCAGAAACCTTATGTTAAAGATTTTTTTAATCCTTTGCCATTTCAAATGCAGGAGGTAAGGGAGTTTGGACTGACTCAGATTAAAAAAGATGATGATTTGCTGGACATAACCACAGAATCACTGATTGAATTTGAGCATCCTATAACAAGTAAGTCTTTCTGGCCAAAGATGGAAGCTATAGGAATATGAAGGAGCTAACTATACCACAAACCTACCCACAAAGTTCATGTCTACACTATAGCAATAATGGTATTCCTCTGCTCCAGCTGCTACCTTTATGTGGTTCTTTTTGGAAGGGTAATTTCCCATGGTCACACTTAGTTGAGGGGCCATTATGCCTTGAAGACCCGAGTTACTGGCATTTTTTGAATTATATCTTGTAGGTTGAATTGTGTTTTCCAAAGACATATGTTGAAGATATTATCCTCAGTATTTTAGAATGTGGTCTTGTTTTGGAAATAGGGTCATTGCAGATGCAATTAGTTAAGGTGAGATCATACCAGAATAGGGTTAACCAACTGATGTCCTTCCAAGAAGAGGGGAGAGAAACACAGAAAGGAGATTGCCATATGAAGACATGGAGAAACCTAGGGAGAAGATCATCATGAGATAACAGAGGCAGAGATTGGAGTGATGCTTCTACAAGTCAAGGATTACCAGGAATTGCCAATAACTGCCCGAAGCTAGGAGAGAAACATGAAACAGATTCTCAGAGCTCTCAGAAGGAACCAACCTTGCTGACACACTGATTTTGGATTTCCGGCCTTCAGAATTTTGAGAGAATACATTTCTGTGGTTTTGAGCTGTCCAGTTTGTGGAAATGATTTTGGAATTGGGCAATGAGTAACCCCAGGAGAGCTGTTTGGGGCATGTTACCAGTGTCTGAAGCTCTGCAGAACTA
The DNA here is from genome assembly GCF_002201575.2 of Neomonachus schauinslandi. NCBI lineage: Eukaryota > Metazoa > Chordata > Mammalia > Carnivora > Phocidae > Neomonachus > Neomonachus schauinslandi. Next base: position 23,221,704 of record NC_058404.1, read on the forward strand.
GAACTACATTTGCTCTTCCTCCTCTGTAACCAGTTCTCTAGGTATGGCATAGCTTTCAAAAGTTCTCAAAACTCCTATCTTATTCAGACCACTTTCCCAGGACTATTGGAGCTACTCACTGTGTACCTGTGTCTCCAAGAGAATGCTAATCCCAGTGATTTCAGGGTGATTGGCCCATCCTATTTTTACGTGACATTTTTGGTTATTATTCTAGCTTTAAGAATCAAACATTTAATCTCTGACTACTCTGGTAGGGCTGCACTATGCATCCAAATGATTTTACCTTTTGAGGGTTTGAGCAAGTCCCATGGCCTCCTACATTTCTTCAAGCACTATGCCCTCTGTAGAATGCTTCTTTTCTCTAACTGCTTCAGCCTTTATTACAAGTACCCCCAGGAGAGCCTGTTGGTTTATATTGTTCTCTAGTTATTATTGGGGATTAAGATTCTTGTCTTACAGCCAGTATAAGCTTTGACATTTTTATATTCCCAAGGTGCCTAGCACATTGTAAGGAACATATTGGTGCTCTTAGCTTGTTGGTTCTTGACCCTTTTACCAGAACAGTTATTGTCAAAAATCAATGGAGAAAATTCTCTGGAGGTTTATTGATAGTGGTGGTGGGAGGGAGGTAGTTGAATAAAAGGGAAGAAAAGCATTACACCGGGCTGATGAGGCAGCTGTCTCTATGCTCCAAGTACTATCTCACCCTAGCCATTGACCAAAGGGCCTGAAATGATTACCATTAAAGTTACTTATAATTATTTTTGAGAGATACTAACTTCTAACTGGTAAATAGAAGATCTAACTCATTGAAAAGCTGGAACAGGAGACATGCTATGAATAAGTATTAACTCTTGTTCCATAGAGTCCTGTGGGAGTGGAATTGGGGAGAGAGGTTTCAGTCATGGGGAAGTAGATGTCTGGTAAAAAGTATTTTCCTTTGCTCCAGAAATTTGTTTTGAATGATAGGAAGTAGTTATGAGACAGCAAGGGAGAAAAGGGGTTAATCAGCAGGAAGATGTCAATAAATAGAATAAGATGTGGGAGAATAAATTTTGCCAATTTCTTAAGGTGGATCCATAGTGAGAGAATTGGGGTGTTCATCATGAGGATAATTTTCTTCCTCCATTGTTGTTCCTGGTAGTTCTGGCAGGAGAGCATGTATATCTAGATTCCTGCTTCATTTATGAAAGATATACATGTGAATACAGAAAATATACTGTGAATACATCTTAATTTTTTTAAGAGCCTAGGAAGCTTTTCACAGAAGCAATTAAAAACATCTTCAGCTTTGATTTACTCCTTTGCAATATTTTGGTTTTAAATCAGACATTTGAATCCTCTATAAAAATAGCAGGCAAATTTCACAAACACAAATATACATTTTATTTATTTATTTATTTATTTACTTATTTATTTAAAGATTTTATTTATTTGACAGAGAGAGACACAGCGAGAGAGGGAACACAAGCAGGGGGAGTGGGAGAGGGAGAAGCAGGCTTCCTGCGGAGCAGGGAGCCTGATGTGGGACTTGATCCCAGGACCTGGGGTCATGACCTGAGCCGAAGGCAGTCGCTTAACCGACTGAGCCACCCAGGCGCCCCACAAATATACCTTTTAAAGTCTAAATGTCATCAAATCATATTTAGGATAAATCAGGATTAGCTTCATTTTTAAGTAAAAAAAACCCAACCCTATACATTATGAATATCTTTTGATTTAGAATTATTAAATGACTTTAAGCAAATCAAAGTATTTTTATACCAACATGAAACTTTACAATAAGAAATGTATTTTTGGTGTCAATGTTTTTCTTTGTGTTTAAATATGAAGGAAAATTAGATCTTTAAAACAACAGGTAACCCTCAAAGTACTTCTTAACAAAGAAAATATCTCGTTATTTCAGGTGTGGATTCTAAGAAATAATCTTATGAGGTTAAGGACTCTGGAATTGAAGGCTTCTGACTTAAAGGGATTTTAGTGTTTGCCCAAGTCTCTGTTTTATGGAAACTGTGGTTAGAAACAGAATTACTCAAGCAAGATTGATAATCTGTAATTTGTAAACCTCAGACAGATAAAACTACTCTAAATTCTTGGAATAGCTATGGCAAGTAACAGAGCCTCTTTGACAGGCAATCATTTTATCCTGTTGATGTTCTGTTACCTAGTAAGCACCTTAACTGTTTTCCTAGATACTAGAAGAAACTAAAAAATAACACTGAGCATTTCTTCGATGGTAGTATTCAACCATTAACCGAAAGAAAAAAGAAATTTTATTTGAAGACCTACCTTTAAAACCTCTTAGAGAACAGGGTCCAAGATAGCAGCATATGAAGACCCTGAAAACACCTCCTCCCATGGACACACTGAATCTATGCCTACGTATAGGGAAATGCCTCTTGAAGAAGAACCAAAGCCTGAACAAACAGCTTTTACACAAGAAACTTTTAACTTCTAAATATTAAAATTGAAATGACAAAAGTTAAGAATAAAGAGACAATCTTAAAGACAACAAGAGAAAAACAAGTAGTCACATACAAAGGAAACCTCATAAGACTGTCAGCTGATTTTTCAGCAGAAATTTGCAGGTCAGAAGGGAATGGTGGGATATATTTAAAGTGCTGAAAGGAGGATGAGCACTGAGTAATAATATGGGATTTTTGCATCATTGTACTGTATACCTGAAACTAATATAATGCTGTATGTTAACTACTCTGGAATTAAAGTAAAATTAAAATAAAATAAAAGGGGGAAAAAGTGCTGCAAGGAGAAAAATTATAACTAAGAATATTGTATTCAGCAAGGTCATTATTCAGAATTCAAGGAGAGAGAAATAGTTTCCCAGAGAAGCAAAAACTAAAGGAGTTCATCACCACTAAGCCATCCTTACAAGAAATGTTAGAGGGTCTTGTTTAAGCAGAAAAGAAAAGATCATACTAGAAATAAGAAAATACATGAAAGAAAAAAATCTCACTGGTAAAGGCAAATATATAGTAAAGACAGTTGATCACCCATTTAAAAGTTAGCATAAAGGTTAAAAGACAAAAATAGTAAAATCAACTATAACTACAAAAATACTTAAGAGATAAACAAAATAAAAAGATGTCAACTATGATGTTAAAAACATAAAATGGGGGGGGAGTAAAAATGCAGTGCTTTTAGAATGTTATCATACTTAAGCAACTATCAGCTTAAAATATATACGTCAATATATGAACCTCATGGTAAACACAAACCAAAAACCTGCAATAGATACATAAAAGAAATAAAGAGAAAGGAGCCCAAACATAACACTAATGAAAACCATCAAACCACAAGTACAGAGACCAAAAAGAGAAAGGAACAGAGAAGAACTACAAAAATGACCAGAAAACAATAACAAAATGGCAATAAGTATATACCTATCAAAAAGTACTTTAAATATAAATGGACTAAATTATCCAATCAAAAGACATATGGTGGCTGAATGCATTAAAAAAGGCAAAACCCATCTATATGCAGCCTATAAAAGACTCATTTCAGATCTAAAGTCACACACAGACTGAAAGTGAAGGGATGGAAAAAGATATTCCATGCAAACGGAAATGAAAAGAAAGCTAGGGTAACATTTCTGACAGCAGAAAAAATAAAAACAAAGACAGGGATTAAAAAAAAAAAGACATTACCTAATGATAAGAGGTCAATCTAGGAAAAGCTGTAACATTTGTAAATACTTATGCACCCAAAACAGGGGCACCTACATGTATAAAGCAAATATTAACAGACCTAAAGAGAGAAATTGACAGTAATGTAATAATAGTAGGAGACTTTAATACCTTACTTACTTCAATAGATAGATCATCCAGACCAAAAAAAAATCAATAAGGAAACTTCAGCCTTAAATAACTCATTAGATCAGATGGACTTAATAGATATAAACAGAACATTTCATTTAAAAACAACATCCAGGGGCGCCTGGGTGGCAGGTGGTTAAGCGTCTGCCTTCAGCTCAGGTCATGATCCCAGGGTCATGGGATCCAGCCCCGCATAGGGCTCCCTGCTCCACAGGAAGCCTGCTTCTCCCTCTCCCACTCCCCCTGCTTGTGTTCCCTCTCTTGCTGTCTCTCTCCCTCTCTCTCTGTCAATTAAATAAATAAATAAAATCTTTAAAAAAATAAATAAAAACGACATCCACATTTAAAGAATACACATTCTTTTCAAGTGCACGTAGAACATTCTGTGAGATAGATTGCGTGTTAGGCACAAATCAAGCATCAGTAAATTCAAGAAGATTGAAATTATATCAGGCATCATTTTCAGTCACAACAGTATAAAACTAAAAATCAATTACAATAAGAAAACTGAAAGAAAATCCCACAAACATATGGAAGCTAAATAACATGCTACTAAACAACCAATGGGTCAACAACAACAACAAAAAAAATCAAAGAGAAAATTTTAAAAATACCTGGACACAAAATGAAATACAAAGTTCCAAACTCGATGAGAGACAAAGCAGTTCTAAGAGGGACATGCATAGTGACACAGACCTATCTCAAGAAACAAGAAACATTCCAAATAAACAATCTATCTTTACACTTAAAGGAATTATAAAAAGAAGAACAAAGCCCAAAGTTAGTAAAAAGAGGAAATAATAAAGATCAGAGAGGAAATACATGAAATAGAGACTTAAAAAAATAGGAAAAAAATCAATGAAACTAAAAGCTGGTTATTTGAAAAGGTAAACAAAATCAATAAACCTCTAGCCAGATTCATCAAGGAAAAAAAAAGAGAGGGCCCAAATAAATATAATGAGAACTGAAAGAGAAGTTACAACTGACACCACAGAAATACAAAGGATCATAAGAGAAAACTCTAGACAATTATACATCAACAAATTGAAAAACCTGAAGAAATGGATACATTTTAAGGAACACATAACCTTTTTTTTTTTAAATTTATTTATTTGACAGGGGGAGACACACATAACCTTCCAAGACTGAATTGTGAAGAAACAGAAAATCTAAATAGACTGATTACAAGTAATGAAATAGAACTAGTAATTTAAAAACTCCCAAAAAACAAAAGTCCAGGACCAGACGGCTTCACAGCTGAATTCCTTCAAACATTTAAAGAAGTTAGTATCTATCCTTCTCAAATTCTTCCAAAAAATAGAAGATAGAGCACTTCCAAACTCACTTTAGGATGTCAGCATTACCCTGATACCAAAACCAGACAAGGACAGCATAAAAAAAAAAAAAAAAGAAAATTACAAGCCAATATCCCTGATGAACACAGATGCAAAAATCCTCAACAAAATAATAGCAAACAGAATTCAATAATACATTAAAAGGATCATAGGCCATAATCAAGTGAGGTTTATTCAAGGTATATGACTATGCTTCAACATCCGCTAATCAACATGATATACCAAAATAACAAAGTGAAGGATAAAAATTATATGATCATCTCAATAGATGCAGATAAAGCATTTGACAAAATCAGCATTCATTTATGAGAAAAACTCTTAATAAGGTAGGTATAGAAAGACATTACCTCAACATAATAACAGCCATTTATGACAAACTAAGTTTTTCTGCTAAGATCAGGAACAAGACAAGGATGCCCACTCTAGCCACTTTTATTCAATAAACTATTGGAATTCCTAGGCACAGCAATTAGGTAAGAAATAGAAAGCATCCAAATTGGAAAGGATGAAGTAAAACTGTCACAATTTTCAGAAGACATGATACCATCTATAGAAGTACAAATTTAACCAAGGAGGTAAAAGACATATACTTTGACAACTATAAGACACTGATGAAAAAATTAAACATGACACAAATAAATGGAAAGATTTACTGTGCTTGTGGATTGGAAGAGTTAATATCGTTAAAATGTCCTTACTACCCAAAACAACCCATAGATTCAATGCAAAATCCCATGAAAATGTCAGTGGAATTTTTTTTTTTATTTTACAAAACTAGAGCAAACAATCCTAAAATTTGTATGGAACCGTGAAAGACCCTGAATAGCTAAAACAATTTTGAGAGAGGACACACCTAGAGTCATCATGCTCCTGGATTTCAAACTGTACGACAAAGCTATAGTAATCAAGACAGTATGGTAATGGCACAAAAACAGACAGAATGGAATAGACGAGAGAGCCTAGAAATAAACCCACACATATATGGTCAATTAATTTATGACAAAGGATGCAAGAAGATAGTCTCTTCAATAAATGGTGTTGGGAAAACTGGACAAATAAATGCAAAAGAATGAAACTGGACCACTATTATACTGTATACCAAAATAAATTCAAGTGGGCAGTGAACTATTTGACATCAGTCAGCAATATTATTTTAGACCAGTTTCCTAGGCAAGGGCAACAAAGGCTAAAATAAACAAATGAGACTATATTAATCTAAAAAACTTTTGCACAGTGAAAGAAACCGTCAACAAAATGTAAAGGCAATATACTGAATGAGAGATGATATTTGGAAATCATATAAGGAGTTAATATCCAAAATATGTAAAGAACTTACACAACTTAATATAAAAAAAAATCAAAAAACCCAAGTAAAAAATGGGGAGGCAACTTCAATAGATATTTTTCCAAAGAAGACTTACAGATAGCCAGCAGACACGTGAAAAGATGCTCAATATCACTTGCAATAAGGAAACTGCAAATGTGGGGCACCTGGGGTGCTCAATCAGTTAAGTATCTGCCTTCAGCTCAGGTCATGATCCTGGAGTCCTGGGATCAAGTCTTGCATTGGGCTCCCTGCTCAGTGGGAAGTCTGCTTCTCCCTCTTCCTCTGCTGCTTGCTCTCTCTCCGTCAAATAAAAAAATAAAATATTTTTTTTTTTAAAAAGGGAAACTGCAGATAAAAACCACAGTGAGATATCATCTCATATCAGCCAGATTGGCCATTATCAAAAAGACAAAAAATAACAAGTGTTGGCGAGGATGTGGAGAAAAGGAAACCCTCGTGCACTGTTGGTGAGAATGCAAACTGGTGCAGCCACTGTGGAAAATCATATGGAGGTTTCTTTAAAAATTAAAAATAGAACTACTATACAATACAGCAATTCCACTTTGGGATATTTATCTGAAGATAACAAAAAACATCAACTTGAAGATATATATGCACCCCTATGTTTATTGCAGCATTATTTTCACCCGCCAAGGTATGGAAGCAACCTAAGTGTCCATCGATAGATGAATGGGTAAAGAAGATGTGGTGCACATTTACAAGGGAATATTAACAGTCATAAAAAATAATGAAATCTTGCCATTTCTGACAAACTGGAGGGATCTAGAAGGTGTTATGCTAAGTGAAGTAAGTCAGATAGGGAAAGACAAATTCTGTATGATTTCATATATATGTGGAATCCAAAAAAAAAACAAAGGAGCAAACCAAATAAAACAGAAAAGGACTCTTAGATACAGGAAACAAACTGTTGGTGACCAGAGAGAGGAGAGAGGGGTCAGAAATGGGCAAAAGAGGTAAAAGGAATCATGAGGTACAAAGTTCCAGTTATAAAATAAATAAATCATGGAGATGCAATACACAGCCTAGGGAATATCGTACTAAATCTGTATGGTGACAGGTGGTAACTAGGGTTATCGTGGGGATCATTTTGTAATATATAAAAATATCAAATCACTATGATGTATACCTGAGATTAATAGGATATGGTACGTCAATTATACCTAAGACTTCTTTAATGAGGATCTAAGTCTAAAAATACAGTATGGAAGATCACTAAGAAAATTAATGTGCCTTGCTTCAGCAATGATAAAATATGATGTAAATGCATAATAGAGAGACACAGTACATAGTGGCTTCAGCCCCTTTGCTAATGTTAAACTGCTGATGTTAAGCTGGCATGCCATTTCACTCCTAAGGAAGGCAGTTCACTGGAAGAATCCCTCTCGGCTATTGTGTAAGCCTAATACAATTCTTTCTGTTTTCTTGACATTTGCTTTTGACAACCCACCCAAGTTCTTGTCTTGTTTAGGATCCCTGTGGAGTCAATCTGAAGGCAGAATGAAAGGAGAAAGGAGTCCAGTTGTTAGGCAATGGCCAATATAGATGACCTACATTCCGGCTCCCAGCGGTTAGGCCTATAAACCCGGAGTGGGTCTGTGTAGGTCGTTGCAAGGAGTGCAAGACATAGAACTTGTCTGCGAGAAAATAATTTTCAAGAGGCTTTGGGAATAGTTTCTCTTACTGAAAGAAAGAAGCTATTTCTGAAGGAAAGAAGAGAGAAACCTTTAGAAATAAAGTGTAAACTCCCTCCTATGCGTTTAGACACTAAAGTCTGCAGGTAAACAAGGCAGCAGGGAACATTTGCGCGCAGGGCGAGGAGAGAGGCGGGCCGGGGAAGATTACCACTTGTTACAGCACTTGACATTAATTAAACCTGCTTTAAATAAAGGTGTTAGATTATTTTTCCATTGCATGCAGTATTTACATTAATTATACCAAATGCTAAAACTGTTTTCTATAACCAAGTCATCTGCATTCTTAATAAATTCATGCATTTTGGAAACCAAAAGGATATGCTAGGAGAGGATTCCAGCATGCTGTACTCTATGCATGTGAAATTAAAATGCTCTGCTCCAGAGAGCTGGTCCTTCGTTTCCACATCAGATACTGCTCTTTCTTCCTCCCCTGTGGAATCATTAGTGAGCAAAATTCCCCTATAGCACACTGGGGTAAGGACTCATCTCTTCTATTCTCTCAGCTTATGGTCTGAAATGGTATTTCCTGGGGCTGAAACTCTGACCAAGGGCTGTTTGGTTTACAAAAACAGAAGGGGGCTCTGGCAGTTCCCTTCCTGTTTCTTAGTGGCCTGCTGTATCTATTGATTTCCAGTGCTTCTAATAATAAGCTGGCTAAGATGGCAATAGATGGCATTCCACAGAAACCCATGTTTTTCCACTCCCTCCTCCATCCAGATGCATAGACCTGCTTCTAGTCCCTTGTACCCACCTTGTTCCTTCTCTGCATAGATCTTTGCACATGCCAATTGCTTAAACTGGAAGACTATTCTTTCACACTTTGCCTAGTTACCTCAATTCTCCTCCCACAGACCCATTAACTTCTTTTACAGGACACAGAGCAATGACAATTATACATTTGTGGTGTGATTATTTGACCAACCTAACTCTCCTATTAAAATATGAGCCTTAAGGGACAGAGGTATATGTCTTTTGGTCTGCCAATGCATCAGGGCCTCTCACTGATCCCAGAGGCCCCTGGCATGGAGAAGGTATATAAAAATATGTGTGGATTAATGGAATAGATGAACAAATAGAGTGAATGAATTAATGAAAATAAAAACCATAAGTGTTGTATCCATATTTTGTCTCAAATTGCCCTTCTGCTTATAATACCCTCTGGCTTTCAATCTTTTCATTACCTTCTTCCCATAATTTGAGAGATGTCAAATCCCAACTCCTGCATGAAGTAATTTTTAGCTATTAAATCCTCACCAAATCCTTTTTTCCTCCAAATGTCACACATTATGAATATACATGGAATTGCATTTTATGGTAGTTTTTTCTCCCACATCTGTAAATGCTTAAATTATGAGAATAAAAATATAAAATTAAACATTAAAACTGTGTAAAGCTTAAGTGATTTAATTCTTCCCTTCATTGGGTATGTGTCATGATGTTAACACTATACTCCCGTGTGATTGCATGGGGAGGGGAGCAGATCAATCTCTGCTTCAGTATTGTTTAGTTCTTTCAAGTCTCACTGACTATTCTCTGTTCCCAACTCCTTTCTATCCTCCATCCCTTAACACAAACACTCAAAATCTAGTTTCCACCTTTCCCTGCTTTTCTTTCTGCCCCAAAATGTTGACACCTTGAAACTCCATCACTCATACTCTCTTGCTACCTGGATTGCAGCTGGATTTGACCAGCAGGATGCACAAGCAGAGGAGAAGAGGAGAGATATTATGGTATGTCTTCCTGATCTTGGCCCACATTTGGCTATGTCTCTGGAAGTGGCTACCATCTCTTTTTGATTACCACATCTATTGTGTGGCCCATTTCCACAGCTTCAGTACTTACTGGGGTCCAATAATACTGTTTGCTCTCTTTAACCCTTTACTCCTAGGGTGGCAATGGCTTTCTGATCTTGGTGATCTTTGAGCATTTCAAGTTCTTTGTCCATTCCTTTAGCACTGTTCATACCTCTGTAAATATTCTATTATTTAAAATATTTTGAATCACTGAAGCTGGATTCTGTTTATTGATAAGGATACTGCAGCAGTCATGGGGGCATCCCCTTGCAGGGGTTAGTCTGCAATTAGTGACTAGTCAAGCATGGTACCAAGTCCCAAATCCCTTTCTTTGATTCAGGACAACTCTGATGGGCCATTCTAATTTCAGATGTCCCCGGAGAATCTACTGAGAACTCTGCAACAGCATTGCTATTCAATCTTTCCCTCTGTCAAATTCTGCTTCTTTCTCTCCTTTATAAGTGTTGCTGTGAAGAGCTCTCCACTCTGAAAACCATGCATTATACTCTTTTGGGGATTGGCTTGCCCTAAGAGGCCACACAGAGATGTTCCATACATCACACTTCTTGAGAGGAAATGATAAAATCATGGGCTGATTGGGTCAGCAAATGGTCTTAATACCTATTCTTGATCATCAAATACTTCATGTAGAAAGATTGACATGAAATTACATAACTTGTTGCACAATTTATTATACATAGGGAATAACTGATCATTCTAAAGTTCCCTAGTCTTTCAGAGTGAAAAACACACCCTACTGGTAACTCAAGTTTTCATTTTATTGTTTAGCACTAGTACCTAAAGAAAATTCAAATGTGATGGTTCATTTATCCTTTGAATGCTTTGCAGTCCAACGTTGTTCTGATGTCTGCTTCTTTTTTGACTTGGTGATCCTAGCAATATTATTGATTTGAGTGGGAGGGCACTAACAAAATAAAATATTATATCTAAAAATTATAAAATGTTAGAGCTAAAAGGAACCTTCAAAATAATAAAAACTGGAATTGTTCTAGTAAAACAGCTATGCTACAACTGTCACAATGCTTTTTCTAGCTCAGACATCATTCATTTTTATGAGAACATCTGTCTCCAAAATAAATTCTTCTCAGATAATTTTGGGGTCTTTTCAGAAATAGCTCACATGGGTTTTGTGAAAAACCTTCTCTTGGCTTTGCCATGGCACCAGACATTTCCTTCTCTCCTCCTATCTCATCTTGGAGCCCAAAGCGGAAGCTTTGAAGCATTGCTTGTCTTACCACCAAAGATGCCCTCCAAAGACAATGCTGCTTATGCTGGTGTTTATTAAAATTGACTCCACTTCTGGCTCTGCCTGTGATGGCCGACTAGTGTCTTCCAGAGAACCCAATATCTGCATGCAGAGTAGCAGATGAAAGCTGCTTGCACAATGCTAACCCACTACTGTAGAGTCTATATTTTTAAATCTTTTATTACATGCCGCTTGTTCTAGAGCTCAAAAAGTAGTTCAAGAAAACTGGGGTAGGAACACTCTGAAGGATTTTTACAAGTTGTCCTGAGAATCCCTGTTTCCCACAATGTTGGCCCTTGACATGGGACCTAATTAATATGTTTGGTTTTTTATCATCTTGTCATAAAGTAAGCATAGTGTAGTAGCAGGGAGGAGGGACATAGATTTAAACCATTTGTGAGTTTGAGAACTGCTTTTCTACTGACTCACTACCTATGTTGGATAAGTTAAAAAAATCTCTCAGAGGCTCAGTTTCCTCATCTGTAGAATGGACAAAATAGCTGTGAGCATTAAGTGGTATGTTGTGTTGTTTCCCAAAACCTTAATTTAGTGAGTCACTAAAATAACACAAAAACATGGGAGAAGAGAGAGAAACAAAGCTTAGCCAAGTAAGATCATCTACTACTGCCTCAATTTCATGAGTGAAATCACGTTTTAACACCAAACACATAGAATATAGAATTGGCAATTTTATACAGCTCTCTTTCTGTCATATGTTTATATATCTATCTTTATATAGTCATGTATAGTTATATTACGCCCTTTGGTGTGGTATTCTTTGGAACATGTTCTGGTCCTTTTCAGAGAGAGGATCTTCATAAACCCCATGTCTCCTTCTTAGAATGGTGTTTTCACTTTGCCAAGACCTGTGAGTTTCTATATCTCCTGAGATATCCTGAGTTTGAGGTTTTTCCCAAACTAGCCCTGAACAACTCTACTTTATCCTAACTAGCCTCAGACCTTCCAAGATTGGGGATTAAACTTAACCCAGAAGGTCACAGTCAGAATGAGTGCCTGAATATGCTGACTACTCTAAATTCTAAGATTTAAATAATTGTTTCAGATTCTGTATATGGTAACTAATTTCATCATATGCCTTACCACAGTGACAGTGATGTAAGACTCTACATAACAAAATGAAAGAAAGACCATTTTAGAACTAGATAGATAAAAAGCTTAATGTTATTTGGGGCATAAATCATAGGTGTGGTCTAGATATTGATAATGCATCAATTTATTTTCTAATAAATAAAAATTCTTAGAGGTGATGGTTAGAGTGCTTTTCATCTTGAGAGCATTTTATGAACATTGACTAATTTATCATTATTTACAAGCCAATTAATTTTCACTACCCTGAGGTAGGAAATGTAATTATGCCAGACTGGCAGATGGGAAAAAAGAAATTGGGGAGAGAATCAAAAAATAATTATGAGTTTAATAGTCCTGAATTAAATGGATATTTACTGTTCAATTTAAATGCCATAAAACAATGTGCAGTAGATATTTTGGTAAGACACTTTTACTAAATACTTTTAGGTCACTCATGCACTTACTCTTAATTTCACTTCCTCCCTCCCTCACTCATTTATTTACTGAATTCATCCATTTAACAAATGTTTATTGAGGTAAGTACTAAAAATATAAACTTAAGTAAGATACATTAGCAGTTCTTAAGAAGTTTATGGTCCCCTAAAAGAAAAAACATGTAAGCAGATAATGGCACAGTGGTGTTATAGGGACACATATTGCTTTCACTGGATCTTGAAAGATGATATTTATTATACAGACATGCTGGCAGAAGACAGAAGAAACACTATACTTGAAATCCCAGATGCATGAAAGAGCATAGGATTTGAAGGGAACACGAGCAATTCTTAAAGGTTGTAATATAGGTATAGATTGAAGGTACAGGAGAGTATGAAGTCAGAAAATAGGAACAAGATCATGGTACCATGTGTGTTAGACATTAACCCAGAGGACATCAGAGGTCTTGTTAAAATTATTTTTTCAGAGTCACTCTTCAGAAATTTGGGTTCAATAGTCTGAAGTAGGATCTGGGTATCTATATTTTCAATAAGCATCACAGATTCTTCAGATGCAGATCTTTGGCTATGTTTTGAGAAAATGATGTAGGTAATGATGAACTATTGAAGGGACTTCAGTAAGAAAACAATACAATCAGATTTATATTTTAGAAGAGCAAGTCTGATAGTAATGTGGGGAGTGGACTGGAGGAGGCTAGAGGTGAAGCAAAAGTTGGGAGAGAAGACAGAATTCTATTTCAATTGTTCAAAAAGAAAAAAGGAAAGTTTGATCTAAAGTAGTTAAGAGGGTTTAGAAAGGAAAGATTACTTTGAGGGATAATTAGGGAAAGGGCTAGGGATTGACTTAAGGTAAGGGGATGAAGAGAGGAGAGTTTAAGATTACTCCTAAATTGTTTAAACACAGTTCTGAGTGGTTCTGGAATCACAGAGTAGTTCTGGAAGGAGAGAACATCTCTGGTTACACATAGGGCTTCATTAGTATGTGCTTGAAGGAAAGAAATTTGATGTTCAAATCTTAGACATTGGGGAGAGTATGTGCTATGGTGAGGGCTGTGAATTGTGTAAGACTGATGAATCACAGACCTGTACCTCTGAAACAAATAATACATTATATGTTAAAAAAAAAAAAAAGAAGGTAGTAGGAAGGGAAAAATGAAGTGGGGGGAATCAGAGCGGGAGATGAACCATGAGAGACTATGGACTCTGAGAAACAAACTGAGCATTCTAGAGGGGAGGGGGTGGGGGGATGGTTTAGCCTGGTGATAGGTATTAAAGAGGGCATGTATTGAATGGAGCACTGGGTGTTATACACAAACAATGAATCATGGAACACTACATCAAAAACTAATGATGTAATTTTTGGTGATTAACATAACATAATAAAATAAAATTTAAAAAAAACTTAGATATGTGTATGGTCTGTGTGGTTACAATGGTCTGTAATTCCATTTGAATAATGAAACAGATGAAGCCATTTTATTTGTTGGATTATAAAAAGGAGAGACCATAGGGAGAACTGTTAGTTGGCTATTAGGATTATCAGTGAAGTAATGACCATAATCATTGTAATAAACCATAGGAAGGGAGTCAAATGTTAGAAATATTTCAAAAGAAGACAGGATTTTGTGACTAGTTAGATATGGTTGATTAGGGAGATGAAAGATAAAATTAACATTTCAGGGCAGATATTAAGAAGTTGGAGGTGATGATGAACTAGAGTAATTGGTAAGGAGAATGAGTTAAGGGGTGAGTGAGCAACTGAATTTACTTTTGGAAATAATGATGTTGGGATGATCGTGGGATATTTATTTTATTTTATTTTATTTTTAGATTTTATTTATTTATTTGAGAGAGAGAATGAGACAGAGAGAGAGCATGAGAGGGGGGAGGGTCAAAGAGAGAAGCAGACTCCCCGCCGAGCAGGGAGCCCGATGCAGGACTCGATCCCGGGACTCCAGGATCATGACCTGAGCCAAAGGCAGTCGCCCAACCAACTGAGCCACCCAGGCGCCCCGATCGTGGGATATTTAAGGGGATGAGGAATCAATAGGCACTTGACACTACTGAACTGGATTTGGTGAAAGGTTTATGTAGACTGAGCAGCCTCAACCCATAATAGTGATACTGCCTCAGGATGAGAAAGAGGAATTACCATCAGTTATTGTATGGTGGCCAGTTAGTTTACTAGAGGACACTGCTATTTACAGCATTGGGAAAGTTGCTTCATTTTTATCTCCTTCCAGTTGTTGAAATAAGAATAGCATAGAATATTAATCAAGAACATGTGTGTAGGATAGTCCAAGATGGTGGAGGAGTAGGAGACCTTAGTTTTGTGTGGTCTCAGTAATTCAACTAGATAGCTATTAAATCATTCTGAACACCTGAAAACTCAACTAGACATCTAAGAAAAGAATTGCTGCAATTCTACAAATAAAAAAGAGACCACTTTCTGCAAGTAGGAGGTGCAGAGAAGTGAATCTGAGGTGACATATAGGAAGATAAACCGGGGGGCAGGGAGCCTCCATAAGCTGTCACCAGAAAGTAATATAGCAGTGGAGAGCAAAATCAGAACTCACAGAAGTCTGTTCCAGTGAGGGTCATCCTTGCCTGAAAGGTGCTCAGGTGGCAAAGCAGGGCAGAATCCTAGGTGGGACAGTGTGGTCTCAGGATACCTGAGGTCACAGAAATAATGAGGAGTGTCTGAGTGCAGCAAAGTTCCCAAGCATCAGAGTGGGGAAGCTGGCTGCAATCTGTAAGCCCAGGAGTGGGCTCTCAGCTCAGGGTTGCCATAAACCTTGAACCGCAACATGGGCTGGTGACTGCTCTCTGAGCAGGGGCCCAGTGAGTGGCAGAACCAGCGAGATCCTCCTTCCTCCCCCAGGAGGAGTGGCACAGGAGCAGTCGCAGGAGTCTGCAGGGTTTGAAGACTCAAAAGAGGGTCATGTGCCTGAGATGGAAATGCTCAGTCACAGGCCGGGTGAGCCAGAGTGTGGTCAGAGACAGGGAAACAGGAATAATTGACTGCTTTTCCCTGAGAGTGCACTGAGGAGTGGGGTCCCAAGTTTCGGCAGTAGGGCTGGAGACTGGGAGGCAGCCATTTTCATTCTCATCCTCTAAAGTGGCATGGAAAGCCTTCAGGGAAGAAAATTCACATACAGCAATCCGGAGCCACTTACTTAGCCTGGCCACCTGGCAAGGGCAGTGCAATTCTGCCTGGGGCAAAGACTCCTGAGAACCAGTGCAACAGGCCCCTCCCCCAGAAGATTAGCAAGAACATCCAGCTAAGACCAAGTTTAGCGATCACACACAACTGCAAAACTCCAGCAGTAGGGGAAAATAGTATAAGAATTCATGTTTTTTTCCCCACAATTCTTCAGTCTTTCAATTTTAATTTTTTTCTCTTTCCTTTTTCAACCAATTGATTTTATCAACTTTTTAAAAAAACTTTAAAATTTTCATCTTTACAGTTACATTCTATCGTTTCACCATATTTGATTTTATTTTTGTGTATATAAAAGTTTTCTTTCTTTACAATTTTGGGATGCAGTTTCTTCTAACAAGCAGACCAAAATACACCCAGAATCTAGTATATTTCTCTGTTCTCCTCACCTGTCTGATCATATTCTCACTTTCCTCCCCCTCCTCTTCCTTCTTCTTCTTCCTCTTCATCTTTTTGTTGTTGTTGTTGTTGTTGTTAAGTCTTTTTAAAATGTTCAACTTTAGAGTTACATAATGCACTCAGGATACAGTGTATTGCTCTGTTCTGTTCACCAGTCTGTTTATATTTTTTTTTTTGTCTTTTAATTTTCATTTTCACAGTTACATTCTATCCTTTCATTGTATTTAATTTTATTTTTGTATATATATAAGTTTTTTTCTTTATAATTTTGGGACCTAGTTTTCTGACAAACAGACCAAAATACACACAGGATCCAGTGTATTGTTCTGTTCACCTATCTGATTCTATTCTCTCTCTCTTTTTAAATTAAATTAATTTTTTTTGTTGTTTCAGGTCTCTTCTGATTTCTTTAGTGTATATTTTTCTGGGGTCATTGTTGCCATTTCAGTATCTTGTTCTCTTGTTCATCTATGCTTCTCTTGAATGACAAGATGGAAAAACTCACCCCAAAAAAGAAAACAGGAGGCAGTACTGACTGCCAGGGACCTAATCAGTATGGACGTAAATAAGATGTCAGAACTAGAGTTCAGAATAATGATTATTATGATACTAGCTGGGCTTGAAAAAAGCATAGAAGACACTAGAGGATTCCTTTCTAGAGAAATAAAAGAACTAAAATCTAATCAAGTAGAAATAAAAAAGGCTATTAATGAGATGCAATAAAAAATGGAGGCTCTAACTACTAGGATAAATGAGGCAGAAAAGAGACTAGTGATATAGAAGACAAAATGATGGAGAATAAAGAAGCTGAGAAAAAGAGAGATAAACAACTACTAGATCACAAAGGGTGAATTTGAGAGATAAGTGATACCATAAAGCAAACCAATATTAGAAAAATTGGGATCCAGAAAAACAGGAAATGGGAGAGCTATACTGGAGCAAATTATAGCAGAGAACTTCCCTAATCTGGGGAAGGAAACAGGCATTCAAGTCCAGGAGGCACAGAGAACCCCCTTCAAAATCAGTAAAAAATAGGTCAACACTGCAACATATAATAGTGAAGCTTGCAAATCTCAGAGACAAAGAGAAAATCCTGAAAGCAGCTAGGGACAAGAGGTCCATAACTTACCAGGGCAGAAACATTAGACTGGCAGCAGTCCTATACACAGAGACCTGGCAGGCCAGGAAGGACTGGCATGATATATTCAGGGTGCTAAATGAGAAAAACATACAGCCAAGAATACTTTATCCAGCAAGACTGTCATTCAGAATGGAAGGAAGTTAAAGAGCTTCCAGGACAAACAGAAACTAAAGGAATTTGGGATCACTAAACCGGCCCTATGAGAAATATTGAAAGGGATCCTCTAAGCAAAGGGAGAGCCCAAAAGTAACATAGACCAGAAAGGAATAGAGACAATATACAGTAACAGTCACCTTACAGGCAATACAATGGCACTAAATTCATATCTTTCAATAGTTACTCTGAATATAAATGGGCTAAATTCCTCAATCAAAAGACACAGAGTATCAGATTGGATAAAAAAGCAAGACCCATCGATATGCTGTCTGCAAGAGACTCATTTTAGACCCAAAGACATCTCCGGATTGAAAATGAGGGGGTGGAAAACCATTTATCATGCTAATGGACATCAAAAGAAAGCTGGGGTGGCAATCCTTATATCAGACAATTTAGATTTTAAGCCAAAAACTATAGTAAGAGATGAGGAAGGACACTATATCATAATTAAAGGGAACATGGGAACAGTCAATTATATAAACCAATTAATAACACATTGATAATAATACAATAATAGTAGGGGACTTTAACATCCCCCTCACTGAAATGGACAGATAATCTAGGCAAAAGATAAACAAGGAAACAAGGGCTTTGAATGACACACTGGACCAGATGGACTTCACAGATATATTAAGAGTATTCCATCCTAAAGCAACAGAATATACATTCTTCTCGAGTGCACATGGAACATTCTCCAGAATAGATCACATCCTGGGTCACAAATCAGATCTCAACCAGTACCAAAAGATTGGGATCATTCCCTGCCTATTTTCAGACTACAGTGCTTTGAAACTGGAACTCAGTTACAAGAGGAAAGTTGGAAAGAACTCAAATACATGGAGGCTAAAGAGCATCCTACTAAAGAATGAATGGGTCAACCAGGAAATTAAAGATGGATTAAAAAAATTTATGGAAACAAATGAAAATGAAAACACAACTGTTCAAAATCTTTGGGATACAGCAAAGGCAGTCCTAAGAAGGAAGTAAATAGCAATACAAGCCTTTCTCAAGAAATAAGAAAGTTCTCAAATACACAACCTAACCTTACACTTGAAGGAGCTGGAGAAGGCAGCAAATAAAGCCTAAACTCAGCAGGAGGTGAGAAATGATAATGATTAGAGCAGAAACCAATGAAATAGAAACCAAAAGAACAGTAGAACAGATCAATGAAACTAGGAGCTGGTTCTTTGAAAGAATTAATAAGATTTATAAACCCCTGGCCAGACTTATCAAAAAGAGAAAGGACCCAAATCAATAAAATCATGAATGAAAGAGGAGAGATCAAAACCAATACTGAAGAAATACAAACAATTATAAGAATATATTATGAGCAACCATATGCCAGCAAATTAGACAATCTGGAAGAAATGGATGCATTCTTAGAGACGTATAAACTACCAAAACTGAAACAGGAAGAAATAGAAAACCTGAACAGACCCAAATCCACCAAGGAAATTGAAGGAGTAATCAAAGATCTCCCAATAAACAAGAGTCCAGGGCTGGATGGCTACCGAGGGGAATTCTACCAAGAAAAATTAACAGCTATTCTTCTGAAGCTGTTTCAAAAAATAGAAATGGAAGGAAAACTTCCAAACTCTTTCTATGAGGCCAGTATTACCTTGATCCCAAACCAAAGACCTCACCAAAAAGGAGAGTTACAGACCTATATCCCTGATGAACATGGATGCAAAAGTTCTCACCAAGATACTAGCCAATAGGATCTAACAGTACATTAAAAGGATTATTCACTACGACCAAGTGGGATTTATTCCTGTGTTGCAAGAGAGATTCAACATCCACAAATCAATCAATGTGATAGACTACATAAATAAAAGAAAGAACGAGAAACATATGATCTCTCAATAGATGCAAAAAAAGCATTTGACAAAGCACAGCATCCTTTCTCGACTAAAACTCCTCACAGTGTAGCAATAGAAGGAACATAGCTCAACATCATAAAAGCTATCTATGAAAAGCCCACAGTGAATATCATTCTCAATGTGGAAAAACTGAGAGCTTTTCTCCTAAGGTCAGGAACACAACAGGGATATCCACTCTCCCCATTTCGTTCAACACAGTACTAGAAGTCCTAGCCTCAGCAGTCAGACAACAAAAAGAAATAAAAGACATCTGAATCGGCAAAGAAGAAGTCAAACTCTCACTCTTCGCAGATGACATGGTACTCTATGTGGAAAACCCAAAAGACTCCACCCCAAATTTGCTAGAACTCATACAGGAATTCAGGAAAGTGGCAGGTTATGAAATTAAGGCACAGAAATCAGTTGCATTTCTATACACTAACAATGAGACAGAAGAAAGAGAAATTAAGGAGTTGATCCCATTTACAATTGCACCAAAAA
>NC_058404.1:23241823-23430767 GCF_002201575.2 Neomonachus schauinslandi
AACTTTTTTAACAGAGCTGGAACAAATAATCCTAAAGTTTGTATGGAACCAGAAAAGACCCCGCATAGCCAGAGGAATGTTGAAAAAGAAAAGCAAAGCTGGTGGCATCACAATTCCGGACTTCCAGCTCTATTACAAAGCTGTCATCATCAAGACGGTATGGTACTGGCACAAAACAGACACATAGATCAGTGGAACAGAATAGAGAGCCCAGAAATGGACCCTCAACTCTCTGGCCAACTAATCTTTGACAAAGCAGGAAAGAATGTCCATTGGAAAAAAGTCTCTTCAACAAATGGTGTTGGGAAAATTGGACAGCCACATGCAGAAGAATGAAACTGGACCAGTTTCTTATACTATACACAAAAATAGACTCAAAATGGATGAAATACCTAAATGTGAGACAGGAATCCATCAAAATCCTAAAGGAGAACATTGGCAGCAACCTCTTTGACCTCAGCCATAGCAATTTGTTCCTAGACACATCACCAAAGGCAAGGGAAACAAAGGCAAAAATGAACTATTGGGACTTCATCAAGATAAAAGTTTTTGCACAGCAAAGGAAACAGCTGACCAGACCAAAAGACAACAAAGACAACCAACAGAATGGGAGAAGATATTTGCAAATGTCTTATCAGATAAAGGGCTAGTATCCAAAATCTATAAAGAACTTACCAAACTCAACACCCAAGGAACAAATAATCCAATTAAGAAATGGGCAGAAGACATGAACAGACATTTCTCCAAAGAAAACATACAAATGGCCAACAGACACATGAAAAAGTGCTCAACATCAGTTGGTATCAGGGAAATACAAGTCAAAACCACAAGGAGATACCACCTCACACCAGTCAGAATGGCTAAAATTAATCACTCAGGAAATGACAGATGTTGTTAGGGACGTGGAGAATGGGGAACCCTCCTACACTGTTGGTGGGAATGCAAGCTGGTGCAGCCACTCTGGAAAACTGTATGGAGGCTCCTCAAAAAGTTGAAAGTAGAGCTAACCTATGGCCCAGCAATTGCACTACTGGGTATTTACCCCAAAGATACAAATGTAGGGATCCAAAGGGGCACCTGTGCCCCAGTATTTATAGCAGCAATGTCTACAATAGCCAAATTATGGAATGAGCCTAGATTTCCATTGACAGATGAATGGATAAGGAAGATGTGGTGTATATATATAAAATGGAATACTACTCAGGCATCAAAAAAATGAAATCTTGCTATTTACAATGACATGGATGGAACTAGAGGGTGTTATGCTAAGTGAAATAAGTCAATCAGAGAAAGAATTAAATGATCTCACTGACATGTGGAATTTAAGAAACAAAACAGGATCATAGGGGAAGAGAGGAAAAAATAAAATAAGACAAAATCAGAGAAGGAGACAAACCATAAGAGACTTTTAATCTCAGGAAACAAACTGAGGGTTGCTGGAGGGGAGGGGGGAGGGGGGATGGGATAACTGGGTGATGGACATTAAGGAGGTCACGTGATATAATGAGCACTGGGTATTATATAAGAGTGATGAATCACTGAACCCTACCTCTGGAATGAATAATATATGTTAATTAATTGAATTTTTTTAAAAATTAAATTTTGGAAAGGCATGGGAAAATTAAAGAGGGGCTGTGAAGAGGAAACAAGTACAGGGATAGGAAATCGAAAAAAAGAATGTGTAATATCTGGGGAGGTGAATCATTTCTTCTTTTTATATAGAAAATCTCTAACTCAAGGTTCTTGTTTTTCTTTTGTATTCTATCAGCAGCAGTAAGTGAGTAACTGTCTTCAAAAAGATCTGAGTTTAGATGATTTCTTCAAGGCAAAAGTTATCCTCAAACCTACAGGGATAAACCTCAAATTATTTCCTGTTTCAAATAAAAGGGTTGAGAGTCTTATCAAGGCATAGGTCTTTTAGAGTGGACTTACATAAGAATATAAATACAATTTTACCCACTTCTAAGTTCTTTTTTTTTAAATCATATTCACCCAAATGTCAAGTTAAAACATCTATCCTATACAGATTGAAAATGATAAAAGAATGCTACCAGGATCTCATTACTGATTAAGGGACTTAAGACAAGCAGTTATAGGAAAGTCTATTTCATTGTTGCCTTGTGGATTGTTTCCCGCCCCCAACCAAAAAAGGAAGCTTACTCCATTCTCAAGCCAGTGAAGTATTTACAGTGCAAAAACACATTTGTACTTTGGGTTTGCTAGTGATAAAATCTTCTCTAGTGAATTCCAATTATTCTTTTCCAAGCTATTTTGAAAAAAATGTAAATCAGTTTCATGGTCTCCATGTTGCAAAAGTGGTTTCTACCAATTTATTTCAATCCAAATTAGGGCTTTTTGACCTGACTGCACCTGGTGCTATAATTTTAGCTGTTTCAGACAACCAAGGGGCATGATTACTAGCACTTTGATCAGTCAATTAAAACAAATTACTGTGGATTTTAAAACTTATTTGTTTTCTATCTGAAGAATCTCTCTGAATAAGCCACGAAAAAACTTTCTAACAACATCTATCAGTTGAGCAAGTGCTACATGTCTGTCCTCTGATGACGTCTTTCCCCAACAACTGCAATAGGAAAGCTACTGACTGACAAAAACCTAGAATTTACTGTCTATATTCATGGGATTATAACCAGATCATACTCCTTCTGGTGTATTAGAGTAACATTCATGAGATTAGCCAATAAATGAATCTGCACCATTTCATATTTAAAGATTTTACTTAAACTTTTTCAAATTTCATTTTGCTACTTATGCATGTAAGTATGAAATGCTAAATTGGTGAGAAAGCAATGATGATAAAAACTCCTTATTATAGATTTCATATTACAGTGTGAACTACTTTCACACACCTGATCTCATTTGTACATTAACTTGTGTACAGTGGTGCAAATGCTCCAGTAGTGAATTTATGTTCCAGATGTTTCCCTCATGCTTCACTACAATCTTCCTCACGGACTGATTACAAATGTGCACTCTAGTGTTAATCATTAGGCCATTAATCTTCATAATTTTAATGTGTTGTCACTGCATGTCAAGTAGATTAAAAAATGGTGAAGACCACTTAATACAAAAAAGCAAGCTGTTAATCATGTCTTATGGCCTCTGTCTCACTTAATCTTACAATCATGAATTCATATTGGAAGTTCTCAGTATTTGAAAGAGAAGAAAATAACGGGTTACCCACCTGTAACTATATAGACCATGATCAAATTTAAAAGGATCATACTTTGTATATTAACTAAATATAAGGAACAAAATTTACTGGAAATTACTTGTAGATATCTCTTGATTAGACACAAAAGATGTTGCCGTACAAAGTTGTTACAATATTCCTGGATACAATGATAACAAAGCAATGTACTAATTATGATGGGAAATACAAAGTAGAGCAAGCCCTTTGGTATTTTGAGGTATTTATTTTGTGTCCTACATAAATGTAAAATTTAGTGATAAACTTTTAGTGAGAAATTTAGTGATAACTTAGTGATAAATTATATCTTGGGTCCATGGGTGATCCTCAAGGATCTGTAAAATCCCTAAAATTGTGTATAAAATTTTGTATACAGAAATATTTTTCTCAGATGAGTACTCTTTTTTTTTTAAGATTTTATTTATTTTTCAACAGAGAGAGAGACAGCAAGAGAGGGAACACAAGCAGGGGAAGTGGGAGAGGGAGAAGCAGGCTTCCCGCCGAGCAGGGAGCCTGATGTGGAATTCGATCCCACGACCCTGGGATCATGATCTGAGCCGAAGGCAGACGCTTAATGACTGAGCCACCCAGGTGCTCTCAGATGAGTCCTCTTAACCTCAAAGGAGTTGAGGGGTTGAGAGCTACTGAAGTAGATATGTAATTTCCTTCACAAAATCCAGGAAATTACTCCTTTGTACCCTTAATGAATATATAAAGTGATTTAAATACCAAATACCAAAATTTTCTGTTAAATAATACTTCTATCAAAGTAAGATAACTCTCCAATTCAACTTTCTTCCAAGTTTTATCTATCAGTTGTTGTGTATTTATTGTTCTGGCTGCAGCATTCACTGTAATAGTTTCATAGATCTCTTTTATCTGTTTCTATACAAAGTATATGGTACACTCATTCACGTCATTGATTTAATTCACTATCAGTTTCAACATTCTTTTTTCTTTTTTTTAATCTAAAGATCTCTACTCTGTTTAAACCAGCACAAAGAATAGGCTTTATCTTCAGAATCATTTTAAGGGGATCACTTCACAGGAATTCATGAATATAGGGTGATGGTAGAGAACAGAAAAAAAAAACCCCATAAAGTTAAATCCAGGAAGACTATGGTCTACTATTGTCTTAAGATAATGATATGACTATAAAAAAAATAATAATAATTTCTTTTGGTTTTAAAATTCACTGTGATGGCAATTCCAAGGTAGAATTAAAAAAAAAAAGTTTTAAGCAATGGTAACCTTGTTGTAATAAATACATAGACATTCCCTAGGCTTTCCTTTGTGGAAAAATATTTGTTGGTATATGCAAATGTGATGTTTTGTTGAAAAGAAAATTAACCTAAAAAAGTTATGAAGAAGGTTCACAGCATTTCAGATGTTTGGAAATGACTTCCTCTGGTTAAATGAGGATGGCATATACAAGGAGATACCAGTAGATCTGCACTTTGAAAATTACTAGGATAGGGACCATAAAGAAGAGCAGCGAATGTATTTCTAGAGTCAGAAACAGAGTAAGTACACACCCAGAGGAAGGAAAATGGTAGGCACTTCAACACAAGTTTGCTTTGAGCTCTTTGTATAGGAAAGAAAGAAACAATAATTCTGGAAAATTAGGTTGAGATCAGGTTGTAGAGTCTCATTCCAAATCTTCTGGGCATTTTGTATCCATTCAAGGTAAGATCTTTTTTTTTTTTTTTCCTTTGACCCCTAGTAACACTTTGTATCTGTATTATTCATAGACATTTATTATTTATAGTGTTCTGCCATCAGTTATCTTTTCCCATATATTTGTCATTTCTCCAACTAGATCATTGTTTTTTGTTTGTTTTAAAGGAAGAGCCCTTTTATATTTGTTTGCACGCTGTACGGAACCTAGCTAAGTCTTTGGCATATTTTGTTAACCAGACACATATATGTGAATAGAAAACTGCCTTGTACTTTTGAAAAGTTCTCTATTTTGTAGAATCAAACTACGTAGCACAATCTCTGCCTTATCCTCTCCAAATCATATGCTGGAACAGGTGAGATATTACACGGTATAAGAGAAAGATTACTGGCTTAGATTTATATTCAGGGTTCTAATTTTAGTTATATTGTTGGCTTTCATTTGAACTTGGGCTTATTGGATTCTTCTCTGCTTTCTCATTTGTAAATTTGGGTTATTGCTACCTGTCTCTTATTTCAAAAGAATGTTCTCCCAGTTTGGGCTGACCAGTAATGAAAAAGGCAGAGTACTTTAAATAAGAGATGGATGACCATATGCCTAGGGGGTACAGAAAGGACTGCCCTGTGCGAGAGGTAGGCTCTGGAGTCACAGCAAACATAGAGATTTCATAATTTTATTATTTTGAGTGATAAGCAGCAAAAGCTCAGCAAACAGTGACAGAGCTGCAAATCAAAGAGTGATCTTTAATCCAGTACCATGAAGAAAGAACATTTGTGCACTCTCCAGTCTGCTAAGCCACACTGCATAAAGACAGTGGTCATAAAAATAAGTATAAGGAACATTAACGATTAACCTCTTTGGACGGCAATTGCTTCACCTGTAAAATAAGAGAGGGGGAATGGCACCCTTCAAAGACCCTTCTAGTTCTAAGTTTGTTTCTAGAATTCTTCAGCACCTAAATCATTTCTGCTGGAGACATGGGGGAAAGTCTAATTTTGCCCTTTATTGGTAGAATGGGTGAGTCAGCTTGCTCTGCCTGGTGAGAAGAGATTGTTCAAATTCCAGGGATTTAGCAAGCCAGTTGACATCATGTTGGTAGCTGGAAATCTGCCAGATTACATCACAGAAATCAGCAACTCTACCAATCAGGAGCCCCCCCCCCACCCCGCCAAGAGTCAGCCATTAAACTTTCACTAGCCCAACACTGGTTCTACTTGTTCATTCATGTCATCCTAACTGAGAAAATTATGCAGCCATAGGTAGAAAGAAAGAGAAGACACTGAAATGGCAGTTTAGAAATACCTCAGGGCTAGACAATGTCCAAGAGGACCGAAGCACTGTGGTCAGAAAACAGAAAGCTATTAGGTAGTAGGAGAATGGACTTCTGACTTGAATGGTTAGGAATTATAATCTTTAGGGGTGTCTGGGTGGCTCAGTCCATTGAGTGGCCAACTTTTGATTTCGGCTCAGGTCATGAACTCAGGGTCCTGAGATCAAGCCCCTCCTAGGGCTCAGTGCTCAGCATGGAGTCTGCTTGAGATTCTCTCTCTCCCTCTGCTCCTCCCCCTGCTCACACACTCTCTCTCTCTCAAATAAATAAATAAAATCTTTTTACAAAATAGGTATAGTCTTTAGTTAGAAACTCTGAATGGTAGTCCTGATTAGTACAAGATACGTCAGGCAGCGGACCCTGATGCTAGTTTACAAGTTTATTTAACACAATATGTAATTGCTTGAGTTCTAAAGTTTAGGCTTTATTGTTATTCATCTGAGTATAAGCATGGTAGTTCTTTAAACACTTTTTAATAATTAGTCTGGTCAGCAGCTATCATTGATACTCATAAAAACTGTTTGTGACAACAGGCCTGCTCCTTGTTCTTGGTTGACTTGCTGTTCTACTTGGTAATAAACATTTCTTTCTCTTGGGTTAAATATCGAAGTCAATCAAGTCAGTCACCAGTTATTAGGAAATTTAGTCATAAAAATATAAAAATGTTTTAAACTGTCAAAACTTGGAATGCAATATAGTTCATTCATAAGTAGCATGACAGATTATATATGTTTTTGGCTAAAAGTTGGATATCTTCAATTCATGCTCATCTACTGTTCACCTCTTGGTTTACTGGATCTACTTTAACTTTCTTTTAATACTTAAGTTTCTCTTCATTAGCAGGTATTTGTACTTTCCTGCTTAAGGTCAAATTTAATCCATGTATAACTTTTGGAGAATAAATCCACTACCTGTTTTTCAAAGATTCAGGTTTCCAGTTAATTGAACATATTTTGTTATTTGATGTGTCCATTGATTATAGGAGATAGGTAACTGGACAAATCTGGCCCAAATAAGCATACAACTCTAAATGATTATGCAAAAGAATGACTTGTATACACAAATTATACTTTCAACTCTTTTAGGAACTGCACATTTTATAAGTTTTAAGAAGACGCTACAGTTAAAATATAGATGATTTTCAGCATGAGTTCAGGACTGTCACAATTGTTAAGCTTATGAATTTTTTCCTCAAAATCTACTTCTTTGTGGTCAAAACTATGTATCATTTATCATATTTTTTCCTACAATTTGTTATTTTATTTTCAAAAATACTTGAGTTTCATTTGAAAATCTTAGAACATTACATTTTCAAATGGAGGTGGTCTGAGCCGATAGAAATAAAAAATAACTTTTAATATGTTCTTGCCATATTCCAAACTTTTGCTAAATTTTGTATAAATGTTATTTTATTTAATCTATATGGTAACCCAGTGAGGTAGATACTTGCTATGGGTTGAATTATATGCCTCTCCAAATCATATGACTGTGTTTGGAGATAGGGCTTTGAAAGAGGTAATTAAAGTAAAATCAAGTCATAAGGTAAGCTCTAATCCAATATGACTGGTGTCCCTCTCTCTGTAGGACACAGATGAAGACCATGTGAAGACAAAGGGGGAAGATGGCCAACTACAAGCCAAGGAAAGCGGCATCAGAATTAAGCCAACCCCAGGGACACGTTCATTTTGGATTTCTAGCCTCCAGAATTGTGAGAAAATAATTTTTTTGTTATTTAAGCCACTCAGTCTGTGTTATTTTGTTATGGCAATCCTGATAGACTAACACAGTACTATTATTATTTCCATTTTACAAATGCATAATCTGAGGCTTATAGAGATCAACGTGTCCAGAACCACATGGATAGAAAGTGGTTGAGTTGAGGCTCAAATCCTGGTTACTTGCTAAGCAAATATCTCCATCACATTCCATGTGCCAGCCGCTATTCTATCTAAAGGTACAAACATAAAGAAAACAATTTCCAAAGTGTATCAGGACTACAGGGTCCAAATTATGAATCGTTAAATAGTCCTTGCATCAAAATCGAGCACCGTGTGAAAACAGTGTAGATGTGGCTAACGGCAGGGATGGTATTCTCAGATACCATGTCCCTCCTGGTATCATAAAGCATTTTTACTGACTGCCCACAAGTCCCAAAGTTTGTTCTGAAAAGCACAAGGTCCACAAACAAATGTTTCTTTAAAAAAAAGGAAAAAAGGAGAAATTCTTAACTTATAAATAAAGTTGGAAAATTCTCTTTATACCTCTTCTGGAACTTCCTATTATATATTACCATGTTAAAGATTCTAGAGTAAAGAAATGTCTTTATCTAATCCCATGTTTTCTAACTTGATGGATCACAAGACCCTCATTTTCTGCAACAGCTATTTACATTCTACAGTGCTCATGTTCCTCAGCACGAATTTTTAAAAAATGCTTACACAGAAGTGATGGCTATGGTAGCTAATGCTATGGTGGTAATCATACTGCAATATGGAAGTGCATCAAGTCAATATGCTGTACTCCTTAAACTTACACCAAGTTTTATGTCAATTATATTTCAATAAAGCTAGAAAAAAATGCTCACATAAACAATAGGCTCTTTGAAGTAAGAGGGTGTTAATGGTAAACCCTGTATTTCACAATTAATATTGGAACTACATTTCAAAAATTGGGAACCCACTACATTTTATATTGTTATTTTAAAATCTCACAAATATCAAGCATACATGTTTAATCCCAAATAAGATTTCTAAAGAGCACTTTATATTTAAATGGGAGAAGTATTAAGAAAGATCATATGGTTACATGCACACAAGTTAGTTTTAAAAAAACAAACTTAGATCTAGCCTTTGAGTCAGGTGTATCAAACTCATTTATCTGAATGAAAAAGTTTTAGAATTTTCAACATAATAATTTTCATGTTTTTCCATTGCATCTGAGATAATGTTATCTCTATGATACAAAAGGGTAAGTACGTATTTTGTTGAAAGCTAATTATAGTAAAAATTATGTGAGTACTACCTGGCATTTTATGCCTCATCTTTAGAGCTTATTGTTTACAGAAAATTCGTATGCTAAGGGTAGTTCTCTAAGCCTTCACATGTTCAGGACAGGCAGGCAAGTGACCGGAAGAACCCATGAAAATGGTGTCTTGGTAATATTTTTATAATCTGGAAATATCACATGCTATTTGTTTTTTACAACTTTGTTCTTATACATGCCAACCCCAACACCCAGGCAGGCTTAGCCCACATCCCTCCTCTCTGAGCTTGGTGGGTCCAGCATCAGTCCTTGTGCTCAAGGCTTGAGAGAGAACACTACTCCATGCGTGTCTTATTTAAGAAAATTCAGAAATTCCTGCATTTTACAAGGACATTGTAAACTTTAAAAATTATGTTATAGAGCTATCAGTTGTAAGTTTTCCTTATATATCCTTTCAGATATAGTTCAATTTACACACAACTTTCCAAGACAGTATTTTTTGCATAGAGTGTGGTACATCAGCATTTTAGATTTTCTCCCACAATTATTTTACATATATCCAATTATAATTTACACTTAACCTTGAGGGCACAGAATGTTACTTAGAATATTTTAAGGTTATAATTATTTTGTGCCATAGATAGAATTTTAATTAACAGGATAACCCTATACACTTTAAATTATGATCTTTACTATATTATAATGGTTATATATTTTAGGGAAGAACTCATTTAAGGAGTATTTTAAAATAAATCCTTTGATTAATCAGTGATAAAATATTTGTATATTTAAAAGTAAATTAATGTCTTTTAAGGCAATGGTATTTTTGCGCATCAGAGAATGCTAATTATGTGATACTAATGGTAAACAATTCTTTTATACATATTAATGATCCCTAATAAGCAAATAAATAGGTTATATGCTATTTTAGCAAATTATAATAGTATTCCCTTCATTATATAATGGTTAAATACAAAGAATAATTGTTTTCTAAAACTTGCTGAAATCCCAGACACATTTCCTTAATTTTGAAACTAATTATTATTCTTTGAGGTTTCTAAAACTTTATCTTATTTATTAATACGATTATCTAAATCTCATGTGCAACATGTAGGCAAAAGACATATGTAACTGAAAAATATCTCTAGAGTATGTAAGACTTAATATTAAACTAAGTCATGTGTAACTTAATTCCATTTTATAATAAAATTTTGAAAAATATTTTGTTAAAGTGATTTTTTTTTGCTAAGGAAAAAAGCTACATCTTTTGCTTTAGATTTCCATGCTTTGCTTTTTTTCTGAAATTACAAAAAATAAAAATATTTATTTTTTGGTTTAAAACTTTTAGAAACATTTCAGATGGGGTAAATTGCCAATTTGAAATGGTATTACTCAAATAATGATTATTTTTTAATGTTAGATTTTCCAGGGGCTGAATTTCATGTTAAAAAAATAACAAAGAAACAAAATAGAAATGTTTGTTAAGTCTTCTTTAGTTCCACAGTAGATTAAAATTTGTCCAGCAATGTATTTTAGGGAAATCACCTCTCTTTTCCCCTTTCTAGAGAAAGCTCGTGCCATCCACATGACCCTGACATATTTGTTCTGATTGAGTCTCACCTCTTCCCAGGCTCTTAGGGTGGGGCCTGTGATCCAGGCCTAGCCCTAACATATTACCGTCAGAGTGTGACTGGCTCTGACACAGTAATGACCTACCTGGAACTTCTGAGATGCCACTGTGATCCCTGGGATCCAAAGATCATGTAAACCTAATGCTGTTTGTGCCCATTGCCTCTCTAAGGGAGAGACCATTCTGGACAATGAAGCAAAAAGGTAGGTGAGTACAGTAAAATGATACAGGTGGAAACTTGCTGGCTTTCTTTGAGGCCTTGGATTCAGTTGAGACTGTAACAACTATAAATCCTGGACCATCTTTTTACATGAACCAAACCCAACCCAACCAGACCAGACCAAAACAAAACAGAGACAAACAATAAACAAATGAATCATTGTTGCTTCAGTTGGTTAGAGTTAGGCTCTGCCACTTGAAATCAGGAGTCTTATCTGATATAAGCACATTATTCCATCTGAACACTGGGGCTTGGGAAATTGAAAGTAAATTCAATGTGTTTAACAAATATTGAGTTTCAGACATGTTCTAAGCACTATTCCAGAACATGGGATTTTAAAAAAATCTCTGTCCTTTTCAAATCTATATTTTACTTGGGGGAGATAGCTAATAAAACATAATCCCAATTAATTAGTAAATTTAATGTATACCTAGAGGAAGAGAATTCCAGACAAAACAAAAGCCAATGTCATTATACAATCATGTCTACTATATCCAAGGAGCAGTAGGGAGGCAAGGTTTCTATAGAGAAGCAGAGAGACTGGTTCCATAACTCTTGGGGAAACTGGAATCAAGAAAATACTTTGGGAATGAACCAGTGTAGAAGCAAACAGTGATCACACAGGGCAGAGAAGGCAGAGTTGCTCACCACAAAGACAGTGGTTGGGGTCTAGTCAATAAGGGAAGAAGCATCCTTGGACAGGAGATGGAAGAGTCAGGAATGCGGAGTGGGTGGGTACAGATAGGTGGGAGAATGTGGTGGAAGTCAGGTTGGCAGCTGAGAGAGAAGACGCAGAGGAAGGGGTGGAGATCTGAGGACAGAAAACGAGGTATAAAATAGGGTCTGAGACCTTGGGAGAACAAACGGGTGAGGGCAGTACAGTGTACGTGCTTTGCAAACAGTTTGCTATTTATTGAAGGTGAGAAGAATTGAGGTAGTTGTCTTTCTCCAACCATATTTAGCTGTGTAGGGGCAGGCAAGGAGAAGGCAGAAAGATGAATTTACCCAGGGTGGCGGCTTTGCTAAGGAAGCATGGCATTGACAGAGAGGAAGCAAGTTGGAGCTGCATGCAAGGGATGATTATGTTTGACAGTAAGTTTTGAGCTGAGCGAGGAGGTTACTGGGGACTTGAGGGGATGAAGGGTAATTGTAAAGACTGGAGAAGTGGAAGAGCCAGTGACGCCTTAGAGGAAGCACCTGGGGAAGTGGGCCGGTGGAGGCCAGGGAGTGTGATGCATTGGAGATGAGGGGATGCAGCAAAAGATCTTGACTTTGATCATCAGAATGTGAGCAGCTGTCTGTGGAAGAACGAGAGAAGTGATCGCCAAAGGGGAGTTCAAGAGAGGGAGAGGCATATATTGAACTTGCCCCTTGTTCTGGCTGGAATGAGAACATATTGTTGGGTTTGAAACATCCATCTTGGTTGAACCTCGATGTGGTTTTGGTAATGGCATCCACATAAAGCAAAGCAGCCACACAGAAAGAGAGTAAGTCCCTGAGGCCTTTGACAGATTGAATCTGAACATTGAGTGATCTGGACCACTTGCTCCTACATAGTTGTTTCAGCTACTGTCTGGTGATGCCTGTTCCTCACAGCTCAGTCTGATTCAAATTGCTACACTGTGAGCCTCCTTCTCTCCTTCCCACCATTTTCCCTCTCACTTTTCTTTATCCTCCTCATTCATTTAAATGCCAGAATTAGCTTTCAAAATGTCTCCTTTCATCCTTTAAGACCCAGAATAAGGACTAAGCACTCCATAAAGCACTACCTGGCTCCCTTGGGCAGAAGGAACCACTTCGCCTTCCGCGTGTTGATGGGTCTCTGAATTCTGAGTTTTAAATTTTAAATTCTGAATCCATTGTATGAAGTATCGTCTTGTGTAATCATCATGCCTGTCTCAGTGTGGTATTCAGCAGATAGTAAGCTCTCAAATACTCGTTGAATGAATGAATGGCTGATTTGACACCAGCCAAGCCGAATGAACTCACCGTAGATGTCTGCTATAATAAAGGGCAGCTTGAAGAAAGAGCTGCGACCGCTCTCACCAATGGTAGTGGATCAGAAGGGAAATGGACTTTGGCTACAGAGACATAAATCAGAGAGATCTCAGAGAGAGGACTGCTTCAAAAGGACAAAACACAGCACTGAAGTCTGCTTCAGAAGTGTGACATCTGATTCTGTCCCGGGGGAGGCAGAAAAAGCCTGTATGATGAAATGCCAATGTAGAACCTGACCAAGGGCATTTCTGAACTTGTAACTATTTCTTAGTGGGGTGGTTTAGTATAAAGGCAACCATGGCATAGAAATCTCCATGGGATATTATTAAAAGCCAGCTATTAACGGGTGTGAGGAAGTATTCTCAGACAAGTCAGAGAAGTCAGTGCAGGCTATCCTTCATCTGAGAATACCCAACTTAAAAAGATAAATAGATAAAAATAATGTTACAACAGGAGATTTGCCTCAAGTTTGCACAATATTTTGCCAGAGTAACACTATTTAAATGCTATTTTCTATCTTACTTTTGTGTGTGTGTGTGTGCTGTGGTTTATCCTGGGGATATAACCACCACTGGTAGATTCCTAGCAAAGTGTGTTCGGGGATCTAATTGGCTAGTTTCCCTCCAGTCCTGCTCAGCAAAATGCTTGTTGCCTGCTCTGCTTGTCCTTAGAAAGGGCTTTGTTTTTGTTTGGTTCTCCAGCATTTTTTTCTAAGCTGAGTACTCAATCCTGTTTCTATCCTGTGTCAGCTACACTCTGATAGCTCATTGTTTATTTTATCTTTTTTTATCTCAAAAGAGGAGATTTTATTTAGCTCCTTTTGAATGAGAAGACAGGTTTTTCTTTGGCATTCAAGCTAAAAACAATTCCCTGCCCCTGCTGGTTAAGGCTATGACACCTCTTTTGAGTCATATCCATCATATTCTTCTCCCCACCAGGGACAATAGGTATAACTCAGCACTTCACACCATTAGTAATACAAGAATGAACAAATTTCTGCCAGGATACAAAAACCAATCTGGTGTAAACTTTCAGTTTTAAGCTTTGTATAAGCATTGGAATTAGGGGGATATTCCTTTACTTCAGCTTAGGTCATTATAGCTCCAAGACTCCATTTTTCCTAGAAAACTTGATTCCTGATTACCTGCTGCTCCCGCTTTATCTACATTCAGAGGACTTGTCTAGGTAACTGAAGCTCAATTCCAAAACACCGGCATCATGATATTTCCTCCAACATTTACTGAGTGTCTTCAGGATGTGCAGGATTACTCACGTACGGGTCGGGAGCTGATTTGGAGCTGGAAGAAGACAATCCTCACCTCTGTCTGGAGGTTTGGAGCTCACTACAGGCACACTGACATGAAAGGAGAAGTAGGGAAAATGACTGACAAAACATGTAACTTAAATCATAGCATTCCAAAACCTGTGCTGGAAAGGGAGAAATTAATTTTGGTAGTATGGCCTCGTTTCGCAGAATTTGATCTGGATCTTCGAAATAACTGCAAAATTATAAATGCGTATTTCCCATTTCCCATAATATAGGTTCAGCTTTCACTGTATTTTAACAAAGCCTTGTTTTTCTTCTACCTAATCATTTGACACTCCAAAAGCCATTGAGTTGCCAAGAAATGGACTGACAAATCACTAGCAGGCACATTTTATGTCTATCATAAGTTGATGACAGTTTTGTAAAAACAGGTCTGCTTCTTTAAGGGTTTCATTTACAGCAAGCTATGGTGAAATTAATATAAGTTATTCTCAGATATGTAATAAATAAAGGACATGCAAATCATGGAAATGAATACTGATCATTATCAGTATCTTTCTAGAGATTCAATAGAAATAAAACCAACCAACATCCCCCCACTCTTACATACATACATATATATTTTTATCATCTGTGTAACAAAAGGCCACAGATTTGGGTGAAATTAGAACCTCCCTGGTTGTATTAGTTTGCTAGGGCTGCAATAACAAAATACCACAGACCAGGAGGCTTAACCAATACAAATTTATTTTCTCACAGTCCTGAAGGCTGGAAGTCCAAGATCAAGGTGTTGGCAGATTTGGTTTCTCTCTGTGTTCTCACACCACCTTCCCCTTGAATGAGCACATCTCTGATGTCTCTTCTTATAAAGACACCAGTCAGATTAGGGCCCATCCTTATGACTCTTTAAGCCTTAATTACCTCTTTAAAGGCCCTGTCTTCAAAAACAGTCACATTCTGAGATACTAGGTGTTAAGGATTCGACATATAAATTAAGGGGGGGGGGGGTGGCGGCACAATTCAATGCATAGCAGTGATTGTTTGAATTGGCCAGTAAATCAATTAACTCTTCTAGGCAGTTTTAAATATTATGTTGTAACATTGTACATTATGATGTATTGCTATAGCCATGCTGAAGTGAGAAGGTGAATGAATGATGCCTTTAAAACACATGACCTCTTTCTCTAGCAGCCCGCAAATGTTTGGCAGAAAAGGAGATTGGTTCTTCATGTCTAGAGTAAGAGGAAAGTTTGTTGTGACTTATTGCTGTAAGACTTGCCTATACAACACCTACCCTAACATTTGTTACCTATTTCTAGCATGCACTTGCTTTCCAAGGGAAGGAACTAGAAAGATAAAAAGAGGCATTTGGCCAAGAAATAAAACTTGTGGAATTTAGTGCATTGTCAAACAGTTGGGTAGCTGTGTGACGGGGAATTGTGGTGCAGTGGGATACAGAAGATGGGAGTATGGTGTGGGGGTGGAATGTGAGGGGAGGGACTCAGGCACACTTGGACCTGAGTCTCAAATCTTCCTGGTTGCATGACCTTAATCAAACTAAGTTTTAGTCTCCATTGTATCACGCTAACATGAGAAATGCTAAATTTCTAGAAAAAATAACAGTATTCTGTATCCAAAAGTAAGCTCATCATTCCACTTAGCTCCATCTTAATGACAATCTGTATTTACTTCCTAAAGTGTTTTACAATCTCCCTTCATTGGCTGTGAATTATAAGCATTTATTGTTTACTCTTTACCAGCATTAAGGAGTCTGTTGGATATAGAAAACAAATTAATACATATTTTCTGTTTTCAGTAAACTTGTATATTTTATTGATGGAAAGGATAGGTAAATAGTCCACGTATTATTTGCATTGGACATTTACATATAGTACCTAAATTCAATTCAAATAACTCAATAAATACTAGAGTGTCTACTCTATGCTAGGCCCTATATTAGAAGCTGGGTCACAAAGATGTGGCACTTGGAGAAGAAGTATTGACCTTGTTTTTATTGGAAATACTAGCATTGCAAATAAAAAAAATCTCAGCTCATATATATCAGATAGCTTATTCTCTCTTTATGTCCTAGTCTATAACAGGCTCAAAGTTATAAACATGTAAGTGAGTCATTAATATTATTCTGAGTTTATCTAAAGGTCTTTGGGCATGGACATAATTCAATTTGACACTTGAATCACTCACATAATCTCACAAATTTGCATCATTTTTATTTCATGGAAATCTTTTAATCATTTCAAAGTCTTTCATAGTGTTAAAATTTTAATGAAATCCCATTGCATTTTTGGTAATACTCATTTTATATGCATATGCTCCAAAATTAGTCTATGGAGCAGTATAGTAGAAATTAAGGGTGCTCTCAATTAGTTAGTGCTTTTCTTTCAAATTGCATTTTACAGAAATAATTTGGGCCATAAGAAATATGTTGATAAATGACTTCTTGGATATAGTGGCTACCATTAATTCACTCATTCATTCAATCACTTAACACCTACTTTTGGAATGCCTACTATTAACTGGAAACTATACTAGGCATCACCTTCTGGGACTGAAAAATAGGCATAGTAGGGTTTTCATGTAAAGTACAATTACCTTTTTTTGCTTTTAAATGACCATTGAATATAATTATTGAAAGATAATATTTAATATTTAGCATAAATTATTCTAATTATGGAATTCATTTAATAAATTTGATATTCTCAAACTTAATCCTTGCTTTTCCCCCCCCTTCAAGCTACACAAAACTGTGGGCCTGTACACCACTGCAGTACCCAAGCTTGCCAGAAGATGGCGATATATGGTGAATGACAGCTATGTTGGAGCCAAGTTACCGCATTTCTCAGCCTTCCTTCCAATTTGAATGCCTTCTAACAAGACTACACAATTGCCCCAGAAACAGACTAAAAATTTGAAGTATATTAAACTTATCTGATTGGGTTCATATAGCTTTTTTTACATCTGTAAGATCCATTCTTTTGAAGAGCCTAATGTGAGAAAAGGGGACTAAAGAAATAGATTTCTACTTTTCTATTTCCCAGAATTTTTTATAAAAATAATCAAAGTACATTTAGGCAGAATTAAAATTAAAGCCTCCTGTACAATTTATTTTAAAGGTAAATTGGTTTTGCTTTTGTTTTAACAACACAAATCCATACAAGAAATGAAAAATGTTAGCAGTGGTTAACATAAAAGTCATGTAATTTTGTTTGGTAGAGAAATATGGAATTACATTAATGAAAGAGCTATAAAATACATATTATAAGAGTACAGAGTAGCTATTTGATTATAAATTGATCTTAGAAAGGTTGACCTACTTTTCTCTGCATTTAATGCAACCCCTTGAAGGTATTTTGAACACACACAGCACTTTTAGGAATACAGTTATCTATTTTTTTTCTTTAAAATCTTTAATGCAGTTTTCCTGAAATGCTGTACGTTGAATTTTGTGCTCTTAAAAAAACTCGGTCACAGACAATAGCATATAATTAGGACATGTAAAAGAAAATGAGTAAATTATAGAAAGTAGAGATTACTTGAAAGACAGAATATTATAAAAATACTTATAAATAAGAAACAGTAATAAATTTCCAGTAGGAATGTTATTGAATTGTCTTACTTACTTTTCCCACAGCTGGGAGCATAGGAGTTAGCTACTGGACAAGTTCAAGGAGGATATTAGGCTCTCGTTTGCTCACATTCACAGTTGAAGGGTGTGGAAGGCTGCCTGCTTGCCTCTCAAGAGGTCTCATTGCAATTTAAGACCTGATTTTATCAACATACCAAAAGGATATCCATCTCTTTGAGATGGACTCATTAACCAAACTCCTGAGACAGATGTATAAAAACATACTGCCGATTTATTTCATTCACAATGAGAAGTCCAATTGTCACAGAAACTAGAATACTTGTAATGGATCATACAATTTTCTCTCTGTAGACAGAATTACTGGAGAGGCCAAATTATAATCAGAAGGCTTCTGGGTGATTATGGGTTTTAAGACATTGTTTAAATCAGAGGTAGTCCTAATTTTGGTTCTTTTAAAGTGGCCATGAATTCAGTCTCATGATAACAAGAAACCTGATGATCAGTCAAAATGCAATTATGCTGCTCTTTCATTCTCTACTCAAAACAATATTACCAAATATCAATCAACAGGAAAATGGATAAATAAATTATTATACATTTATACCATAAATTGTTATACACAATGAAAATGAATGAACTAAAGCTACATGTAACCCATGATGTATCTCACAAGGCACAAAAAGTTATATGTATTATGATTTCATTTACATAAAAGAACAGGAAAAACTGTATATATATATATATATATATATATATATATATATATGAAATGCATACTTAGGAGTTAGAGCTTACTCTATGGATAAAGTGAATAAAAATAATCATTACAAACATTAGGAGAGTAGATACCTCCAGGGAGAAGGAGTCTATAGAAGGGATGTATATGTTGGCAAAGCTCTTTTTTCCTTTTTACTGAGAGGAGTTATATGGATATTTGATAAACTGTACATTTTTATTTTATATTATTTTCTGTATGTATTAGATTGAGCCATATAAACTTGCTGATATTTGATAATTTTTGAAATACAAAATAGCAATTTCATATTATTTGATGTAATAAGTTATGCTTCATTAATTAAAAATTTTATTACTTAATCTAGCATCTGTATCTATATACATGGTTAGGTAAATAAATATTAATAGATATTTATATATGCATGAGTTTATTGTATACACATATATCCTTGCTCTGTCAGTTGAGAGAGCCTAGAAGCAATGAGACTCCAGTAACAATGAGCATACCTAACATGATGATCTTGGCCTCTATTACTATTCTGCAAAAAAAGGACCAGGGCTCCTCAGAGAAACTGCTGCTTATAGGACCATAACAAGAAATATACAAGATGAGTCTGGACTATCTTGTATTGCCAGAATGTAAGGAAATGAACACACACAGTAGGGTAGCTCAAAAGGACCTAATGGCCAAAACTGAAATAATAAATCAATAAAGTAGTATTGGTAGTATTGGCTGATAACCCCTTTTATAAACTATTCATGATCCATGCTGATACAAATTAATAATTAGATGAATAAATAAATAGGAGAGAATGATTATGTGAATAAATAAATGAGGGAGAATAGACAAATATCACACATAGAAGAATTACAAATAATTTATGCAGATACTCCACTCTCAAGGAAGAAAAGCATAACTCCTCATTCCTTAAGTGCCTCACACAAATGTTTTAAGACATTGTTTAAATCAGAGGTAGTCCTAATTCTCGTTCTTTTATAACAGAAATGAATTTGATCCTTCAGCCTAGTTGGAGAACAAGGTCTGCTTCAATAGTGATACGTCAGTGGATAGTATGAACACTTGACATAATGTGATGAGAATAGGACTCGGCCCTGTATGCTTCCTCCCCAAACTCAGAAGCCCAGTTTAATTATAAGAAAAAAACATCAGATAAATCCCAATTGAGGGATACTCTATAAAACACCATTTTAATACCACTCAAAGCTCTCAAGGTCATAAAAAAACATGAAAATTCTGAGAAACCATCACAGACCAGAGGGGCCGAAGAAGAGATGATGACTAACTAGGATGTGATGTCCTGAATGAGACCCTGGAACAGAGAAAGGATTAGGAAAACACTAATGCAATCTGAATAAAGTATGGGCTTATTAGCTACTTATAACGTATTAATAGTGGTTTGCTGAGTGTGACGAATGTATCATAGTACTGTTGGTGTTTTAATGAAGGAGTCTGGGTGTGCAGTTTATATGAACTCTCTACATTATCTTTGCAATTTTTCTGTGGATCTAAAACTGTTCTAAAATAAAAGTTAATTAAAACAGGGGCACCTGGGTGGCTCAGTTGGTTAAGCACCCAACCCCTGATTTTGGCTCAGGTCATGATCTCAGGGTCATGAGATCGAGCCCCACATCTGCGCTCAGCTGGGAGTCTGCTTGTCCCTCTCCCTCTGCTCCTCCTCCTGCTCACCCAAAGACATGGGTACCAAGATTCCTACCGAAAAAATGTAGTCTTTCCTCCCTTAAACTGCACTGTTGAAAAGTTTCACAAAAATATTAATTTTACTCAAGCAAAGTACTATTTTATATTCACAGATTTCTTTCCAAAATGCTTCCCATTCTTAAGACAAGGACTAGCTTCAATACTTATAACAGTCAGAAATAGAATTCCATTACATAACTGCATAATATGGAAATTTAGAATGAGGATAGCATACATTTCAGATCTGAATGATATC
Source organism: Neomonachus schauinslandi (assembly GCF_002201575.2). Lineage (NCBI taxonomy): Eukaryota > Metazoa > Chordata > Mammalia > Carnivora > Phocidae > Neomonachus > Neomonachus schauinslandi. The sequence continues at coordinate 23,262,458 of NC_058404.1, forward strand.
CAAGTGTAAATGCCTCATATTTATGCTGTATGTGACATACCCTTTCACGGAGAATTCTGTGCAGCTGAACTGGTCAGCAATAGATGCATTTAAAACTGATGCGCTTATAGCATAATCATTATAAGTGTGTCACATACAAAACAAAGGCCTCTAAATGGAGTATCAAATTCTTATTTTTTTATTATTTATTTATTTTTTAAAGATTTTATTTATTTATTTGAGAGACAGAATGAGAGAGAGAGAGAGAGCATGAGAGGGGGGAGGGTCAGAGGGAGAAGCAGACTCCCTGCCGAGCAGGGAGCCCGATGCGGGACTCGATCCCGGGACTCCAGGATCATGACCCGAGCCGAAGGCAGTTGCTTAACCAACTGAGCCACCCAGGCGCCCTGTAGTATCAAATTCTTAATGTTCCAAGTAGACTTTTTCAACTTGTTCTGCACACTTGTAGGCATTTATTGACTTGAATCTTGGAAAGGAGGACAGAAACTGGTTTTGAGTTCATAGGTTACACCAACTAGAAGTGCTGAGTCAATAGAAATCAAATCTTAAAATTCATGCCTAGTTAGTTGTCCAGTGAGTTCCATGATAGTTTTAGTATTGACGAGGTAAGGAAAGTTCATATCGATGAAATTATAAAAATATATTGCTACTTTTTGATATTTTGGAAAGCAATTCTAGTTTTCTGCCAAAAGTTATGTCCAGCAATATCTAAGCTAAGTATCCCAAGTAACAAGCTGAATATTTTGGGGTATTCTAATTAGAATAATTCTAGTTAGAATTTCCTTGGCTTAAGCACTAGATTTTAATATATTAATAGAAGCTACTTAAATGAAACTCATAACAGAACTTATGAAAATCAAGTTTTAATTAAATATTAAATCCTAACTTAAGGGGAAAGAGCTAGTGAAGTTTGACCATTATTGTGATCTATGAATGGAAATTTAGCAGCATTAATTTTCCTCCCTCCTTCCCTCCCTCCCCCCCTCCCTCCTTCCCCCCATCTCTCCTGCTGGGTGGCTTAAACAACAGAGATTTATTTTCACACAGTTCTGGAGACTGGAAGTCTAAGATCAAGGTGTTAGCAGGGTTGCTTTCTCCTGAGGCTTTTCTTCTTGGCTTGCAGATAGCCATCTTCTTGCTATGTCCTCTATGCACATGCATCCCTGGTTCCTCTTCCTCTTCTTAGAGGGACATAGCCCTATTGTATTAGGGCTAACCCCTATGACTTCATTTAACCTTCATTACCTCATCAAAGGCGCCATCTCCAAATACAGTCATATTGGGGGTTAGGGCTCCAACTTCTGAATTTGGGGGGAAAATAATTCAGTTCATAACATACTTGCAAATAAGATTTCATTGATAAGGTTTTCCACTCCCTTATGACTAAAAAATCTTCTTTAGCAAATTACAAAATTGAAGATTAAATGAAAATTAAATGCAACAGAATTCTTACTGAAGAAAAAAAAATCAGTGCCCTGGATTTTGGACATGTTCATTAGGCTCCATCTTGGTTAATATGTGAACTATGTAAAATTTGTTTCTAATGTCTTCCTCTCTTTATTCATCGTTTCATCTTCTTTCAACATTGGTATCTCCAGTAAATTTATTCTTCTGTCGATTCCTTATTTTCTTGTAGATTCAACTATCTTGTTTTCCTTACTGAGGACCTAACTCGTCCCCAGGTTCTACAATCAGGGTCTGCCCGTTTGAAAAAACACCTAGTAGAAACAAATAAGTTTCCATCTTATTTATTTATTTTAAAAGATTTTATTTATTTATTTATTTATTTATTTATTTATTTATTTACTTACTTACTTACTTACTTACTTACTTACTTATTTAGAGAGCCCACGAGCAGGGAGAGGGGCAGAGGAAGAGGGAGAAAGAATCTTAAGCAGACTCTGGCTCAGTGCATAGAACTCATTGAGAGGCTTGATCTCATGACATGAGATCATGACCTAAGCCAAAACCGAGAGTCTGATACTTAGCTGACTGAGCCACCCAAGCACCCGTTTCCATCTTATTTAATTATTTAGTACTATCTGACATTGTTGACCATTCTCAAATTTCTTATATCAGTTTTATTTTCATGTATATTTTGAAATTTTCCCAATGTCTAGGTTTTACTTATATATTTTTATTTGAGTATAGGTGACACACAATATTATATTAGTTTAGGCATATAACATAGTGATTCAACACCTCTATATGTTATGCCATGCTCACCACAAATGTACCTATCATCTGTCACCATACAACACTATTACAGTATCATTGACTATATGCCTTATGCTGTGCTTTTATTAATGTGACTTACTCATCCCATAACTGGAAGCCTATACCTCTTACTCTCCTTCACCCATGTTGCCCATCTCCATATGCCCCTCCCTTCTGGAAACCATTGGTTTGTTCTCTGTATTTATAGATCTGATTATCCTTTTCATTTGTATATTCACTTGTGTTTATTTTATTTTTAAATTTTTTAAAAAATTCACTTGTTTTGTTTTTTTGGGATTTTACATATAAGTGAAATCATATGATACTTGTTTTTCTCAGTCTGACTTATTTCACTTAGTAGAATATGCTTTAGGTCCATCCATGTTGTCACAAATGGCAAGATCTCATTCTTCTTTATGGCTGAATGATATTCCATTGTATACATGTGTTACATCTTCTTTATCCATTCATCTACTGATGGACACTTGGGCTGCTTCCATATCTTGGCTATTGTAGATAATGCTGCAATAAGCATAAGGGTGCATATATCTTTTTGAATTAATGTTTTTGTTTTCTTTGGGTAAATACCCAGGAGTGGAATTATTAGATCATATGGTATTTCTATTTTTAATTTTTGGAGGAACCTCCATAGTATTTTCTACAGTGGCTGCACCAATTTGCATTTCCACTAACAGTGTGCGAGGGTTTCTTTTTCTCTATATCCTCACCAACACTGTCATTTCTTTTGTTTTTTATTCTAGCCATTCTAATAGGTGTAAGGCAAGAATCTCAGTGTAGTTTTGATTTGTATTTCCCTGATAATGAGTGATGTTGAGTGTCTTTTCGTGTATATGCTGCCCATCTGTATGTCTTCTTTGGAAAAATGTCTATTCAAGTCCATTTTTTAATCAGATTGTTGTTTTTATTATTAATTATTATTATTACTAATTTTGGTGTTGAGTTGTATAAGTTCTTTATATATTTTAGATATTAATCCCTTATCAGATAAATCATTTGGAAATGTCTTCTCCCATTCATTCAGTAGGTTCCTTTCTTGTTTTGTTGATGGTTCCCTTTGTTGTGCAAAAGCTTTTTGTTTATTTATTTTATTTATTTTATTTATTTTTTTTTTGGTCTTACAATCTTTAATATTGGTTAAAAAACAGACCGATGTTTGTTGCTCATGGAAGTTATTTTAATCCAATGTGCAAAAAAAAAAGGTGCAGCTGTTTACTTTTACTTGAATACATAAGACCAACACTTCTACACTATTTACACACTTAAAAAGATTTTCAATTTATTAATTTAAGCAACAATATTACATCTCCTTTGTGGATAAATCAGGTGCTGCAGAGAGCCCAAAAGCTTGATGACATTCTCTTAAGTGACACAAATGTATCTGAAGAAGCATACCTGTTCTTGTCCTAATTTTGATCCTAAATAAAAATCCAATTTCAAAATCAATTAAGAATTATTTTGATCTAGAAAATCTTGGAACTGTTGCAAACGTGAAAACCTCGTCCCTGAGAGCCAGGATCCTATTCCCCCTTTGCTAACCCTCTAACAACTGGTCTACCCCAGAAACCGCATCTGTTGCAGAGTGGCAATACCCCAAAAAAGAGGAACAAAAGGAACTCAGCCCCCAGACCACCATCATCCCTGTGGGTTTGCTCAGCCTCTGTTCAGGACTTGTGACTCCAACTTTTGGGGGTAGGTGTGGGCAATCAAAATGAAGAAACACTTTAGCAAAGCAACCATCATTTGTCCACAACAACAGTGAAAAACAGTGATATAAAATTAACAAACCAAATATAAATCCAATACCGTTCTGCAATTCTGGAACTTGTTTTCCTATCTGCGCAGTGTTCTTGGTCAGCCACCCACCAGTATTTTCTGTATCTGCATGAAGTACTTTTATCGAGTTATTAAAAATGCTGTTTTGACCCTAAGTCCCACAGAATCGTGATGATTAGGAAATCAATTTACTCAATTATCGCTCTGTGCAGTACACTTGCCAGTCAGCAAGTGTAGAGAGGAATTACAAAAACTGCAATAGAACTCTCTCACTTCTGAACTGGACACAGGAGTTCTCAAATTAAAATCAAAAAAAAAGAGGGGGGGGGGGGGGGGGGGGGGGGGGGAGGTCTTACTGGCAACATCACTACCAGACACCAGACGGGACAGTGAGACTGTTTGGTCAGAACCAAGGAACACTATTTCCTTGCAAAGTTTGCAAAATACCTAACCAAGCACTGCCTTAAGTCCAGTGAGTACAATGCTCTGTAAGTTTCCACGGAAATGCAGGACCTGGCGCTCGTGTGTTGGGACCCGTGCAGTCCCGCCTCCGGGGCTCAGGCAAAGCGGTCCTGTCCTGTCACCTCTAGCTATAGGCAATTGTCTCCAACTGCTGCTCCGCTTCGGCGGCCATCGCTGCCGCCTGCAACTGTTCTGTCTCGCTCTGGATGGCACTGGGGGTGACCTGCTTCCTCTCACTGTGCATATTGTTCTCGCGCCTTTTCAGATCAGACGCCTTGGCAAACGCCTTGGTGCAGGAGCCGCAGACAAAAGCCTTTTCCCCTCTGTGTCTTCGTTCGTGGTCTTTGAGGTGGGACTTGTGTTTGAAGGCTTTGTCACACATGTGGCAGGCAAATGGTCTCTCATTGCTGTGCACTCTCTCGTGCTTCTTCAAGTCCGGGGCGCGGATAAAGGATTTTCCACACACCTCACAACTGTACGGCTTATAGCCCGTGTGGATTTTGAGGTGTTCTTTCAGGTGGGCCTGTGTGGTAAAACCTTTTGTACACATTTCACAAACAAACGGCCTCTCGGCCGTGTGGAGTTTTTCATGCTTCCTCAACCTGCCTTCGTCGGAGAAGATCTTCCCGCACGCCTGGCAGGCGATCTGCTCCCGATGGTGGCCATAAAGCAAGTACTCGAACTTCATGTCGCTGGCCGCTGTCGTCCAGCCTGGGGTCTGTTCGTCCTTCACTTCACTCATTCCATCATTAAATGTTAAGGCTTGAGGGGTCTGGGACCCCAAATCTTTCGATTCTGGGGTCTCCATGGATTCTACTTCCTGGCCTTAGCAATTAACCTTCCGAACTTCCTTACTCCCCAGCTCTTTCAGGATTGCTTCCTGAACCCTGAGCGTCATCGTAGGCGACTTGCCGTCCTCCTGACTCGGGGTGGGGGGGGGTGTGCCTTCTACCGTGTCGTCAGAGGGACTGTCATCCTGGTCTCCAATTTCTTCCACGTCATCATTCTGAGTGTCAGCAGCATCTCCAATGGGGCGATTTATTTTGAGGCAATACTTACTTTTCGATTGGCCGTTGTTTTCGTCGGGACTAGATACATCACGCTTCTGAGAACAGAGTTTATCTAAAAATCGGATCCCGAGAATCTGACCTGATGACATCATTAAATTAACATCCTCTTTTTTCACAGAAATCTTTGCTGTGTACATGTAGTTCAGGACCTCTTCAAATATATCAGAACGAAGAAAATCTATTTCTATTTTACTGAAGAGCTGTCAACCTCAAGCTTCTTGAAAAGCTTTTTAAAGTAGGTGCTACAGGCGGCAAGAACACACCTGTGTGCTCTGAATTTCACATCTTCAACCACAATGGCAATATCACAGAATTCTCCTTCCAGGCGTTGTTCGTTTAGTGTTTTCAGAAACAGAGTTTTAGGATCATCGTCATTATATTTAATGGTTTCAGACATACTGATGAAAAACTCCATGAACAACTCAGGCTATTATCTTAATGCTTTAAACACCAAAGTCTTCAGATCAGAATAACTCTGATCAGGGGCACGCCAGTCATAAGCAGCGGCAGCCACGGAGCAGCCGCGACAATGGCGGCCGCACGACTTCCCGGTTGAAAGCTCGCAACTTCGGGATGGGGAGGAAGCAGGGAACGAAGCGCAAGACCCAAAAGGACTTGAGAGCCTCTCAGGCTTCGCTCTCATTTCTTTCGGTCCGGGAGGTGGGGGGACGGATAAGGCCATTTGCATCCTTTCCTAAACAAAAGCTCCCAGCCTCGGAGCCGGGAGGTGAAAGGGCCACTTTCCCTTTCAGAATCAGAGTCCAGCGCAGGCTGGGGGCCGCGGCTCGGAACCAAAGCGGGAGGGCCCGCGCGGGCGACGGCGGCGAGCGGGAGCGGGCGTGCGGCCGGGCTCCGCAGCCCCGCGCCGCGCCCCGCGAGCCAAAAGCTTTTTATTTTGATATAGTCCCAAGACTTTATTTTTGCTTTTGTTTCCCTTGCCTTAGGAGACATCTAGAAAAATGTTGCTATAGCTGATGTCAAAGAAATTATTGGTAGTGCTCTCTTTTAGGACTTCTCTGGTTTCAGGTCACACATTTAGTTATTTAACTCATTTTGAGTTTATTTTTGTATACAGTGTAAGGAAGTGGTCCACTTTCATTCTTTTGTAAATCTTTTTAGATCTGATTCAGACCTCTACTTAAACTCTAAACACACAAAACAAATTGAGTGCTAGACATTTCCCCTTGGATATCACACAGACACTTCAAATGTAACATATTCAAAATTGATTTCATTATTTCTCATGCCTCTCCTACCCAATCTTCACATTTCTATCTCAGTTGCCCATTAATTTCCTATTCAGTTGCCTCCTCCCAGGTTTGACTCCTTCCTTTCTTCCTACCTCCAATCTACTGTCTTTCACTGATTCCACAATGTACATTTCCCCACACATTTTATATCTCTGAAATTGTGGTGCTTCTAACCATCAATGGTGTTAGATCATATGTTATTAGCTAGCAAGGTTTTCCTTCCTAGTGCTATATAAAATGCTATATTTTAAATCAATGGAGTTTTAGATTTCATGAACTATAATATTGCCACATTTAGCAGATTGTACAACCACATATCGTTGAAATATGTCCACTTTTCTCCATTTTCTCTGCCACTTCTCAAAGTCACAGTATTATCATTTCTCCTGAGGATTACTGTTAAGAGTTTTATAGTGGGTCCTTCCACTTCTGGTATTGTTCACTAGCCACCAGGGTTACCCTCTATCCCCAACGGTCTACTTTGAAACTAAAATGATCTTTCAAAATGAAATTCTGATTTTGTCTTTCCCAGATTGGAAACATTGTAATGACTTTCTATTGCTCACAGAGTAAAAATCAGACTTTTTACCATGGCTTACAGCTTCTACAACAATCTAACCTATATAACTCTTCAGTTCATCACTCGTTTTATCTCATTTTGTGATCTGTAGTCTTACTGAATTCACTCTCATGTTTCAAGCATGCTTTTTTTTTTTTTTTCCGCCAGAGACTACACACTAGCTTCTCAGTCCCCTCTCCTTCCCTGGTTAACTTCTATTCGTCTTTCAGGTTTCAGCTGAGACATTACTTCTTCCATGAAATTCCCCTGACCTCTCCAATCCAGGTTAAAGACATTTCTATAACATTTGATAATTCTCCAATCATATTTTACCTCTATTTGAACTCCCTGTTTGTCTGAGGAACAGGATAAATTGTATATTTATTACTATGATTTGTATTTCCTCTGCTTCATTTCCCTTCTCCCGGTAAAAAGGTAGATCCTTTGCATATGTTTTGCCTTGGGCATTTTTGCAGGACTAAAACCTAAAATCACCAAAGACAGTGAGATAAAAATGACTTTAGGATAGCCTTGGAAATTAAGCAGATTTCTCTCTGTAGATGCTGCAAGAGGAGGGGACTTGTTTCTCATTCTCTAAAAGAATCCAAGATAAGTGCCAAGATTTCAGATGTTTGCACTGTTATATCTAAGGGAACTACTTCCTAGACACAGGAGCCCCCAGCTACATCTAAAATTTTAAGGCCCTAAAGATGGTAGATATAGATACATCAGAGTGGTTGACATGAGGTGGGAGGCCACATGGAATGAGCCAATGGGACCTACTGCATGGGGCCAGATAAAGATCATACAGTATTTGTCTTGTTTGACTCATTACACTTAAACTCTATTCCTCTGTCTTCAGGGCTTTCCTTGTCTTCCCATTCTCTCTCCCTCCTCCCCTCTCCCCCCATTCCATCTGTCTCAAAGAATGCCTTAATTCTTAATCTCTGAGTTAAAAATATATATATATATTTAGGGACACCTGGATGGCTCAGTCGGTTGAGTTGCCTACTGTCAATTTTGGCTCAGGTCATGATCTTAGGGTCTTGAGATCGAGCCCCAGATGAGGCTCCGTGCTCAGTGCAGTCTGCTGGAGATTCTCTCTCTCTCTCCCTCTGCCGCTCCACTTCCTCTTTCCCCCATCTCTCTTTCTCAAATAAATAAATACATCTTTTAAAAATATTTAAATTTCTTTAAATTTAAAACATCCCCTGGGTATCCACTGGTTCCAGACATACTTTTCCCTGACTGGATTGGATCCTGGAACAGAAGAAGAATATTAGTGGAAAAACAGGTGAAATTTAAATAAGCTCTGTAGTTTAGTTACTAGTACTATACCAATGTTGATTTCCTGGTCTTGATAATTGGGCTAATGTTATCTAAGTTGTTAACATTAAAGGAATCTGAGTGGAGAGTATACATAAATTTTCTGTACTACTTTGTAGAAAGTTCTTTGATAGATATAGGGCCTCCACGATTTTAGATTTTGTGTTATTTTTTTTTAAATAATAGCTTTGTTGAGATGTAATTCACATGCCATAAAATTCACTCTCTTAAAATATACAGTTCAGAATTGTGCAACCATCACCACTATCTAATTTCAGAACATTTTCATGACACTGAAAAGAGATACCATATTCATAAGCAGTCATCCTCTTCCCTAGCTCCCATCCCTTGGCAACACCTAATTTACTTTCTGTCTCTATAGATTTACCTGTTCTTGGACATTCATATAATACGTGTTTTTTTTGTGACTGATTTCTTTTACTTACTGTAATGTTTTCAGGAAACATTAATATTGCAACATGTGCCAATACTTCATTCATTTTTATGATTGAATAACACTGTATTATATGGATACAACATATTTATTTACCTATTCATCAGTTCATGGGCATTGGGCTGTTTCCATTTTTTGGCTATGACAAACACTGCTACTATGAACATTCATGTGAATTTTTGTTTTGTTCTGTCTTGTTTTAATTTTATTTTATTATGTTAGTCACCATACATCATTAGTTTTTGATGTAGTGATCCACGATTCATCATTTTCGTATAACACCCAGTGCTCCATGCAGTACGTGCCCTCCCTTTTTAAAAAATTTTTTATTGTTATGTTAAGCACCATACATTACATCATTAGTTTTTGATGTAGTGTTCCATGATTCATTGTTTGTGTATAACACCCAGTGCTCCATGCAGAATGTGCCCTCTTTAATACCCATCACCAGGCTAACCCATCCTCCCACCCCCTTCCCCTCTGGAACCCTCAGTTTGTTTTTCCGAGTCCATAGTGTCTCATGGTTCATCTCTCCCTCCGATTTCCCCCTTCATTTTTCCCTTCTTTCTCCTAATGTCTTCCATGCTATTCTTTATGTTCCACAAATAAGTGAAACTATATGATAATTAACTTTCTCTGCTTTACTTATTTCACTTAGCATAATCTCCTCCAGTCCCATCCATGTTGATGTAAAAGTTGGATATTCATCCTTTCTGATGGCTGAGTAATATTCCATTGTATATATCACCACATCTTCTTTATCCATTCATCTGTTGAAGGGCATTTAGGCTCTTTCCATAGTCTGGCTATTAAGGACATCGCTGCTATGAACATTGGGGTGCATATGGCCCTTCTTTTCACTACATCTGTGTCTTTGGGGTAAATAATCAGTAGTGCAATGGCTGGGTCATAGGGTAGCTCTGTTTTTAAATTTTTGAGGAACCTCCACACTGTTTTCCAAAGTGGCTGTACCAACTTGCATTCCCACCAACAGGGTAAGAGGGTTCCCCTTTCTCCACAACCTCTCCAACATTTGTTGTTTCTTGCCCTGTCAATTTTTGCCATTCTAACTGGTGTAAGGTGGTATCTCAATGTGGTTTTGATTTGAATTTCCCTGATGGCTAATGATAATAAACATTTTTTCATGTGTCTGTTACCACTTGTATGTCTTCTTTGGAGAAGTGTGTGTTCATGTCTTCTGCCCATTTTTTGACTTGATTATTTGTTTTTTGGGTGTTGAGTTTGAGAAGTTCTTTATAGATCTTGGATACCAGTCCTTTATCTGTAGTGTCATTTGCAAATATCTTCTCGCATTCTGTGGGTTGCCTCTTTGTTTTGTTGACTGTTTCCTTTGCTGTGCAGAAGCTTTTCATCTTGATAAAGTCCCAAAAGTTCATTTTTACTTTTGTTTCACTAGCTTTTGGAGATGTATCTTGAAAGAAGTTGCTGTGGGCAATGTCAAAGAGGTTACTGCCTATGTTCTCCTCTAGGATTTTGATGGATTCCTGTCTCACATTGAGGTCTTTCATCCATTTTGAGTATATCTTTGTGTATGGTGTTATAGAATGGTCAAGGTTCATTCTTCTGCATGTGGCTGTCCAATTTTCCCAGCACCATTTATTGAAGAGACTGTCTTTTTTCCATTGCATATTTTTTCCTGTTTTGTTGAAGATTATTTGACCATAGAGTTGAGGGTCCATATCTGGGCTCTCTATTCTGTTCCATTGGTCTATATGTCTGTTTTTGTGCCAGTACCATGCTGTCTTGGTGATCACTGCATTGTAATATAGCTTGAAATCGGTCAATGTGATGCCCCCCAGCTTTGTTTTTCTTTTTCAACATTTCCTTGGTGATAAGGTGCCTTTTCTGATTCCATACAAATTTTAGGATTGTTTGTTCCAGCACTTTGAAAAATGTCATTGGAATTTTGATCGGGATGGCATTGAAGGTATAGATTGCTCTGGATAGCATAGATATTTTAACAATGTTTATTCTTCCAATCCATGAGCATGGAACATTTTTCCATCTTTTTGGGTCTTCTTCAATTTCTTTCATGAGTATTCTGTAGTTCTGAGAGTATAGATCCTTTACCTCTTTGGTTAGGTTTATTCCAAGGTATCTTATGGTTTTTGGTGCTATTGTAAATGGAATCATTTCTCTAATTTCTCTTTCCACAGATGCATTGTTCGTGCATAAGAAAGCAACTGATTTCTTTTCTTTTTTTTTTTTTTTAAGATTTCATTCATTTGAGAGAGAGAGAATGAGTGAGAGAGAGCGCACACATGAGAGAGGGGAGGGTCAGAGGGAGAAGCAGACTCCCTGCTCAGCAGGGAGCCCGATGTGGGACTCAATCCCAGGACTCCAGGATCATGACCTGAGCCGAAGGCAGTCGCTTAACCAACTGAGCCACCCAGGCATCCCGAAAGCAACTGATTTTTGTGCATTGATTTTGTATTCTGCCACATTACTGAATTGCTGTATGAGTTCTAGTAATTTGGGGGTGGAGTCTCTTGGGTTTCCCACATAAAGTATCATGTCATCTGCGGAAAGAGAGAGTTTGACTTCTTCTTTGCCAATTTGAATACCTTTTATCTCTTTTTGTTGTCTGATTGCTGTTGCTAGGACTTCTAGTACTATACTGAACAATAGTGGCAAGAGTGGGCATCCTTCACATGTTCCTGATCTTAAGGGAAAGGTTCTCAGCTTTTCCCCATTGAGAATGATATTCTCTGTGGGTTTTTCATAGATGGATTTTATGAACTTGAGGAATGTTCCCTCTATCCCTATACTCTGAAGAGTTTTAATCAGGGAAGGATGCTGTATTTTGTCAATGCTTTTTCTGCATCAATTGAGAGGACCATATGGTTCTTCTCCCTCCTCTTATTAATGTGTTCTATCACATTGATTGATTTGCGAATGTTGAACCACCTTGCATCCTGGGGTAAATCCCACTTGGTCGTGGTGGATGATCCTTTTAATGTATTGTTGGATCCTATTAGCTAGGATTTTGTTGAGGATTTTGGAATCCATATTCATCAGGGATATCGGTCTGAGATTCTCCTTTTTGATGGGGTCTTTGCCTGGTTTGGGGATTAAGGTAATGCTGGCCTCATAGAATAAGTCTGGAAGCTTTCCTTCTGTTTCTATTTTTTAAAACAAGTTCACAGAATAGGTATTATTTCTTCTTTGAATGTTTGGTAGAATTCCCCCAGGGAATCCATCAGGCCCTGGACTCTTGTTTTTTGGGAGGTTTTTGATCACTGCTTCAATCTCGTTCCTGGTTATTGGCTTATTCAGGTTTTCAATTTCTTCCTGTGTCAGCCTTGGCAGTTTATAGGTTTCCAGGAAGGCATCCATTTTATCCAGGTTGCTCATCTTATTGACATATAGTTGTTGATAATAATTTCTAATAATTGTTTCTATTTCCTTGGTGTTAGTCGTGATCTCTCCTCTTTCATTCATAATTTTATTAATTTGGATAAAGTTAATGGATAAGTCTGGCCAGTGGTTCATCAATCTTAATTTTTTCAAAGAACCAGCTTCTAGTTTTGTTGATCTGATCTACTGTGTTTCTGGTTTCTAATTCATTGATCTCTGCTCTAATCTTAATTATTTCTCTTCTAATGCATGGCTTAGGCATCGTTTGTTGCTTTTTCTCTAGTTCTTTAAGGTGTAGAGTTAGATGGTGAATTCAGGATTTTTCTATTTTTTTGATTGAGGCTTGGATGGCTATGTATTTCCCCCTTAGGACTGCCTTTGCAGTATACCATAGGTTTTGGACCGATTTGTTTTCATTCTCATTGGTTTCCATGAATTGTTTAAGTTCTTCTTTGATTTCCTGGTTAACCCAAACATTCTTGAGCAGAGTGGTCTTTAGCTCATGTGAATGTTTTTGTGTGGAGATACGTTTTTTATTATGTTGGGTATATACTTAGAAGTTGAATTGAAAGATCATGTGGTAACTCCATGTTTAACACTTCAAACTGTCAAACTCTTCCAAAATGGCTGCAACATTTTATATTTTCACCAGTAATATGGGGGTACCAATTTCTACATATCCTCCAAAACACTTGTTTTTGTGTGACTTTTAACCTTTAGCCATCCTAGTGGATGTGAAGTGATAACTCACTTTGGGTTTGACTTGTATTTATGTAATGACTAATGATGTTGAGCATCTTTTTGCATGTTCATTGGCCATGTGCATATCTCTTTTTTTAAAGTAATGGCTATTCAAATCCTTTTTCCATTTTTATTTTTTTTTTTTGCCAGTAAAATATTATATTTTTATTCACTCTTTTTTGTGAACTTTACATTTTTCTCTCACATGTTATTATGGACTTAAAGCATTTTTCTGTGTTTTAATTAACTGATGGTTGCGATGGACTCCATCATAGTACAAGGAGAAGCGGCAGAAGAAGTATTCATAGTATACTGTTGCATAATGTTTCACTACATGGCCAGTGAGGGCCCCTATTAGGAGACTTTTTTATTTTTAAACTTCTTAAGTAATCTTGGGATGCCTGGGTGGCTCAGTTGGTTAAGCATATGTCTTCAGCTCAGGTCATGATGCCAGAGAGAGAGACAGAAAGCACAAGCAGTGAAAGCAACAGGCAGAGGGAGAAGCAGGCTCCCTGCTGAGCAAGAAGCCTGATGCAGGACTCAATCCCATTACCCTGGGATCATGACCTGAGCTGAAGGCAGATGCTTAACTGACTGAGCCACCCAGGCTTCCCTATTTTTTTCTTTTTTTCTCACTTGAGGTTTTGGTGTCATCATATCTAAGAAACATTTCCTAATCCAAGGTAATGTAGATTTACTTCTATGTTTTCTTGTAAACATTTTCTAGTTTTAGCATTACATTTAGATTAATGATTCATTTTTCGTTAATTCTTGTATATGTTTTGAAGTAGGAGTTCTATTTCATTCTTTTGCATGTGGCTATCCAGTTATCCCAATGCCATTTATTGAAAATATCTATGTGCTATTTTTGTAATTTTCTTGTATGTGTAAGGTTATTTCAAAATAAAAGGTAAAAAACAAATTAAGAAATTGTTTTTGACTTTCAGTACTACCTCTTGGCTCTGCCATTCTGGAATCTGATCTTCCCAATGATTCTAGGGAGCACAGTGTCATGAGAGAATGTTCTATTGGAAACTACAGAAGGCTACCATTATCAACTTTCTCAAAGATTCTAATGTCCTCTTTACCAGTGTAACCTTTTTTTCCCAACTATCCACTGGACCATCCCATTGAACATAGAAAAGCAAGCAAAGAATACCTCCTTCTTATATAATAAATCCTTCCTCACAATCCCACCACTCTGAGAACTTTGACCTACTTCTGAGTGCTCTATTAAAACAATTACCTAATTTCCACCTTATTTACTATAGCCCATTGTCACGCCCGAACTTTAAATAGCCATGCCAGCAGTGTTAGGCAATATTGCAAGTATTCTTGCCATAATGTTGAATACTGAATTATTTCAATAAATTCTCCCTTATCCATCGTATAGTCTACATCCACCCCAGTCCAAAGCCATCTTACATACAGTCCCAAGGATTCTGTGGCATTCATTAGCCAGATCCTAAATTTCTTTTACTTTAGAAATATTTCCTCCTGTACTATAGATTGTTTTCCTGCTCAGGCTGTGCTGAGCCCTGACCTTGGTTATTTTCCTTTAGGAATGCTGGGAGCAGATGATGAGTAGGATAAGCACCATATCAGGATATTTGTTAAATGTTTGTATCTCCAGGCAAGGGGAGACTACTCTCCTTCATCATTAACTAGGAGACTTAATTAAATAAATCATTCATTTAGTCAACCAGTACTTTTGAGTAATTACCACTTCCAGGATCTCTGCTTGTTTCTGTTTTCTGGAGATTCAAATCTACTGTTAGAGGTAATGATCTACCAAATAGTGTCAAAATTCCTTACCAAAATTCTATAAAAATAATTAACTGGTGATTTCATCTTTGTAACTGGATTTAGTGAGTGGTTTAAACTTTAAAGTTAATGTAGCTCTTACAGGAGAACAGGAAACCAAATAGAACTGTGATTTTATTGATATATTTTACAAGACCTTGCCCCTGAACAATTTATACCTACTATTATTAACTCAGAGTTTATGTTATGTGTTCATTAAGAAAGCAATCCTGTCATGTGACAGGAGAAAATTGGTTGAAGAGAAGAAAGAAGGAAATATAAAATCCATCTAAACATATAATTACTGAACTGAACTGATATCAAAAAGACATAATAAAGCCAAGAATCAGATAGTGATAAAGCAAAAACTATTCAAAGTTAACTCTTGACGTTTTGCTAATTTTAGAATGTGTTTTTGCTCTATCACCATACTTCTAGAATTATTGTCACATATTGAAGGAAAAGAGATGGGGGGAAGAAAAAATCAGTCTCTAGCATATCTTACATTGGAGAATCAAACAGAAGAATTAAAAAAGAGATATTTAATATTATTTTTACTTGAGCTCAGTAACCTAAGAAAAATGACAATGGAAAAAGGGGTCAGTATTCTTAACTTATTTTTGATCCATGGGAATTCATTCCTTTTAGTATAGGACACACATTTTTTTCCTGTGTATCTAAATTGGAAAATTAGTCATAACCCATGCAATAAGTGATTTTTACTTTGAGCCATACAGCGCATTTGTGGCTATACTTTGAAAAGTTCAAAATATTTGTGTGTTTGTTTTTTATTTTGGCTGTTGTCAATAGTAACCCTCTATGCCACTCTGGCTCACACTGAAGTTTTCTCTTCAACCTACTTTTGAAAGTCAGGGGTGGAAGGGCAGCAATGTTAACTATACCAGTTTACAAGGGATATAAATGCAAATGGAATTTCACACTTCACAAAAAATAATCTAATATTTTTTTGTTTCCTCTCCCTGCAACCCTGAACTTTTCTCTTTTAATGTCCCTGTCTCCAAGAAAAGAATGTTTTCAGCAGGCTTGTAATAATGATCCAGGGAACTGGAGCCTGACTACCCACGTGACATGTATTGCTCCTCATGTACTAACTGGACAAATAACAAAGAGAATTACAGTATAATCTTAATTAGCAGGAAGTAATAGGTTTGCTTATACATAATGGGAGAAGAAAAAATCTGCCCAATTCTAGTGCTTCCTCTGGGGCATTTTCTAATTTTGCCATGTGCAGAGAATAAGAAACTATAGCAATCACAAACCAGAAAGGCTACCAAAAGCTGACATCTTTTAGAAATAAAAATTTGAGTTAGTCTGCAAAAGCATACTGACTGGCTAAGATACTGACTGAACAAATGAAACACGGAATGGGAAGTGGAGAATAAAAATAACGAATATTAGTAATTATTCCAATTTGGAACCAGTGACATACCTAGAATATTTGAAACCTCAAAGCAGATAATTTGTCAACATCTGCCATGTGGTAGAAAGCCTCTAAGATGGTACTCAATAATCCTTGCCTCTTAGTATTCATACTGTTGTGTACTCTTCTTCCATATTGTATTGGCAGGCTCAGCTCTGGGAGAGACTGGAGGGTGTTGGAGGACTGAATCCCCACCCTTAAAGAGACAGCAAGAGACCTAAGTGAAATAATATAAATAATATGCCTAATAGAGAATTTAAAATAATGATAATAAACATACTCATTGGCATTTAAAAAAAGAGCCAAGGACATCAGTGAGACCCATAACAAAGAGATAAAAAGAACCAATCAGAGATGAAGAGCACAATAAGTGAAATTAAAAATACACCTGATGAGGGTCTGGGACGCCTGGGTGGCTCAGTCAGTTAAGTGTCTGTCTTTGGCTCAGGTCATGATCCTAGGGTCCTGAGATCAAGTCCTGAATTGGGCTCTCTGCTTCTCCCTCTGCCTCTGCCTCTCTCTCTCTGTCTCTCATGAATAAATAAATAAAATCTTAAATAAAAAAAAAAAAACACTTGATGGAATAAATAGTAGGCTAGACAAAACAAAGGGATGAATCAATGACCTAGAAGACAGAGTAATGGAAATTAATCAAGCTAAGCAAATGAGAGGTGGGGAAATTAAGCAAGTTGAGAATAGTCAGAGAATTCAGTGACTTCATCAAACATAATAACATTTGCATTATAGGGATCCTAGAAGAAGAGAGGGAAAAGCAGGCAGAAAATTTACTTGAAGAAATAATAGCTGAATATTTCCCTAATCTGAAGAAGGAAACAGATATCCAGATCCAGGAAGCCAGAGATCCCTTAAAAAATCAACCTAAGGAGGTTGACACCAAGACACATAGTAATTAAAATGGCAAAATGTAGCGATCAAGAAAAAACTTACAAGAAGCAAGAGAAAAGAAGACAGTTACATACATGGGAAACCCCAAAAGGCTATCAGGGGATTTTTCACCAGAAATGTTGCAGGCCAGAAGGGAAGGGCATGATACATTCTAAGTACTGAAAGGGAAAAATCTGCAGCCAAGAATACACTATCCAGCAAGGCTATCATTCAGAATAGAAGGAGAGATAAAGAGTTTCTTGGACAAACAAAAACTAAAGTTTATGACCACTAAACCAGCCCTACAAGAAATAGTAAAGGGGCCTCTTTGAGTAGAAAGGAAAAACCAGAAGTGAGACTATTAAAATTAAAAAACAGAAAAGCAATAAATGTAAGTATATCTGTACAAAATAGTCCAGGGATTCACAAAATAAAAGGAAGTAAATATGACATCCTATACCTAAAACATGGGGGAGGGGAAGTAAAGATTATGTTTAAAATTAAGTTAACATCAACTTAATACAGAGTGCTATATATGTATAAGATGTTATATGTAAACCTAATGATAACCACAAATCAAAAACTAATAATAGATTTGCAAAGAATAAAAATAAAGGAATCCATGTATATCAATAAAGAAAACCAGAAAACCATGAAAGAGAGCAAGAGAAGAAAGGATCACTACAAAAACAACCACAAAACAAGTAACAAATGGCAATAAATACATATCTGACCACAATGTTATGAAACTAGAAATTAGCCACAAGAAAAAACCTTGAAAGAGAATAAACACGTGGACATTAAATAAATGCTACTAAATAATAAATGGGTCAAAAAAAGAAATCAAAGAAGAAAAAAAAATTACATGGAAACAAATGAAAATGAAAACAATGATCCAAAGTCTTTGGGATGCAAAAAAAGCAGTTCAAG
Source organism: Neomonachus schauinslandi (assembly GCF_002201575.2). NCBI lineage: Eukaryota > Metazoa > Chordata > Mammalia > Carnivora > Phocidae > Neomonachus > Neomonachus schauinslandi. The sequence continues at coordinate 23,280,768 of NC_058404.1, forward strand.
GAAGGAAGTTTATAGCAATGTAGGCCTACTTCAAGAAGCAAGAAAAAATTCAAGTAAAAAACCTAACCTTATTCCTAAAAAAGCTAGGGAAAAAAAGAATAAACAAAACCCCAAACCAGCAGAAGGAAGGAAATAATAAAGATTAGAGAAGAAATAAATGATATAGAAACTAAAAGAATAATAGAACAGATCAAAGAAATCAGGAGCTGGTTCTTTGAGAAGATAAACAAAATTCATAAATCTCTAGCCAAACTCATCAAGAAGGAGAGGGAGAGAGAGAGAGAGGACTCAAATAAAAAAAAATCACAAATGAAAGAGGAGAAATAGGAGCACCTGGGTGGCTCAGTCGGTTAAGCAGCTGCCTTTGGCTCAGGTCATGATCTCAGGGTCCTGGGATTGAGTCCCACATCAGGCTCCCTGCTCAGCTGAGAGCCCGCTTCTCCCTCTCCCTCTGCCTGCTGGTCTGCCTACTTGTGCTCTCTATCTCTCTGTCAAATATAAATAAAAAATCTTTAAAAAAAAAAGAAAGGAGAGAAATAACAACCAATACCACAAAAATACAAATAATTGTAAGAATATTATGAAAAGTTTTATGTCAACAAATTGGACAACCTAGAAAAAATGGATAAATTCCTAGAAACATATATCCTACCAAAACTGAAGCAGGAAGAAATAGAAAATTTTAACAGATTTGATTATCAGCAACGAAACTGAATCAGTAATCAAAAGGTTGTCAACAAACAAAAGTCCAGGACTAAATGGCTTCACAGACGAATTCTACCAAACATTTAAAGAAACTTAATACCCATTCTTCTCAAAATATTCCAAAAATTAGAAGAGGAAGGAAAAGTCCCAAATTCATTCTATTAGGCCAGTATTACCCTGATATGAAAACCAGATAAATACACCACAAAAGAAAGAGAATTACTGGTCAATATCTCTAATGAACATAGTCGCAAAAATTATCAACAAAATACTAGCACACCAAGTCTGACAACATGTTAAAAAAATCATTCACCACAATCAAGTGGGATTTATTCCTAGGCTGCAATGGTGGTTCAATATTCATAAATCAACTACATCACATCAATAAGAGAAAGGAGGATAAAAAACCATATGATTATTTCAATGGATGAAGAAAAAGCATTTGACAAAGTACAACATCCATTCATGATAGAAACTCGCAACAAAGTAGGTTTAGAGGGCATACCTCAACATAATAAAGGCCTTATGTGAAAAATTCACAGTGAACATCACACTCAATGGGGAGAAAACCTAAAGCTTTTCCCCTAAGGTCAGGATCAAGGATGTCCACATTCACCACTTTTATTCAACATAGTACTGGAAATCCTAGCCACAGCAATCTGAAAACAAAAAGAAAGAAAAGGCATCCAAATTGCTAAGGAAGAATTAAAATTTTCACTATTTGTAGATGACATGATATGACATATAGAAAACCCCACAGACTCACCAAAGAAACAACTAGAACTGATAAATGAATTCAGTAAAGTTACAGGACACAAAATCAATCTACAGAAACCTGTTGCATTCCAATACACTAATAATGAAGCAGCAGTAAGAGAAATTAAGAAAATAATCCTATTTACAATTATACCTAAAATAATAAAATATCTAGGAATAAACCTAACCAAAGAGGTAAAAGACCTGTACTCTAAAAACTATAAAACACTAATGAAAGAAATTTAAGATGACACAAAGAAATGGAAAGACATTCCACACTCATGGATTGGAAGAACAAATATTATTAAAATATCTATACTACTCAAAGCATTCTACAGATTTAATGCATTCCTTAACAAAATACCAACAGCATTTTTCACAGAGCTAGAGCAAACAATCCTAAATTTTGTATGGATCTCAAAAGACCCTAAATAGCCAGAGCAATCATGAAAAAGGAAAACAAAGCTGAAGATATCACAAGTTCAGACTTCAGGTTATATTAGAAACCTGTAGTAATCAAAACAGTATGGTACTGGCACAAAAAGACATATATGAATGGAACAGAAGAGAAAACCAAGGAATAAAACCACAAGCATACTGTCAATTAATCTTCAACAAAGAAGGAAAGAATATACAATGGGAAAAAGTCTCTTCAACAAATGGTATTGGGAAAACTGGACAGCTACATGCAAAAGAATTAAATTGAACTACTTTTTGCACCATATACAAAAATAATCTCAAAATGGATTAAAGATCTAAATGTGAGACCTAAACCATCAAAATCCTACAAGACAGCAAAGGCAGTAATTTCTCTGACATTGGCCAATGCAACATTTTTCTAGATATGTCTCCTGAGGCAAGAAAAATAAAAGCAAAAATCAACTATTAGGACTTCATCAAAATAAAAAGCTTTTGCACAGCAAAGGAAACAATCAACAAAACTGAAAGGCAGCTTACACAAAGGGAGAAGATATTTGCAAATTACAGATCTGATGAAAGGTTAGTGTCCAAAATACATAAAGAACTGATACAACTCAAAACCCCAAAGCCAAACAATCAAATTAAGAAATAGGCAGAAGACATGAAGAGACATTTCTCCAAAGAAGACATCTAGATGGCCAACAGACACATGAAAAATGCTCAGTTTCACTCATCATCAGGGAAGTGCAAATCAAAACTACAATGAGATATCACCTCACAACTGTTTAACAAAATAAGTCATACATATGATTTCACTCATGTGGAATTTAAGAAACAAAACAAATGAGCAAAGGGAAAAATAAGAGAAAAACAAACCAAGAAACAGATTCAACTATAGGGAACAAACTGATGGTTATCAGAGGGGAGGTGGGTGGGGGATGGGTGAAATAAGTGATGGAGATTAAAAAGTACACTTATCATGAGGAGCACTGAGTATTGTGGAGAACTGTTGAACCACTATATTGTATACCTGAAACTAATGTAACACTGTATGTTAACTATACTGGAATTAAATTCAATAAAAAGATAAATTGCCAACACACACACAATTTGAAAAATAAAAGGAATACTATACTACAAAAAGGAATAAGGATTAACATTTTTAATTACATTAAAAAGCATTTTTAAAATGTTTTAATTACATTAAATTACATTAAAATGCTTTTTTTTTCCTGAAAAGGGAATAATTTATATCTATGTATGCACTTTTGCAGTAATGAATACATTCTGATTTCTATTTTTGAGACCTCTGCAAATATGACAATTTTGTTAAAATTTATCTTCTTTTTGAGTATTTATCTTCAATATACAGTACAGTCATATTTGTCTATCTTACTTTAGTTATTTAAAGATTGCTTATTAACATAATTTTGAAAAAAAAGTTTATATAATGCAACAAATATAAAATGGTCAAGAAAATCTTATCTACTCTCTTTCTTCTCCTTTATTATTATGTTTTTAATCCTGTTCATAATAAACCATACTAAAATTTCTTTACTCTTTATCATATCAATGCTTATAAAAAGGTTGTCATCTTTCAGCCCTGTGACATTGGAAGCTTTTTTCATTTCTAGTATACATTCTCTGGATGTGCTAGTTTGAATTTCTTTAGAACTTTTCTTAACAGTATGTGATGTTGAAGACATTATATATTTTCAACTAGATATGACCATATTCAAATACTGCTCCAATAACATCCTTTTCTGCTTTATAAAAATATTTCTTTTTTTATAAAAATATTTCTTTGTTGAACCCCACACTGGTTCTGGTCAATGCCACTTCATGTTGGCACAGATATCCAACTTCAAAATTCTTAAGGAAATTTGTTCAGAATAAGTATGAAGCAGTTGTTCATATTGCAAAAAAAGTGCAGAACCCAAGTTCCTGCAGTAAAAAAATGCACAACTATTTATTCAATAATTTTTAAAGATTTATTTATTTGAGAGAGAGAGACAGAGTACATGGGGTGGGGCAGAGGGAGAGGAAGATAATCTCAAGTCGACTCTGTGCTGAGCAAGGAGCCTGATGTGGGGTTCGATCTCATGACCCTGAGATCATGAACCAAGCCCAAATCAAGAGTCTGACACTTAACAAACTGAGCCACCAAGTGCCCATATTCGATAGTTTTTACTGTCAACCACTACTGAATAGTCAAACTTGAACTTTGACCATTCAGTAGTAGACTTAATAATTAAAATTTTACTAAAACCAAAACATCTGTAAAAAGTACAGTTTAGACAATCGATAAACTGTAAAGCTGATGCAACTCTATTTCACTGATATGGTTGTTTTTTTTTAAGTTTTAAGATAAAAAATTAACACTTAAAGAAAAAATTTAAAATTTAAAGATTGTAAAAGAGAATCAACCAACCAGTAAAAAGATAGAATAAACTTTTATTTAAAAATATTAGGTATGATGGGGTGCCTGGGTGGCTCAGTCATTAAGCATCTGCTTTTGGCTCAGGTCATGATCCCAGGGTCCTGGGATCAAGCACTGCATCCGGCTCCCTGCTCCACGGGAAGCCTGCTTCTCCCTCTCCCACTCCCCCTGCTTGTGTTCCCTCTCTCGCTGTCTCTCTCTCTGTCAAATAAATAAATAAAATCTTTTAAAAAATAAGAAATAAAAATAAATAAATAAAAATATTAGGTATGAGAAGGCCAGGAAGGGTGGATCCTTCTCTCCTCCCTCCTTGGTATACCATTTACAGGCCTTCCAGGAAAACCCAAAGATTGAGTCACCCTATCATGGTGATTTTTTTTTTATCTGTAAAAATGGGAATTTTTTTCAGCTCACCCATATTTTCATCTACTACATCATGTTTTCTTCTGTTCTAATTTTTATTATCATTTTCTCAGGAATTCCTACTACCCGTGTTGTCAAATAGCTATTTTCTGTTTTCATATCTTTCATCCTTTTTCTCTTTTTTAAAAAAGATTTATTTATTTGAGAGACAGAGAGAGAGAGAGAATGAGCGGGGCTGGGGAGGGAGAGAGCAGAGGGATAGAAATCCTCAAGCAGACTCCCCACTGAGCATGGAGCTCCACATGGGGCCTGATCCCAGGACACTGAGATCATGACCTGAGCTGAAATCAAGAGTCAGACACACCCCAACAACATGATGTGGCTTTCTCTGGACTCCTTCCTAGCACTGATATCAGTTGCATCATATTTTGTCTTGTTTCTTCAAGAAAAGCCCTGCCATTGTCTCAATTTTTCACTTCTTATACCTGTTTAAAACTTTAAGTCTCAAGAAGAGTTACTTTTGAAGACTGATGATATGTTGTAGCTGAAGACATTCTAGAAGGATGTCTCCTCTGGCCTTTGTCCTTAGAACTAAATCAAGCAAAAATACTTCATCACTTTTCAGGGATGTACTCTGCTTTATTTATTTATTTATTTATTATTTATTTATTTATTATTATTATTTATTCATTCATTCACTTATTTGAGAGTGAGAGAGAGTGAAAGAGAGAGCACACAAGCAGGGGGGAGAGAGAGAAGTAGGTTCCCTGCTGAGCTGGAGCCCAACATGGGGCTCGATCCCAGGACCCTGGGACCATGACCTGAGCTGAAGGCAGATGCTTAACTGACTGAGCCACCCAGGTGCCCCTGTACTCTGCTTTTTCAGAAAATGGAATTGTGTATCTATCTTTGATCTTTGTATACCTCCTAATTTTAACCTTTTTATTTGCACCACATTTCTAGCAGAAAGTCTTCTAAATGTGAGGCACATGAGGGGGACCCTTCCTTAGGTTTCAATTCCAATGCACCAACTTTTTAAGATTTTATTGGGATTTTGGATAAAAATGGGAAAAATTTAGAAGCCTGTTCTTAACTCCTCATCTTGATAAGAATTCTTTTAAATGTTGTAAAACTTGTCTTTATCTTAAGAAAAAATTAACTAAACAGTTTAGGGGCACAGTGGTTAAGCATCTGCTTTCAGCTCAGGTCAAGATTCCATGGTCCTGGGACCGAGCCCCTTGTCAGACTCCCCACTCAGCAGGAGAGTCCGCTTCTCCCTCTCTCTCTGACCTTCCCCCTGCTTGTGCTCTCTCACTCACTTTCTCTCTATTTCAAATAAATAAATAAAATCTTTTTAAAAAATTAACTAAACACTTTAAAAATACTATATATTTTTTTCCTCTTATTGCATTTTTTTCCTTTTCTTTAAGAAACAGATCCTTGATTGGTCCTCAGTAAGACAAACCAATGGAGATTAGATTAAATTAAATACTCATTGATTATTTACTACATCTAGGTTATATAGGCTCTAAACTTATATTTATATTTTCTTTGTATGCTTATAGGCCAAAACATAAGGATTAAAAAATATATGCATTTCTATAAAGTTTGGAAGCTCTTTTTTTATTAAAAACAAAAACAAAAACAAAACTAAAGAGCTAGCTTAAGTATACTGAAACTTCAAATCTTTACCAACCAAAAACAAAATTCAGACCATTTTACATTGAGTAAATAAGTGGAAGTTTTAAGAAGTATTTATTTGTAGAGGATGAGATTTAGTCTTTTATTTATTTAACAGCACCATGTGATTATTACATAATAACAAATTTATGGTAAGCATATCTAAAAAATATTCATGTATAAACCACAGAAGTTATTATCATAGGAGATTATAATTATATTATCAAGATACAGTATCATTTCAGAATATAAGCATCCAAAATACCATTAATATATAATTTGAACAGAAATTATAACTTATAAATACGTTCATATTTCCTTGGTAGTGACAATTTAGAGGTGTTATTGCTAAAATAATGTTCTCATTTTAAGAGTTTCTTGCAGAGCTCTTGATAGTGTTACTATTTTATTTCTCTAAGATGTATTTGCACTTTAAATTGTATGTTTAAAAATTATTTTCCTATAAAGTCATATTAGTCTCAGAACAAAGGCTCAGCTGTATAAAATTCCATGAGCTAATTGCCAATTAAATCCTAACATATTTACCATGGTGGTAACAAAGTGCATAGATATAACAAAAAGGCATTATACTTGGGATTATACATTTGGGAATTCTTGTGTAAGCTCATTGGAATGAAATTTGGCTCAATTCCTTTTTCTCACCAGCATGAAACTGTATATTTTAGCATTTAATAAGAGTACTCAACAAGTTACATACCTTTTTTATGCAAAACAATTTAAATGATAACAATGACTACATGTATCAAGTTATTAATGAGATATTTTCATTAAATTCAATAAATTTAGTGGATTGAATCAAACGAGCAGTAGTTCTGTACCTCACTTTTCTTACTCAGTAAGAGAGCCAACTAAAGGAGAACAGCTATAAAATTGCAGCAGAAAAACTTCAGTGTTTCTCTATATATTTCTGCAGAAAGAGCAAGCAAAGGGACTGTATTTTATCTATGCCTAGTATGTCCCAGGCAATCCCCAAGGGATTTGCATATGAAATCTCATTCAATCCTTTCTTATGTTTACATTATTATACAATTTTACAGACCAGGAAATTGAGGGTCTAAAAGGCTGATCATTTCAGCCAAGCTAGAAGATGGAAGTTATCCCAGATTCCTTCTCCTGATTTTCCCTCACATTCAGAAAAGTTCTATTTTTATTTCCTCAATATGCTTTCATTCTTATTTTCCTTATTATCCTTATTTATACTCTGCTAGTTAGGTTTTTATCTTATTTCATCTAGTGTAATGCAATAGCTTCTTATCTGGTCTTTCCGACTCCAATCTTCCTCCTCAAACCAGGCACTAAAAATGTTGATAGAACACTTTATATAAAATACAAATCAGAGAACATAATTTCCTTTCTTACAACCCTGTAATTTCAAGCCTAAACCTCTAAGCATGGCATATAAAAACTCCATATGTGGCTCCTAACAATTTTTCTACAATCACTCTCTCACACTGTATGCTTTAATAAAATAGAAATTTTGGTAGTTTTTGTTCAATTCTATTTTATGCTTGCCCTTGGTATGCACATAGTGCACATAGCGCATACCAAGGGCAAGCATCCTTTTTTTCTCATATTTCTCTACTTAGATAACACTTAATCTTCCTTTTAGATGTCATCCTCTCCAGGAAGATATTGATCCTTTTTAAAACTAAGTGTTCCATATATTTCCATAGTATCCTGTGGAAAGCTCTATAATCGCACTTACTGATTGCACCAAATTATTATTTGAAACTTCTGGATAAAATTGAAAATCCATGTTATTTAGAAATCTACAGTTGGAAGTATAAATATTTTTATTCATTGAGTTTATGCTTTCATAAATCTGGCATGGTTCTTATTAAAGTTCCCTCTGGATTCAGCAAATTTAGAACTCTATCTTCTGACTACTTGAATAAAAATGTCATACAATTCGAAAACCATTAGTTTCTTTACACAGAGAATTATTTTAATTTTTAAAATTTTTATAATTATTAAATATTAAAAGTACTTCTTTAAATATTCTTTGAATATTGTTTTCTAAATTATATTTATGCTTGAACTCAATATCTAAATTTTAAAAACTTTCTTTGATTGGATCTGGTATAGGGAGTCAATAGCTCCCTTTGCTTCCCATGACCACACATAGAGAATTTTCAAGAAAGCACTGGATTCCACATTATGCTGTTTGAGAATCATTGACTTATTGCAGCACTTTATAATACATCTAAAAAAATAAACTTATTCTTATTATCTAAACAGTCTTTTATTTTGTAATAGTTGGACACATAGTTTACATAAACTCAACCTCATCCTTTAAAAACTGTATGGGGATGATGTCAGCAAGAGGGTGAATTAGGTGGCTCCAGGCCTTTCTCCCATGGAGATATCAAATAAACAATAAATGGATCAAAATACCTTTGTGAGGGTTCCAGAAACAAGCTAAAAAACTGCAGCAAACAAGTGAACACCTAAGTAAGAAAAAATTGCACTGAAACCAATAGGAAATTCCCTGATACAGTGCTCATTTTGCCCCACCTCTTTTCTAGTGCAGAATGAGTGATCAGGAGGAGGATACCTATTTTCCAGCTTTTTACTCCAAACAAAATGTAAATATTGGAGCTTGCTTGCAATGTTCTGGATTTTGGGGGGATGCCTTAGGGACTGATTTATGTTTCAGATGACTTGAGCATTGATTGGAATGGTGGAATACTATGGATATTAGTTTGGAAACTGCTGAAAACTGGCAGGCATGTCAGGTTAGAACTGCAGGAGGTCTGCAGAGCCCTAGATACCCAAAGACAGAGGATGATATATAGAGGAATACAATGGAAATCCAAGTCTTTGGCGATAAAACAGGAGTGAGACTCTTAGGAAAACCAACACATTTAAAGCAGCCATACAGGGAAATGTAATAAAAACAAATGCACGAGGCCAGGAATAATGCATCACCAAAAATACTTTGAGAAAATCATGCATCTTTAAGCCAGAATGAATAGAAAGTTCTTTCTCTGCACAAAGTTAGTCTGTAAAGACCAGGAAAGATGACTGATTTTTCAGATATCCAAATCCCAACAAAAGATTACAAAGCATAAAAAGAAAGAGGAAGACATGGCCCATTCATAGGAGCAAAATAAATCTTCAAAAAGCCTCTGACTTGCTTGACAAAGAATTTAAAACAGTTTATGTTTAATGAACTAAAAGAGAACACAGACAACTAAATGAAACCATGAGTAAAATGAGAATATAAACAAAGAAAAAGTAATTATTGAAAAAAAAAAAACAATTCTGGAGCTCAAAAATACAATAAATGAATTAAAAAATTCACTGGAGAGTTTAATGTCACACTTGAATAGTCAGAAGAAGGTATCAGCAAACTTGAATTCAATTACTTGAAATGATCAAATTAAAGGAGCATACTGAACAACAACAAAACAACAACAAAAAGTTAACAGAGCCTAATAGCCTTATGGGATAGCTCCAAAAAGATCAATATACTCATTATAGGAGTCTCAGAAGGAGGAGAAAGAAAAAAGGTAGGGAGCTTATTTGAATAACTTGTAACGACCAACCCTCCCCACCCCAAATTTGAGGAAAGGAATGAAAAATAAAAGAAAGGCAATGAATTTCAAGTAGGATAAATTCACAATGAAACCCACACAGAGACAAATTACAACCAAACTGTTGAAGATCAAAGAAAAAGATAATATCAAAGCAGCAAAAGAGGGGTACCTGGGTGACTCAGTCAGTTAAACGTCTCCCTTCAGCTCAGGTCATGATCTCAGGGTTCACGGATAGAGTCCTGTGGGGGCTCCCTGTTCAGTGGGGAGCCTGCTTCTCCCTCTCCTTCTGCATCTCCCCTCCTCTTGTGCTCTCTCTCTCTTCTCTCTCTCTTTCTCTCTCTCAAATAAATGAATAAAATCTTTTTTTAAAAAAAGCAACAAAAGAAAAAGTGACTTGCTATGTATTAGGGATCCTATAGAAGATTGGGTTAGAGTGGCGCCTGGGTGGCTCAGTTATTAAGTGGCTGCCTTCAGCTCAGGTCATGATCCCAGGGTCCTGGGAGCCCTGCATTGGGCTCCCTGCTCAGCGGGGACACTGCTTCTTCCTCTCCCACTCCCCCTGCTTGTGTTCCCTCTCTTGCTGTGTCTCTTTCTGTCAAATAAATAAATAAAATCTTTAAAAAAAGAAGAAGAAGAAGATTGGGTTAGAGAAGAAATCAGAAAGGAAATTAGAAAATATCTTGAGACAAATAAAAATGAAAACACAACACATCAAAACATGGAAGGCAAGGAAAGAAATGCCAAGAGGGAAATTTACAACTGTAAATGTTTACATTGAAGAAGAAAAAAAGATCTCAAATCAACAACCCAGCTTTCATCTTAAGGAACTAGTTAAAGAAAAACAAACTAAGCCTAAAGTTATCAGAGGAAGGAAATAATAAAGACTAGAACAGTGATAAATAATAGAGAAAATGAAACAAACATTAAAAATAGAGAAAAATCACAAAAGCAAGAGTTCTTTGAAAAAAACCAACAGACATTTACCTACATTCACTGAGAAAGAAAAATTAAAGACTAAAATAACAAAAACCAGAGTGAAACAGGGGACTCTACAACCTATTTCAGAGAAATGAAAAGGACCATAAGAGACTACAAAATATTGTATGTTGACAAAACAGATAACTGAGATGAATTGTATAAATTCCAAGAAAAACAACCTACCAAGACTAACTCATGAAAAATAGAATTCTGAATAGACCTACTACTCAGGAGATGAAGTCAGTAATCAAAAACCTCCCAATACAAAAGCTCAGGGACAGCTTTATTGCTGAATTTTTTTAATATTGAAAGGAGAATTAATACAGATCCATAAGTACAGAGACCAAACTGATGGTTGCCAGAAAGGAGTAGGGTAGGTGGATGTGCAAAATGGGTGAAGAGGTAGGGAGGTACAGGCTTCCAGCTATGGAATGAATAAGTCATGAGGACAAAACATACAGCATAAGGAATATATTAAATGGTATTAAAATAGTATGTGGTGACAGAGAGTGGTTATACTTGTGGTGAGCATAGCATGATGTATATATCTGTTAAATCACTATGTTGTATACCTGAAACTAATGGAACATTGTGTGTCAAATATACTTCAATTTAATTAATTAATTAATTAATTAGTTAATTAATTAATTAATGGATCCATGCAGACAAAAAAAATGCCACTGTGTCAAACTGACACTAGCTGTAATTAGGTCACCTTCATGTCTCAATGGGAATCAGAAAAGCCAACAAGCACTTTTTCATCATTTCTCCCAAATCCCTAAAATCCTTCCAAACTATTTCCATTTTCTCACTAGGATAGGCACACTAAGACAAAAGGAAAAAAAAAAAAAGAATTAATACTAACACTTTTCAAACTCTTCCAAAAAATTGAAGTGGAGAAAATAATTCCAAACTTATCTTATGAGGCTAGCATTACACTGATGTCAAATCCAGAAAAGACTCTGTAAGAAAACTATAGACCAATATCCCCATAAACAATGCTGCAAAAATCCTCAACAAGAATATTAGGAAATGGGTTCAACAGCACATTAAAAGGATTATACATTATGATAAGTAGGATTTATTGAGGGATGCAAGGATATTTCAACACACAAAGATCAATCAATGTAATATATCACATTAACAGAATGACAGAAAAAAATCCCTTATGATCATCTCAATTGTAGAGAAAGCACTTGACAAAATTCAACAGTGTTTCATGATAAAAGCACTCAACAAACCAACAATAGAAGGAAACTATTCCAACATAATAAAGGCCATATTTGGAAAGCCCACAACCAGTATCATACTAAGTGGTGAAATACTGAAAGCTTTCCCTCTAAGATAAGGAACGAGACAAGGATTCTTGTTTTTTTTTGTTTTTTTTGTTTGTTTGTTTGTTTTGTCATTCCTACTTAACATAGTACTGGAGGCCCTAGCCAGAACAATTAGACAAGAAAAAATAAGAAAGGTTTTTAGTTGGAAAGGAAAAGTAAAATTATTTCTATTCACAGAAAATGTGATCTTAAAACTCTAAAGATTAGAGATTCTTAAGATGGCGGAGGAGTAGGAGACCTGGATTTCGTCTGGTCTCAGGAATTCAGCTGGATAGGGATCAAACCATTCTGAACACCTACAAACTCAACAGGAGATCGAAGAAAAGAAGAGCAACAACTCTCTCATCAGAAAAGCGACCACTTTCGGGAAGGTAGGACGTGCGGAGAAGTGAATCCGAGGCGATATTCGGGAGGATAGACGGCGGGGGAGGGGCCTCCGGCGGCCGCTTCTGGCAAGTGATAGAGCCGCGGAGCACAAAATCGGAACTTTTAAAAGTCTGCTCCACTGAGGGACGTCACTCTGGTGGCTAAGCGGGGGGTGGAACCCTCCGGGACAGTGTGGTCTCAGGACCCTCGGGGTCACAGAAAGACCGGGGGTGCCTGAGTGTGGCAGAGCTCCCAGGTATTGGAGCAGGGAAGCCGGCTGCAGAGGTGGAGCCCAGGCGCGGGCTCTCAGCTCGGGGTGGCCATAAACCGTGATCCGCGGCACAGTCGGGCCCCTGCTCCTCCAGCAGGGATCCAACAAGCGGCAGATCCGGGGAGACTCACCTTCCTCCCCCGGGAGGAGCCGTGCGGGAGTGCGCCGCAGGGATCTGCTGGGTTTGGAGACTCCACCCGGGGTCGGGTGCCAGAGATAGAAACGCGCGGTCACAGGCCGGGTGAGCACGGAGTGCGGCCGGGGACCGGGGAGATGGGAGTGACTGACAGCTTTTCTCTGGGGGCTCACTGAGAAGCGGGGCCCTGAGTTCTCGGCTCGTCCGCGGCGGAGATTGGGAGGCCGCCATTTTCACTCTTGTTCTCCAAAGCTGTACGGAAAGCTCGCAGGGAACAAAAGCCCCGGAGAGCAAACCCAAGCAGATTACTTAGCCGGGAGGGGGCAAGGGCGGGGCAATTCTGCCTCCGGCAAAGACATTTGGAAACCATGGCAACAGGCCCCTCCCTAGAAGATCAGTGAGAATAGCCAGCCAAGACCAAGTTTACCCATCAATGAGAACGGCAGAACTCCAGTGCTAGGGGAATACTGCACATAGAATTCATGGCTTTTTTACCATGATTCTGTAGTCTTTCAAAGTTAATTTTTTTTAACTGTCTTTTTCTCTTTTTTTTTTCTTTTTGAATTTTTCTTTTTCCCTTTTTCAACCAACATCTTATCAATCCCTTTTAAAAAAAAAAAAAAACATTTTTATTTTTCATTTTTAGAGTCATATTCTATCCCTTCATAGTAGTTACCCGTATTTTTGGCTTATATATATAAGTTATTCTCTCTTTAAAATTTTGAGATAGTTTCTTCTAACAGATTAAAATATACCCTAAATCTCTAGTATATGGTGTTTTCTATTCCCCTGCCTGATCACATCCTCTCCCTTTTTTTTTTCTTTTTTTAAATCCTCTTCTTTCTTTTTTTCCAAACAACTTCTTATCAATTCCTTTTATAAAATTTTTTATAATTTCCATCTTTACAGTCATATTCCATCCCTTCATCATATCAACCCTTATATTTGTACATATATAAATTTTTCTTTCTTTAAAATTTTGGGAGGCACTTTCTTCTAAAAGACCAAAATACACCCCAAATCTAGTGTGTGGCACTGATCTATATACCAGCCTGATCATATTTGATCACATTCTGGTTTTTTTGTTGTTGTTGTTTTGTTTTGTTTGTTTTTGTTTTTATCTTTATCTTTTTCTTTTTTTCTCTCTTTTTTCTCTCTTTCCCTTTCTTTTCCAACTGCTTCAGGTTTTTTCTGATTTGTTTAGAGTATATTTTCTGGGGATGTTGTTACTCTGCTAGCATTTTGTTCTCTCATTAATCTATTCTCCTCTGCACAAAATGACAAGACGGAAAAAATCACCTCAACAAAAAGAACAAGAGGTAGTACCAACTGCCAGGGACCTACTCAATACGGACATTAGTACGATGTCAGATTTAGAGTTCAGAATCATCACTTTAAAGATACTAGCTGGGCTTGAAAAAAATATGGAAGTTATTAGAGAAACCCTTTCTGGAGAAGTAAAAGAACTAAAATCCAACCAAGTAGAAATCAAAAAGGCTATTAATGAGGTGCAATCAAAAATGGGGGCGCTAACTGCTAGAATAAATGAGGCAGAAGAGAGAATCAGTAATATAGAAGATGAAATGATGGAAAATAAAGAAGCTGAGAAAAAGAGAGATAAACAACTACTGGATCACGAGGGCAGAATTCGAGAGATAAGCAATACCATAAGACGAAACAACATTAGAATAATTGGGATCCCAGAAGAAGAAGAAAGAGAGAGAGGGGCAGAAGGTATAATGGAGCAAATTATAGCAGAGAACTTCCCTAATTTGGGGAAGGAAACAGGCATGAAAATCCAGGAAGCACAGAGAACCCCTCTCAAAATCAATAAAAATAGGTCAACACCCCGATATCTAAGAGTAAAACTTACGAGTCTCATAGACAAAGAGAAAATCCTGAAAGCAGCTCGGGGGAAGAGATATGTAACCTACAAGGTAGAAAAATTAGATTGGCAACAGACCTATCCACAGAGACCTGGCAGGCCAGAAAGGACTGGCAGGATATATTCAGAGCACTAAATGAGAAAAATATGCAGCCAAGAATACTCTATCCAGCTAGGCTGTCATTGAAAATTGAAGGAGAGATAAAAAGCTTCCAGGACAAACAAAAACTAAAGGAATGTGCAAACACAAAACCAGCCCTACAGGAAATATTGAAAGGGGTCCTCTAAGCAAAGAGACAGCCTAAAAGCAACATAGACCAGAAAGGAACACAGACAATATACGGTAACAGTCACCTTACAGGCAATACAATGGCACTAAATTCCTATCTTTTAATAGTTACCCTGAATGTAAATGGGCTCAATGCCCCAATCAAAAGACACAGGCTATCAGATTGGATTAAAAAACAAGACCCATCGATATGCTGTCTGCAAGAGACTCATTTTCGACCCAAAGACAGCCCCAGATTGAAAGTGAGGGGGTGGAAAACCATTTACCATGCTAATGGACACCAAAAGAAAGCTGGGGTGGCAATCCTTATATCAGACAAATTAGATTTTAAAACAAAGACTGTAATAAGAGATGAGGAAGGACACTATATCCTACTTAAAGGGTCTATCCAACAAGAAGATCTAACAATTGTAAATATCTATGCCCCTAACATGGGAGCAGCCAATTATATAAGGCAATTAATAACAAAAGCAAAGAAACACATCGACAACAATACAATAATAGTGGGGGACTTTAACACCCCCCTCACTGAAATGGACAGATTGTCTAAGCAAAAGATCAACAAGGAAATAAAGACTTTAAATGACACACTGGACCAAATGGACTTTACAGACCTATTCAGAACATTCCACCCCAAAGCAACGGAATACACATTCTTCTCTAGTGCCCATGGAACATTCTCCAGAATAGATCACATCCTAGGTCATAAATCAGGTCTCAACTGGTACCAAAAGATTGGAATCATTCCCTGCCTATTTTCAGACCACAATGCTTTGAAACTAGAGCTCAATCACAAGACAAAAGTCAGAAAGAACTCAAATACATGGAGGCTAAAGAGCATCCTACTGAAGAACGAATGGGTCAACCAGGAAATTAAAGAAGAATTAAAAAAATACATGGAAACCAATGAAAATGAAAACACAACTATTCAAAATCTTTGGGATGCAGCAAAGGCAGTCCTAAGAGGAAAGTATATAGCAATACAAGCCTTTCTCAAGAAGCAAGAAAGGTCTCAAGTACACAACCTAACCCTACACCTAAAGGAGCTGGAGAAAGAACAGCAAATAAAGCCTAAACCCAGCAGGAGAAGAGAAATAATAAAGATCAGAGCAGAAATCAATGAAATAGAAACTAAAAGAACAGTAGAACAGATCAACGAAACTAGGAGCTGGTTCTTTGAAAGAATTAACAAGATTGATAAACCCCTGGCCAGACTTATCAAAAAGAGAAGAGAAATGACCCAAATCAACAAAATCATGAATGAAAGAGGAGAGATCACAACCAACACCAAAGAAATACAAACAATTATAAGAACATACTATGAGCAACTCTATGCCAGCAAATTAAATAACCTGGAAGAAGTGGAGGCATTCCTAGAGATGTACCAACTACCAAAACTGAACCAGGATGAAATAGAAAACCTGAACAGACCTATAACCACTAAGGAAATTGAAGCAGTCATCAAAAATCTCCCAAAAAACAAAAGCCCAGGGCCAGATGGCTTCCCAGGGGAATTCTACCCAACATTTCAAGAAGAATTAATACCTATTCTTCTGAAACTGTTCCAAAAAATAGAAATGGAAGGAAAACTTCCAAACTCATTTTATGAGGCCTCTATTACCTTGATCCCAAAACCAGACAAAGACCCCATCAAAAAGGAGAATTACAGACCAATATCCCTGATGAACATGGATGCAAAAATTCTCACCAAAATACTAGCCAATAGGATCCAACAGTACATTAAAAGGATTATTCACCATGACCAAGTGGGATTTATCCCTGGGCCGCAAGGTTGGTTCAACATCTGCAAATCAATCAATGTGATACAATACATTAACAAAAGAAAGAACAAGAATCATATGATCCTCTCAATAGATGCAGAAAAAGCATTTGACAAAGTACAGCATCCTTTCTTGATCAAAACTCTTCAGAGTATAGGGATCGAGGGTACATACCTCAATATCATAAAAGCCATCTATGAAAAACCTACAGCGAATATCATTCTCAATGGGGAAAAACTGAGAGCTTTCCCCCTAAGGTCAGGAACACGGCAGGGATGTCCACTATCACCACTGCTATTCAACATAGTATTGGAAGTCCTAGCCACAGCAATCAGACAACAAAAAGAAATCAAAGGCATCCAAATTGGCAAAGAAGAAGTCAAACTCTCACTCTTTGCAGATGATATGATACTTTATGTGGAAAACCCAAAAGACTCCTCCCCAAAACTGCTAGAACTCATACAGGAATTCAGTCAAGTGGCAGGATATAAAATCAATGCACAGAAGTCAGTGGCATTCCTATACACCACCAACAAGACAGAAGAAAGAGAAATTAAGGAGTCGATCCCATTTACAATTGCACCCAAAACCATAAGATACCTAGGAATAAATCTAACCAAAGAGACAAAGGATCTGTACTCAGAAAACTATAAAATACTCATGAAAGAAATTGAGGAAGACACAAAGAAATGGAAAAATGTTCCATGCTCATGGATTGGAAGAACAAATATTGTGAAGATGTCAATGCTACCTAGAGCAATCTACACATTCAATGCAATCCCCATCAAAATACCATCCACTTTTTTCAAAGAAATGGAACAAATAATCCTAAAATTTGTATGGAACCAGAAAAGACCCCGCATAGCCAGAGGAATGTTGAAAAAGAAAAGCAAAGCCAGCGGCATCACAATTCCGGACTTCCAGCTCTATTACAAAGCTGTCATCATCAAGACAGCATGGTACTGGCACAAAAACAGACACATAGATCAATGGAACAGAATAGAGAGCCCAGAAATGGACCCTCAACTCTATGGTCAACTCATCTTTGACAAAGCAGGAAAGAATGTCCAATGGAACAAAGACAGTCTCTTCAACAAATGGTGTTGGGAAAATTGGACAGCCACATGCACAAGAATGAAACTGGACCATTTCCTTACACCACACACAAAAATAGACTCAGAATGGTTGAAAGACCTCAATGTGAGACAGGAGTCCATCAAAATCCTAAAGGAGAACACAGGCAGCAACCTCTTTGACCTCAGCCGAAGCAACTTCTTCCTAGAAACATCGCCAAAGGCAAGGGAGGCAAGGGCAAAAATGAACTATTGGGACTTCATCAAGATAAAAAGCTTTTGCAAAGCAAAGTTAACAGTCAACAAAACCAAAAGACAACCGACAGAATGGGAGAAGATATTTGCAAATGACATATCAGATAAAGGGCTAGTATCCAAAATCTATAAAGAACTCATCAAACTCAACACCCAAAGAACAAAGAATCCAATCAAGAAATGGGCAGAAGACATGAACAGACATTTTTCCAAAGAAGACATCCTAATGGCCAACAGACACATGAAAAAGTGCTCAATATCGCTCGGCATCAGGGAATTCCAAATCAAAACCTCAGTGAGATACCACCTCACACCAGCCCGAATGGCTAAAATTAACAAGTCAGGAAATGACAGATGTTGGCGGGGATGCGGAGAAAGGGGAACCCTCCTACACTGTTGGTGGGAATGCAAGCTGGTGCAGCCACTCTGGAAAACTGTATGGAGGTTCCTCAAAAAGTTGAAAATTGAGCTACCATATGATCCAGCAATTGCACTACTGGGTATTTACCCCAAAGATACAAAAGTAGGGATCCAAAGGGGTACGTGCACCCCGATGTTTATAGCAGCAATGTCCACAATAGCCAAACTGTGGAAAGAGCCAAGATGTCCATCAACAGATGAATGGATAAAGAAGAAGTGGTATATATATACAATGGAATATTATGCAGCCATCAAAAGGAATGAGATCTTGCCATTTGCAACGACGTGGATGGAACTGGAGGGTATTATGTTGAGTGAAATAAGTCAAACAGAGAAAGACATGTATCATATGATCTCACTGATATGAGGAATTCTTAATCTCCGGAAACAAACTGAGGGTTGCTGGAGTGGGGGATGGGGTGGGAAGGATGGGGTGACTGGGTGATGGACACTGGGGAGGGTATGTGCTCTGGTAAGCGCTGTGAATTGTGCAAGACTGTTGAATCTCAGATCTGTACCTCTGAAACAAATAATGCAATATATGTTAAGAAAAAAAAAAGAAGAAGAAGAAGGTAGCGGGAGGGGAAGAATGAAGCGGGGGAAATCGGAGGGGTAGACGAACCATGAGAGACGATGGACTCTGAAAAACAAACAGGGTTCTAGAGGGGAGGGGGGTGGGAGGATGGGTTAGCCTGGTGGTGGGTATTGAGGAGGGCACATTCTGCATGGAGCACTGGGTGTTATGCACAAACAATGAATCATGGAACACTTCATCTAAAACTAATGATGTAATGTATGGGAATTAACATAAGAATAAAAAAAAAAAATAAAAAAACTCTAAAGATTACACACACACACACACACACACGCACACACAACCTGTTAGAATTAATAAACGAATTCAGTAAAGTAGCATAGTAAATAATTAACATATAAGAATCAGTTGCATTTCGGTATGCTAACAATGAACAATTTGAAAAGAAAATTAAGAAAACAATTTCATTTGCAATAATATCAAAAAGAGTAAGTTACTTAGGAATAAACTTAATGCAGAAGGTAAAAGACTTATACACTGAAAACTACAAATGTTTCTGAAAGATATCACAAATGAAAAGACATCCTGTATTCATAGATTGGAAAACTTAATAGCATCAACATGTCAATAACATGAGAAGTATTCCACAGATTTTGTGCTATCCATACCAAAATCCCAATGGCATTTTTTGCAGAAATAAAAAAAAAAATCCATTCTAAATTTCATATGTATTTTCAGTGTACCCTGAGTATCCAAAGCAATCCTGAAGAAAAAAAAAAGAACACAGTTGAAAGCCTTACATTTTCTGATTTCAAAGCTTACTAAAGATACAGTAATCAAAACAGTGTAATACAAGCATAAAGACAGGTACAGAAGAACAGAATAGAATTAAAAGCCCAGATGAATCCTCACATACATGGTCAAATGCTTTTTGAATAGGAAAGGGCAATTTTTTCAACACATAGTTCTGGGAAAACTGTATATTGGAATGCAAAGGAATGAAGTTTCATCCTTATCTCTTACCATATACAAAAAAATTAATCAAAAATAGATAAAAAAACCCTAAAACTATAAACCCTTAGAAGAAAACATAGGAGAAATCTTCATGACATTGGATTTCCAATGATTTCTTGAATATAAGACCATAAGCAGAGGCAAGAAAGGTGAAAAAAGATAAACTGGGCTACATTAAAGTTAAAACTTCTGTGACTCAAAGGGTACAATCAATACAGTGAAAGACAACCTGCAGAATGGGAGAAATATTTGCAAATTCAGTGAAGCAGCAGAATCTAATAAGGGATCAATATCCAGAATATACAAAGAATTCCTGCATGCAACTCAACAGCAAAAACCAATCCCATTAAAAATGAGGAATGGACATTTGAATAGACATTTCTCCAAAGAAGACATGCATATGACCCACAAGCATATGAAAAGATGCTCAACATCACTAACCATTTGGAATACAAGTCAAAACTACAATGACATATTATTGCACATCCATTAGGATGACTGATATCAAAAAGAAAAAACAGAAAATAACAAATGTTGATGAAGATGTGGAAAATTGAACCCTTGTGCACTGTTGGGAATGAAAAATGATGCAGCTGTTATGGAGAATAGCTTGGCAGTTCTTCAAAAAGTTAAAAATAGAATTACCATATGGCCCAGCAATTACACTTCCAGGTTATATCCAAAAGAATTGAAAACAGTCTTGAAAAGATATTTGTACAACTATGTTTATAGCAGCATTATTTACAATATCCAAATGGTGAAAGCAACCCAAGTATGCACTGATGGGCAAAATGTGGTATATACATACAATGGAATATTGTTTATCCTTAAAAGGGAAGGGAATTCTGACACATCCTATGACATGGAAGAATTCTGAGGACATTATGCTAAGTTAAAAAAGTCAGTTACACAAAGACAAATATTGTATGATTTCACTTATGTGAGGTATTTAGAGTAAACTCTATTTTTTTTTCTTAATTTGATGTACTAAGGATTTTCAGTTTCATAGCTTTTTAAAAAGTTAACTTTTGGATATATTGATCTTCCTATTTTATACTTGTTTTCGCCTTCATTTTGTTTTCTGATTTATCTTTATTCTTCCCTCTCTTCTACTTACCTCTGTTTCTTATTTGCTATGTTAAAAAGTGTCTTTAATAGATATTTAGTCAATTTAGCTTATTTCATATTATATTTATTTTAATGGTATAAATTTCATCTAAGTATGCAGCCAACAATTTTTATTATGACATGTTTTCATTCTTATCTAGTTCAAGTATTTTCTCATTTTTATTAAAATTTCTCCCTTGATGTGTTATTTTTAAGTAAACTAACTTTCTAATTGATGCGGATTTAATATTTTCTTTTTGTATTGATTTCTAGCTTAATTTCAGTGTGGCAAAAATATATTCTGCATGTTCTCTTTCTGAAGCTCCATTTTTGATTGTTGAGACTTTATGGATCATATAATAATTTTTATAATGTTCCATGTGAACTTGAAATAATATACATACATTCTGCAATTGTTGGAGCAGTGCACTATACATTGACAAGGTTTATTTTGTTAAGTGTTCAAATTTCTTATTTTTCCCCTGCTTTTTATATCAGTTGCTGACATGGGTGTATTAAAAATATTTATTGTGATAGTTAATTTGACTAACTTTTAGCTATATAGATTTTTTGCTTTATATATTTGAAATCAATTATTATTTGTTTATATAAAAATCTATAATTATTTCATTTTCCAACTTAATTATTTTATTTTTATAGTGTGTCCTTTTTATATCTAGTGGTGAGTTTTGTTTTAATGTCTACTTTGATATTTGAATAGCTTCACTACTTCTGGATAATGTTTCCATACTTTTTTCTATGAGTGTGTGTGCACACATGTGTGTGTATATGTATTTTCTAAACTCATAAATTATTACATTTACTATACAATTAGTACTTACATAAATTTATCCACATAATGATTCTTTCTTTTGCTGTTTATCTGATCCTGCATCTTTGAGCTTCCTTCTGGAATAAATTTTCTTCTACCTGAGAACACTTATTCAAACTCATTAATATATATGTATTTGTTAAAATTTCTGTCAGCTTTAATTTTTCTGAAATAATCTTTGTTTCAACCTGATATTTTGTTTAGTATAGAATTTTCAACTGGCAATTTTCTTTCACCACTATTGAAATATATTCTATTGTCTTCTGACCTATTTTATTTGTCTTTAGGAGTTAGTTGTCAGTCTTATTTCTATGCAAATTTTAAAATATTTCTCTTTGTTATTTATTTTCAGTAATTTTATTATTATGTTTTTACATAAGATTGAATGGTGCCTCCCCAAAATTCATACTTTCCCAGAACTTCAGCATTGATCTTATTTGGAAATAGCATCTTTGCAAATGTAATTAAGGTAAGGATAAAGACTAGTTCATACTGGATTAGGATAGGCCTTAAATGATATGTGAATATCCTTATAATAGACAGAAAAGGACAAATAGAGGAAGAGAGAATGCCACATGTTGAAAGAGAGATTATAATTATAAAGCTACAAGTCACAAAATGTCAAGAATTGCTGGGAGACATCAGAAGGTAAGAAATGGTAAGGAATGAGTCTTCCATATTGTCTTCAAAGGAAGCATAGCCTAACTGACATCTGGATTTCAGACTTCTTGCATCCATAATAGTGAGAAAAAATTTTATGTTGTTTGAAACCACTAAGTTTGTGTCAATATTTTTATGACACTTATAGGAAGGTAATATAATGTTTAAGTGTATGTGTGTGTGTTTATGTTTGTTCTTTAGCTGGAACATGCAGCACTTCTTGAAACTATAGTATAATGACATCATTTCTGAAACATTCTCAGAAATTTTCTTCAAATATTTCGGATCTTTTACCTTTATTATCAATCTGGGACTCCAACTACATCCCGAAAGACATTTTCACCATGTTCACATATAATTCAAACACCTCCTACATTTTTATCATTTCTGTTTTCCATGTTTCACTCTGGCTTTTTAAATCTTATAAATATACCAGTTAAGCAAATCTCACTTCAGTTGTCTAATCTATAAAACCCATTCATGAGTTTTAAAAAAAATTTTCAATTTATTTAAACTAGAAAAGAAAGTGTTTTACTCTTTTATCTCACCTGACAGCCCCTACCTTTTCAGTCTGTTCTCTATATCTATGAGCTTGTTATTGTTGTTTGGATTCTCTGTATGAGTGAGATCATATGGTGTTGGTCTTTCTCTGTCTCACTCATTTCACTTAGCCTAATGCCCTCAAGTCCATCCATGTCACAAACGGCATGATGTCATTTTTTTGTTTTTATGGCTGAGTATATTGTATATTTATAAACAATACATTGTATATGTATACCACAAATTCTTTATCCATTCATCCATCAGTGGAAACTTAGGTTTTTTTCCATATTTTGGCTAATGTAAGTAACACTGCAGTGAACATAGGGTAGATATATCTTTTTGGATTAGCATTTTTGTTTTCTTTGGACAAATATACAGAAATGAAATTGCTGAATCATATGGTATTTTTATTTTATTTTATTTTTTTAAAGATTTTATTTATTTATTTGAGAGAGAGAGAATGAGAGAGAGCACATGAGAGGGGGGAGGGTCAGAGGGAGAAGCAGACTCCCTGCCAAGCAGGGAGCCCGATGCGGGACTCGATCCAGGGACTCCAGGATCATGACCTGAGCCGAAGGCAGTCACTTAACCAACTGAGACACCCAGGCGCCCAGGTATTTTTATTTTTAACTTTTGAGGAACTTACATACTGTTTTTCATGATGTTTACGCCAATTTATATTCCCACCAACAGTGCATGAGTGTTCTCTTTTCTCCACATCCTTGCCAATACTTGTTATGTCTTTTCTTTCTGATAAAAGCCATTGTAACAGGTATAAGGTGATATTTCATGGTGGTTTTGATTTGTATTTCCCTAATTATTAGTAATGTTGAACATTTTTTCATGTACCCGTTGGCATTTGCATGTCTTCTTTGGAAAACTGCCTGCTCAAGACTTCCTATTTTGTAATTGTTTTTGCTATTGAGTTGTATGAGCTCTTTATATATTATGGATATTAGCCCTCTCTTAGGTATATGACTTACAATTATTTTCTCCCATTCAGAAGGTTGCCTTTTCATTTTGTTGTTGGTTTCCTTTGCCATCCAGAAACTTTTTAGTTTGATGAAGTCCTCCTTGTTTATTTTTTCTTTTGTTGCTTTTGCTTTTGGGGTCAGATTTTTAAAAAATCATTGCCAAGATCAATGTTAAAGAGATTACCACCTATGTTGTCTTCTAAAAGTTTTAGAATTCAGGTCTTATACTCAAGTCTTTAATACATTTTGAGTTAATTTTTCTGTGAGGTGTAAGATAGTGGTGCAGTTTCACTCTTTTGTGTGTAGCTGTCCAATTTTCTCAACATCATCTATTGAGAAGACTGTCCTTTCCCTACTGTACATTTTCACTTCCTTTGTTATAAATTATTTTACCATATGTACATAGGTTTATTCCTGGGCTCTCTATTCTGTTCCATTGATCTATATGTTTGTTCTTTTCACAATACCATGTTGCTTTGGTTACCATATCTTGGTAAAATAATTTGAAATCAAGGAGTGTGATGCCTCCTGCTTTGTTTTTCTTTCTCATGATTGCTTTGGCTACCTGAGGTTTTTTGTGTCTCCATACAAATTTTAAAATTGTTTGTTCTATATCTGTGAAAAATACCTTTGGAATTGTGATAGGAATTTTGCATTGAATATATTGCATTGAATATGAATATATTGCTTTGGGTCATATGGAATTTTAACAATGTTAATTCTTCCAATCAAAGAGCACAAAATATTTCATTTATTTGTGTCTTCTCCAATTTCTTCCATTAATGTCTTATAGTTTTCAATATAGAAAGTTTTAGCCTCCTTGGTTAAATTTATTCCTAGGTATTTTATTCTTTTTGATGCAATTGTAAATGGTATTTTTAAAAATTTCTCTTTTTTGATAGTTTATTATTAATGAAAAAAATGCAACAGATTTTTGTGTATTGATGTTGTATCCTGTAAATTTACTGAATTCATTTATTAGTTCTAAAACTTTTTGGTTGTTTCTTTAGAGTTTTCTATATATAGTATCATGTCATCTGCAGATAGTCACAATTTTATTTCTTCCTTTCCAATGTGGATGTCTTTGATTTCTTTTTTCCTGCTGAATTTTTCTGGCTAAGATTTCCAATGCTATGTTGGTTTTGGGGGGTTTTTTTGGTTGTTGTTGTTGTGTTTCCTTTTCTCCAATGTTATGTTGAATAAAGTGGTGAGAACAAGCATCCTTGTCTTTCTCCTGATTTTAAAGGAAAAGCTTTCAGCTTTTCACTATTAAATATGATATTAGCTGTGGGTTTGTGATATATGGCCTTTATAATGTTGAGGTACATTCCCTCTGTACCCACTTTGTTGAGAGTTTTTATCATAAATGGATGTTGAATTTGTCAAATGCTTTATCTGCATCTATTAAGATGATCATATCATTTTTATCCTTTACTTTGTTAATGTGGTATATCATGTTGACTGATTTGCAGATGTTGAATCATGCTTGCATGCCTTAAATAAATCCCACTTGATTGTGGTGTATGATCCTTTTAGTGTATTGTTGAATTTGTTTGTTAATATTTTGTTTAGGATTTTTGCATCTATGTTCATCAGCGTTATCACCTGTAATTTTCTCTTTTTGTGGCACCCTTGTCTGGTTTTGGTATTAGGGTAATTCTGGCTTTGTAAAATGTGTTTGGAAGTATTCTTTCCTCTTTTTTTTGGAAGAGTTTGAGAAGGATTAGTATTAAGTCTTCTTTGAATGTTTGGTAGAATTCACCAGTGAAGCCATCTGATTGTGGACTTTTGTTTGTTGGGAGGTTTTTGATTATTGATTCAGTCTGCTTGCTAGTAATTATTCTGTTTAAATTTTCTATTTTATCACAATTCAGTCTTGGCAGATGTATGTTTCTAGTATCAATTTCTCCTAGGTTGTCCAAACTGTTGGTATATAATTGTTCTTAGTCTTTCATGACCCTTTGCATTTCTGTGGTATAACTTGTAACATCTCTTTCATTTCTGATTTTATTTGAGCCCTCTTTTTTTCTTGATGAGTATAACTAAAGGTTTGTTTATCTTTTCAAAAAATCAGCTCTTAGTTTCATTGATCTTTTCTATTTTCTTTTAAGTCTCTATTTCATTTATTTCTGTTTTAATCTTTGTTATTTTCTTCCTTCTACTAACTTGGGCTTTGTTTTCCTTTTTTTTTTTCTAGTTTCTTAAAGTGGGAAGTTAGGTTGTTTATTGAGACTTTTCTTATTTCTTAAGGTAGGCATTTATTGATGTAAACTTCCCTCTTATAACTGTTTTTTCTGCATCCCATAAATCCTGGTATGTTACAGTTCCATTTTCATTTGTCTCAAGGTATTTTTTATTTCTCTTTTAAATTCTTCTTTCACTCATGTGTTACTATTACGCTGTTTAATTTCCACATATTTGTGTATTTTTCAGATCCACTCAGATTGGGTGGATTCCACTGCCTTGTCTTCAATTGACTTATCCTTTTTTCTGTCTTATTTAGTCTACGTTGAACCCTCTAGCACATTTTCTAGTTCAGTTATTGTATTCCCCAGCTCTGTGACTTCTATTTGGTACATTCTTATATTTTCCATCTCTTTGTTGAAGTTATCACTGCTTTCATAAATTTTTCTTCACAGTTAAGTGAACAACTTAATGACCATTACACTGAACTCTTTATCAGGTAAATTATTTACCTCCATTTCATTAAGGTTTTTTTCTTTTTTTTCCTGAGGTTTTATCATATTTTTTTCATTTGGAACATATTCCTTTGTTTCTTAATTTTGCTTGACTCTCTGAGTTGGTTTCTGTAGTTGAAACAACCATCCCTCCCAGTCTTGAAGGAGTAGCGTCATGTAGGAGACGAAACATTCATTCAGCCCTGCCTTAGCTCTTGGTCGTCTCTTAAACCTCTGTGAATGTACAAATAGCCTATAATACATTTAATAGCTCCCAGCATTTGAGAATGTGCCAAGACCTGTCAGTGTCCCAGAGCAGAGGGTCTCAGGGACCTAGATTCTGGCTAATTGGAAGCATTACACTCAGGCAGCAGGTTTTAAAAATATGAAAATATATACAGTTTGGAAGGGCCACAAGCTTAAGCCTCACTGGCCACCAGGTGATAGGGATGTGTTCCTTGGGTAGCAATTGCAAAAATCAGGGCTCCAGAAGAGTGTATAATTTTCTTCTCAGAGATATTGGCTAGCTGGAGCAAGATAGAGGGAGAGTACCAAGATGGTATCCATAGCCTATATTCCTTGAGAGCAGTTCTGTAAACCACTAAATTATGCCAAACCTGAAGACTGCCCCTCAGTCTGAAGCTCCAGGACAAGCAAAGTGTCCTCCTTCACAGAAAGATTTGGGGGACATGTGCATCAATCCACTATCTATGCAGTGCTCAGAGGGTGGTAGCCTGCTAATAACTGTCCCTCCATTTGCCATACTCCCATGGGACCCACAAACACAAGCCCCTCTAGCCACCAGAGCTAGTTGATCAAGAGGTGTCCTCTGCCACAAAACCTGGGCACCAGACATGTGAAAAGCTTCTCTCCAGGAGACACTGGTGTTCTAGAGTGCAACAGAGAATGAGTATAACTATAATACTTACCTTCTGAGGTATCTGGAAAGGGTTACAATAGCCCCTAGATGCATGTTTAATTAGAAGTCTGCTCCAGTCGTGATGATTAGTTAATAGCCGTCCTTACAGAAAGATTGAGTTCCTGGGGCTGTTGTCTCTTGCTCTGCCCTGGGAGTGGTAGCTGTTAAAGAACTCTTTCTCTACTGCTTGCAGTCTTATGAGACCCATAAGTTTAAGTCCCACTGGCCACCAGAACCAGGCAAATAAAGCTGTCACTTGGCAGCAGTCACAATAATTGGGGTGCCAGATAGGGTATGAGCTACTTTCTGGTGACATTGATCATTACTGTCTAATGTGATTGGTAATGCAAGCTTCCTCAGCTGCCAGGCGATTAACAGGTATTCCCCTGAGTGGGAGCCACAAAATTCAGGATACCAGTTGCATGTAAAGGTCTCTTCTGGGAAATACTGGTGCTCTGGAGCATGGCAAAGAAAAAGTCAGAAGGTGATACCCGTTAGTCTCTATCCCTGGAGAGTGTTTCAGCAGGCCCACAGATGTGTGTTAAATAAAATGCATTCCCGTCAGGCTAAGGTTTCAATATAAGCACTTTAAGTCTGGGTTTGACTGGCTATTTTTGAGCTGGGCTCTGGGGTGAGTGAGCCCTTTGATCATTACTGTCTTATGGGTCTTGGGACATGAGCCTCTGTTGGATTTTAAAATTAGATGTTTTGGGGGTTCATCTCCCATGTGCATGTCTTAAGAGTTGGAGTTCCCAACTTGGGATTTGAACCCTTTATTCCTTAGAGACAAGATCTGGGTTTTGAGTTCCCTCCTAATTGTGGGTTACCATGCTGGGGGTGGGTTTTATGGTTAGATTGTGTCCCAGCCTCTCCTCCCAGCTTTGATGTTTCCTTCTTGTTTTCCTGATGTGTAGTCATCACTCAGTCTTTAGGTTTTTTGAGTAGAAATTGTTCCATATGTAGCTGTAGACTCAGTGTGTTCATGGGAGGAGGAGAATTCAGGATCTTTCTACATTGCCATCTTGAACTAGAAACCACTCATGAGTTTTCAGCTTCAGTTTTTACATTTTCAAGTTTTCAGTTTATACTTGGCTTTGTAGCTTTCAGTACTCCTGACAAAATTTTTATCACATATTTTAGATCCTTGTACATACAAAGCAAAATTGTTTTAAAACCTGTGTAATCTTCTTTTTCTGGATCCCCTGTGGATGTATTTATATATCATGTTGTTTCCTTTGGCTTCTATGATCTTATCCTTTCATATGCCTGATATTTTTGATTGAGTGTCAGACATGGTATAGGAAAAAAATAAGAGGTAATTCAAGGCTAGGAATGATGTTATCTTTCTCCAGAGAGGAATGATTTTATTTCTGGTTGGCTGTGACTTGAGGGACAGTTGCAGTATCAGATAATCTTAATTCAATCAATACTGGAAGTGATTCAAAACTGGCTTTTAGTTTTTGTTTGTTGAACTTCCAGATCAGGCTTTCTTAAATGTTTACTTTGTTGGGTTTATAAAAATCATTCCTTAGTGTTGGCTCTAAAATCTATATTTCTCCAGGTAGCTCCACAAGTCTTTTGAAACCTACAGTCTTTTAGTATCTGCTTCAGATTCAGTAGAGACATCTGGAGGAAAAGCAGCCCCAAATACTGGATTAACTTCCCTGGGTTATTTTTATGCATTCCTGGTGTGTTCAAAATATATTGTATATATATTGTGTGTTCAAAATATATTGTATATATATTGTGTGTTCAAAATATATTGTATATTTTGTCCTGGTTTTCTAGTTTCTAGTTTCTCTCAATAGGAAGGTTGGTCTGAACCATATCATTTGCCAAATCTTGAAATGAAACTCC
Source organism: Neomonachus schauinslandi (assembly GCF_002201575.2). Classification (NCBI taxonomy): domain Eukaryota; kingdom Metazoa; phylum Chordata; class Mammalia; order Carnivora; family Phocidae; genus Neomonachus; species Neomonachus schauinslandi. The sequence continues at coordinate 23,310,602 of NC_058404.1, forward strand.
TACCGTTTCATTTTCATACAAAGTAATTTTCACCTCTATCACGTACTTGGCTAAGGACTTCATTTTACATTGCCAAAAATTAATGTGCTGTACATTAAAAAAGAAGAAGAAAGCCAATCATTTCAGACTTTACTCTTTAGCAGCACTAAGGCTCTGATAATTCAGGTTTCGCTTTATCATACCCATGTTCATCTCAGTGGAAAGAAGAATATAAAGCTACATTTTTCCATTGATATAAATTATACCACCCATGCAGGAAGCAGAATGAACTATAGTTTGTTGTTTTGTTGCTAATGGAGCAACAATTAATAATTCCTTTGGTTAGATCAATGGTAATTTTATGAAAGGCAATGGTTGTATCTTAATGCTTCTTTTTACATATTAGCCACACAATAAGGGGTTGTTGAATAAATAAATAAGTGAAATAAAAACTAAGTCAATGATACATGCTGAGAGTACAATTTATATTTATATATACAAGTATATTTTGAGTCCAAAATAGGTATTTTAAAGAGTCCAGAGCAGACGGTGTTGGAGACTATTTGATTGTCTTCGAAATGTTATCTATGAAGAGCAAACATTTTCCTCTTATTATGAAGTGAAACAGTAATCAGGAAGATATTAGATAATCTGACAATTAGAAAATTTTGTATTTGTCATATTCTCAGTTGCATCATATGAGTGGTGTGTTATTAATAGGGTTTTTTTTTTTCTTTTAACCTCAGTAAAGATTATATTTAACTTCAAAACTTTTAGGTATTTATTTATTTCCACATTCTAATTTAATAAGGCATACAGTTATAGAAGAAAAGAATTTTCTTAAGATTTTGGTACATTAATACATAAATTTATGTAGATAGAGTTATGTAAATCTTTATGTAGATAGGTTATGTAAACCTTGTTGACTATAATCTTGCTGTGTGTACTTCAGTATTAAGTAGGAATACCTAACATCTTCTAAGCTGATGAGAATAATATATGTGAAAATATAAGAAAAGAATAAATGTAAAGGTGTCTGAGCAGAAATTACTTTGCTAATGTCCTACATATAGGTTGCTAGGCACACTCTGATGCAATCAAATAAAAGAACATTATTTCAAACCTACTCACAATTCATTTGTTATTTTAAAGTCTTCAAATCAGAATTTGGATGTGATGACAGGCTTAGGGATAAAATTATGGTGTTCTATGATTTCTTAGAGAACAGAAAAAAATTCTAAAACATGACAGCATTTAGTTAAATGACATAGTACCCCACTTAGGCTTCAGCTTAGATATGTTAAGTCAGTTATTAAAGCGTGATTTATGATAAGTATGCTTCCCTACACACCCAAATTATCTTATGCTGTTTCAACTTCCCTTCTACTATGAAATTTATTAAGCAACAAGAGAAATACAAAGAGAGAAAACTAAGGTATGTAGTAGCATGGAGTGATGACCTGAGATTTTTTTCTTAGATCTCTTCTAACTTAGATCTTTAACTTGAAGCAGAAATCAAGGCTTTGAATATAGGCTACCCCACATTAAAAAGAAAGATAGGGGCGCCTGGGTGGCTCAGTTGGTTAAGCGACTGCCTTCAGCTCAGGTCATGAGCCCAGGGTCCTGGGATCGAGTCCCGCATCGGGCTCCCTGCTCTGCGGGGAGCCTGCTTCTCCCTCTCCCACTCCCCCTGCTTGTGTTCCCTCTCTCGCTGTGTCTCTCTGTCAAATAAATAAATAAAATCTTTAAAAAAAAAAAGATAAACAGATGATTTTAATATTCTTTCCAGTTTTGCTGTTTTAAAATTCAATTCTATTATCCACCAAAAAAAATCCCTTCGCCAGATATAAATGTGATCTGCTAAAAATTTCAAAAGTATTTCTTTTTCTTTAAGCTCTATGATGATGCATATTCTACAAAATTTAATAAAAAGGAAAATACCTCACTTGTTGATTTTATTTTGGTTATTTTTATTCTCATGAGTAAATAATACAAATAAATAAAATAAGAGTCTGTAAAACTTCTTGTCCATATTCATTTAAACTGGGTTAGATGAATTTAATCATATTGTCCATATTCATTTAACCTGAGTCATTAATAAAAACATCTAATCCATCAAGAAATGTATTTTCATTTTTCCCATAAAAATTACATTTGAGGTAATTACAGTCATCTCTTGAGTATTTCCATATAAAAAATAGAACAATAGTGGGGATTACATAAAGTAGGAACTGATGTAAGCAATTATCTGATTGTAAAATGCAATAAACTATTACTTTTTAAAGCCAAAGTATTTTCTTTTATTTACAGACCATGTAATTTTCAAAAACTAATTTTTTTAAATACCCACCAACTGCCAGAAGATAAAAATAATCTGGAAGCATATAAGGTGCCAAATGAAGCTGATTTAGGAAATGACTTAATTTTATAGGGTATTATTTTCTACTGTGGTATCAAGAGTAAAGTTTTTAGGTGGCAAATTTTGCTGGAAAAGTTATGTGAAAAGCTCTTTTAAAACTTTATGGCAAAACATTGAAGGAAATTTTCTACTTATACCCTTACTGATGGCAATAAAAGTTCTTAAGATTGAGGGAGGAATCTTCCAGTTCTTTCTTTTGTGACCAAAATTCAGCTGTCTCATTTCTGAGTGATGGTAAAGTACTTGAGAACATAGTTACTGACTTCACCTCTAGAAACAAGCAAATTCAGCATAAGATGCTGATTTTCAAATATGGTTAGCTTCTGAACCTTCCCTTCAAAGGAATTCATATGTAAAGAATACGTTATCATCCAGCTAAAGGTAAAGTTGTTCACATAGGGGCCCTGAAGCACTTATGGAGACCCCTAGGGGTTGTAAGGTGAAGTACAGTTTGAAAACAACTTAAAATCAAGAGACCTTGCTTTAGAATCAGATAAATATGATAGCTTAATACCAGATTTGCTGCTTTATAGCAGGGTGATCTTGGACAAATTATTAAACTTCTCTGACATTTAATTTCTTTGTAATAGTTTGTCTTTAAAAAGGGCTGCCAACAGTATCCACTATCTGTTTATATACATGCTGCTCATCCTATTAAAAGGCATCGTTTCTCCCCCATTTAAAACTGAACCCACTTTGTGACTTGCTAGATTAATAGAACATGGCTGAATGGATGCTGTGTCAGTTCTGGGACTAGGTCTTAGGAGTTCAGGCAGTGTCTGCTCTCACTGTCTTGGAGCCCTGAGCCACCATGTAAGAATTTCAATTACACTGCTGGAGTGGAAACCCATCCTGCTTCCACTGTTTTTAGCCATTCTTTCAAGACACCAGACACATGAATGAAGTCATCTGAGGTGCAGCCAAATGAACGAACCCAGCCCTCACTCATCAAAGGGAGCAGAAGAACCACTGGGCTGAGCCCAGACAACACAGAATTTTGAGAACTAATACATTATTACATTATTACTCTTTTAAGCCTCCAGTTTTGGAGTGATTTATTACATGGCAATAAAATAAATTCATTTGTTATTTTAAAGTCTATGTTCATCTATGAACTTGAGACAATTATAACTAGTTGCTAATGTTATTGTGAGAATTTGAGATTTTATACCTGAAGTAACAGGCCAATGTAGGAGCTGAATTCTTATATTTCCTTTCTCTTCTTTTCCTTTCTTCAATTACTTTTCTCCTTATCATCTAAACTCCAATGCCTAAGATGCTGACAGATATGGAAATAATTTTGATTAAAAATATACACTGGGGAGTGAGGAAAACCTACACATGACCAGTTCCTCTCTATTCAAGACTCTCTTCTCACTTGCCAATCATCACAAATCTCAGCTGCAAGATGACAAATCATCCTCATTCAAGTGTGGTGGTCTCTGAGAGGCTTAATAAATAGTACACCTCTTTATCACATTTGTTCTCAGCCAGTTGTGAAGTTAAATAGAGGAGTAGAAGGAGGGACATCAGAATAACCAGACCATTGTTGGTTGAGTATACTTGGAGGCTTTAATTTGATGTAGAATCTAAGAGACTTCCAAACATTGACACCCAGAGTTACACAGTTACCTCACTAATCCTAGGTAGAACTCTCTATGCTGAGGAGAACCTCATGACAAGCTGAGTACTGCCCCTGGGATTGAATATGTGAAGAGGTAGAGAGAGGCCAGGAGCTACTTTCATAGCTTTCTCTACACATGGGAGGAATGTCCTCAGCAGTAGTGACGAAACATCTCTCTTTAACCTCAACTTCTGTCCTGCTCCTGATTTCTAATTTCACAACTGTGGAGTACTAGCTGGACACATAGTGTTTGTTAACTCTTTTGAACTCTCTGCTTGTTTATATCTTTCCATAAATGCTCCCTCTGATAGTATTTATGGGGTGACTAAGTACATGTAAATATGTATTCTAAAAATTCTTTTTCACTGGAATAATTACCTAGGAAATGGCCCTGCTAAGGTACAATGTTAAAAAGTAGTGCTTTGGGGCACCTGCGTGGCTCAGTCGGTTAAGTGTCAGACTCTTGATTTCTGCTCAGGTAATGATCTCAGGGTCCGTGCTCAGGGGGGTATCTGCTTGAGATTCTCTCTCCCTCTTCCTCTGCCACTCCCCCACCTCTCTCTCAAATAAATAAGTCTTTAAAAAAATGTAGTGCTTCATCAGAAATAATTATCTTTTAAAAAACAACTTTGTCCTCAAACATATGCTTTACCAAAAAGCCCACATAGTACATTTGGATAGCCTCTATATTGCTTAGTTTGCAAGATTTGCTCTTACTAAAACATTAATGACATACAGTAAATTTCTACTCATTTGCAAGCCTTTCTAATAAGTAATAATGTATTTGCTCTGTGATTTTAATTGCAAATTGTGCCCTTAGAACTCCTCGGTAAATATTTTCTTAGCAAAGTACTGTAGAAGCATATGCATCTATTATGCCAGTCAGAAAATATTTGCATTTAAGTAATATTATATGTAATAGAAGCAAGCAAATTTCTGCATTGAAATTTTCATTTGTCCTCACCATTTTTCTAGGCAGATAAGTCATACTAGAAATCTTAATAGTTTAACTCAAAGAGATACTGCTCTTCTAAGAAAAAGAACCTGTTCCATGTATACTATATGACAGGTTAAGTAGACATTGTGGTTTGCCCAGGACAGGTCTGGTTTATTCCAGTTGCCTAATAATTATTAATAATGCTCTCTTCCATTTATAAAAGTGCCTAAGGCTTGAACATTAAATTATATGTTCATCCTATATATAACTGTACTATTTGAACAAGTTTATCTATAAACCATCTATAAAGGTCTACACCCAAATAATTAGATCTCAGTCTTAAATCATAGTAAATTTATCAAAGTTAAGCATTACTTGGGATAAAGTATTTGCAGATAATATATCTGATAAGGGGTTAAAATCCAAAAACGTATAAAGAATTCATAAAACTCAATAGCAAAAAACAACCCAGTTACAAAATGGGCAAAGGACCTGAACAGTCATTTTTCTAAAGAAGACATACAAATAGCTAGCAGGTATATGAAAAGATGTTCAACATCATTAATCATCAGGAAAATGCAAATCAAAATCAGGAGATACCATCTCATACAATTAGAATATCTATTACCAAAAGTCAAAGCAAAGTGTTGGAGAGGATGTGGAGAAAAGGAAACCTTTTGTGCGTTGTTGGTGAGAATGTAACTTGGTACAACCATTATGGCAAAGAATATGGAGATTTCTCCAAAAATTCAAAGTAGGACTACCATATGATGCAGCAATCATATCCAAAGGATATGAAGTCAGGATCTTGAAGAGATATCTGCACTCCCATGATCACTGATTCACAGTAGCAATGACAACCTAAGTATCCTTCAACGGATGAATGGATAAAGAAAATGTGATACAGATATATGATAGATAGTAGAGAGATAGAATGGAATATTATACAGCCTTAGAAAAGAAGGAAATCTATTTGTTGAAGAAATTATTTTTTGCCCATTGGAAGGCCTTAACACTCTTGTAGAAAATCAATTGGCCATATATATGAGGTTATTTCTGGGCCTATTTTTTATTCTGTTGGTCTATATCTTTGTCTATATGCCTGTACTGCACTGTTTTGATTACTTTTGTAACCTTCTATAGCTTCATAGTAAGTTTTTAAATTGGGAAATGTGAGCCCTCCAACTTTGTTCTTTTTCAAGCCTGTTTGACTAGAGGGTCCTTGGAGATTTCAGATGAAAATTAAGATCATTTTTTATTTCTGCAAAAAAATGCCATCAGGATTTTGAAGGGTTTGCATGCAATCTGTAGATTGCTTCGGGTAATACTGTCATCTTAATAATGTTAGGTCTTTCAATACATGAACACACAATGTCTTTCTACTTATGTATGTCTTCTTTAATTTATTTCAGCAATGTTTTGTTGCTCTCGGTGTGTAAGTTTTGTCTCCTTGTTTAAATTTATTCTAAATATTGTATTCTTTTGGATACTGTTATACATGGAATTGTTTTCTTAATTTCTTCTTTGGATTGTTCATGCTACTGGACAGAAGTGTATCAGGTTTTGTGTTGACTTTACATTCCGCAACATTGCTAAATAGTATTTTTATGGAATCTTAGAATTTTCTACGTAAGAGATCAAGTCATCTGCAAAGATAATTTTACTTATTCCATTCCAATTTGATTGTTTTATTTTTTTATGCTTAATTTCTCTAGCTAGAACTTCTAATACAATGTTGAATATTAATGGCAAAAGTGGCATCCTGTTCTGTTCCTTATCTTAGGGTTTTTCACCACCAAGTGTGATATTAATTGTGTGACTATAACTTAATTTTTAAAATTAACTTTATAGTTTGTAAAAGAGAATTTTATTGTTCACAGACTCAAGTTGAGACTAAGCATTTTAAACATGATTTTATGTTCAATGGATAAATGCATCCTTGAAGAAATCATCTTTATTGTATTACCACCAATTTAAAGGAGCTATTTTTTCCATGCCTTGAGTTAATTTTGTTTTTTTCCCCAGCTTTATATATGCAGTAAGAAGACTGAAGAATTAAGTACACTTTATGAATTAAAGAAAAATAAGTTCAAGCTAAAAAAATCCATGTTTAAATGTTTGGATGTTGAAGAAATATTGTGTGGAAGGTTAAACCAGATGATCTCTCTAAACCATTCCAATTCTAAATTCCGCAATTTAAGAAATTGTGATTGTGTTTAACTGTTTGGTAGGATCTAATTAGCCATGCTGTCAGGACCTTTGTGAACCCAGCAAAAATTATGCAAACTTGTAATGAGAGTTAACAGGGAGTTGGGTAACTCCTTTATCTGGCATGAGGAAATTTATTTTAATAACACTAGGGTAATGCAATTGCCTTCATTACCTGAGAAATGTCATTTAAAGTTAACCAAGTGCATATGAACATACAAGACATTGCACAGAAAATAAATGAACAAAGTACATCCTAGACATACATTATTCATGGTGGCTATATTTAGACCATGAATTGAGTTCATGAGTTTCATGAAATTCATGAGTTTCATGAATTTGTTAGGTTCCCAGTATAGCTGTTAATAAATAAAATGAAAATAATTACACTTTTAGTCAAATATGATTCTAGTATGTCTATTTAATACAATTCATGCATTTGTCCTGACAAATGCAATTATGTGTATGTATGTACAGCTATTATATTTATTACTTTTATGTACACATATATAGTTCTGTTTATATAACACATATGCATATTCATCAGTTTCTAAAAACTGATTAGTTTCTGATTTCTGATTAGTGTATGAGCTGTATTAGACAATGGTACCATGTCAGATTTGGTAAAATTAAATAACGCTTTGACAAAAGCTGATAATCCATTCCAAATAAATGTGAAACGAAGTGTTTGTTATATAGAAGTGTAAATTTATTTGAAATCAAGACAATATAGAAAGATGGGGAAAAAGGCAACTCATGGCAGTGTACATCTCTTAAACTATTGTTATGTCATTATTGTTGTTATTGTTATTTGAGAAGAATACACAGTGAGTAGAAAAGAGCTTTAGCGTGTAATTTTACATATTGATTTTGACTGATGATGGTGATAGCTGTGGTGATGATGATGAAGTAGGTCAAAGACCCAAATGATTGGTGAAGACAGAATTAGGAAGTTGCTTATGGATTAGATTGACCTTGATCTGGACCTCAAATGATTAGTAGAATTTGAATAATCATAGAAAAACTTAGAAATTCTACCACCCTGAGTAAATTTCAAACAATACTTTCGATGTCTTTATTTTTAAGGTGGAAATGGCTTAATTTCTTATCTGATTATAAAAGTTAAGATCATATAAGAATGATAATGAATTGTTAGGCTGTATGTGTGTGAGAGGGAGAAATAGAAATTTTATATTTCAGACTATTTATATAAATGAACTCTGTATTGATGAATATAAAATAATTAGTGGTCATTTAGAAAATTATATATACATAAAGTTATTATAATTCAAAAACGTTTTTCTTTCCTAAAATATACAGAATTATACTGTATTACAATCAGGACATATGGCTGAGAAATCACCATAAATTTTCCAGGACTGAAAGAAGTACAAGTTGTCCATTTCAAAAAAGATCTTGTTAAGGAACCCAGATTTGGGGACAACAACTTTGGATGAGTCATATTAAATCTGGAAACATTATTTTCTACTTCTGGGTTCCATCTTATATACATAAATCTTAAATTTGTGAAGTTGGAGCATTCTTGCATATGGCCTTGTATGACTAGGGTGCTGAGCAATGCTTTACCTGGGCCATGAATACCTGATAAATGTTGGAATTTATCAATGTATCATGTGACTGCGGAATGCAATACAGAATATATTAGGAGCAATCAGAATGGTAATCCTGGCTCATTTAGCCTGATTTGAGTTCACTTCTCAGCTTGGTGCTGTGGAATCGGAGCAGAGGATATTTTCTTCAAACACCTCTGAGAATCATATAGCAAACTATTTAGACCAGCTATGACAAGCATTCTAAAATGAATGAAGAGACAAATAATTATTAATAATTTGGTGTATATTTTTAAACTTTTTTCTTTACTCATGTATATACTCACATCTACTCACATGGAAATAGAAACAAAGAGGAGATATATATAATATATTCACACACATACATATACATATACATACACACAGATAGGCACATACTGTTGGCTAAATAGCTTTAAATTACTTTAATATATCCAAGGCATATTTTCATGTTAAAAAATAAAGATCTGTATCATTATTTAAAAAGTAATTTTCAATTTCTCTTTCCCTCCATCATATTGGCCTAGTAAAAATCCTAACCTTTATTTAATGCATAATTATCTGCTGTGCATATGCAGAATGTGTTTGGAGAAAACACAACCATGTGGATTGTGCTTACTTTAAATAGATGTCTACAAATCTGCTTGTCAGGCTTAACTATACTTCCTTAGTTAATTTGGTCTTCTACTTTGTTGAATCAACTATTTTGCACATTCTCTTCTCTCTAACTTACATCCAATTCTCTTTAGAAGCAATCAGAAGAAAACCTCCTTTCCTTCTACTACAGATGCCTAGCCTAAGAGCAGTTATGTCCAAACACTGTTTCCCCACCCATCACAATGGGTCATCATTATGGCCAAAACTTTTCACTTGAACCCTGGATCTGATGCCCTTTATTCCTGTTTTTTCCTCTGTGGTATTATCATTTTTTTTTACTCCTTAATGGATCATTTCCACCAACATGTGAACATGATGAAATATTTTCAGTCTTAGGAAAACACCCCTTCTCTTCATTTTATCCCCCACTCGGCTACCACTTCATTTTCCTGCTCCTCTTTCTAGCAAAATCTCTTGCAAAAGTTGTTTACATTATCTGTCTTCACATCCTTAATACCTTTTTTTTTTAACCTGGACCCACTCAGTTTAAGGTTTTCTTCACTCATCTCTGGGTTGAAGTTCATCAGTGGACTTCATGTTGTCAGATTTAAGGTTCAATTATGAGCTCTCACTGAACTTGATATCCCATTGGCATCTGACAACTCCCTCTTTCCTGGAGCACTTTCTTCACTTCATTTCCAGGGCACTGCTCATTTCTGGTCCTCTTCCTCACCTGATGTTAATTCTGTCTCATTGCTGGAGCCTCTTCCTCTTTTTATTTTCTACATATTGGCTTGCTCCAGTTCCGTTTCTCCATTGAAGAAACCTCCTTCATATGTTTTCTTATCTCCTTATTCCTTAGGTGATCTAACCCATTCTCAAGGCTTTACATACCATGTATACCCTGAGAGCTACAGGAGTCTTCTTCCCTGAACTGCAGACTCAAATATCCAACTGTCACTTGACAAATCTCTTTGGATATCCCACAGACTACTTAAAATTAACATGTCTCAAACTGAACTTCTGATATCTTACCATTATCCCTTCCTACCTCTCCACCATCTGCTAATTTGGGGTGGGGGCAGACACTGATAATTGCCATCTAGTTTCCATTCAGTTTTTTTACCTAAAGCATCTTGATTATGTCCAGGGTGGCAATGTAACCAGCTAAAATTTCTCACTTGCCCAGAACTTTATCATATGGCAACCTTAGCCTCGTGAAAGGGAATGGGAAAGAATACCTTTTATTCTATTCTCTGGAATAATGTACATAGCACAGGGATTAATTGCTCATCAAGTATTTGGTAAAACTAATCCATAAAACTGACTACACATCATTGGGTTTGTGGGTTTGTGGTAGAGAGTTAAAATTACATTTAATTTAAATGTAAGAGGTATCCATTTATACTTGGGAGCAAAATATTAATTTTAACTGTCTAAAAGATGAGGAAGAGGGGCGCCTAGGTGGCTCAGTCATTAAGCGTCTGCCTTCAGCTCAGGTCATGACCCCAGGGTCCTGGGATCAAGCCCCGCATCGTGCTCCCTGCTCAGCGGGAAGCCTGCTTCTCCCTCTCCCACTCCCCCTGCTTGTGTTCCTTCTCTCGCTGTGTCTCTCTCTGTCAAATAAATAAATAAAGTCTTTAAAAGAAATAAGAGATGATGAAGAAAGAATTTTCAGCATACTTGTGAAGAACAGTTAAATTGGCTACAGAGGGTATACAACTATTTAGAATATACACATAAGGGTGTAATGTGCACATTTCCTGGTATAGTAGATACTCAGTTAATACTGGCAGTTGTTAATGTAATTGACTTGGTACCTTCAAGGCTGAAACTCTATATAAAAAAGACTATTCAGAAGTTTACTTCAGCTTCTTTAAAAGGAGTAGTTTTTTTTTTAAAGACTTTTTATTTATTTGAGAGAGAGGATGAGAGAGAGAGAGCACATGAGAGGGGGGAGGGTCAGAAGGAGAAGTAGACTCCCTGCTGAGCAGGGAGCCCAATGCGGGACTCGATCCTGGGACTCCAGGATCCTGACCTGAGCCGAAGGCAGTCGCTTAACCAACTGAGCCATCCAGGCGCCCTAAAAGGAGTTGTTTTATGTTTATAATAAAACTGAGAGGAAGATCCAGAAATTTCTCATACATCACCTGTCCCCACAAATGCATTGCCTCTTCCATTATGAACATCATTCACCAAAATGGTACTTTTTTGTTTGTTTTTTACCAAAGATGAACCCACCCCAAAACATCATAATCATCCAAAGTCCACAGTTTACCTTGGAGTGCACTCTTGGCTTTTGCACATTTTATGGGTTTAGACAAATCCAGAATTGTGTATATCCATTATTATAATATCATATGGAGTATTTTACTGCCCTGAAAATCCTCTGTGCTCTGCCTTTTCATCTTTGCACCCTTCCCTCACTGGACAACCATAGATTTTTTTTATTGTCTCCATAGTTTTTCCTTTTCCAAAATGTCACATACTATTGATGCTTGAACAACAGGGTTTAGGGTACTGACCCCTGCACAGTCAAAACTCCACATACAAACTTAAAAAATTTTTATTTGTAATTGAATAGGATAGTTGACAAATATTAAATTACTTTCAGGTGTACAACATTGTGCTTCAACAATTATATACTTTACAAAATGCTTACCACAATAAGTATATTACAAAAGTGTTGGCTATATTCCCTATGTTATACTTTTCTTCCTTGTAACATATTTATTTTATAACTGGGGGTTTGTATGTTTTAATCCCTTTCACCCATTTTGCCCATCTCCACACTCCCTTCTTCTTTGGCAACCACCAATTTGTTCTCTATATTTATGAGTCTGTTTCTCTGTTGTTGTATGTTTGTTTGTTCATTTGTTTTTCTTTTAGATTCCACATATATGTGAAGTCATATGGTATTTGTGTTGGCAAAGAAACGGAGAAAAGGAAACTGTTGGTGGGAATGTGAATTGGTGCAATCACTATGGAAAACAGTATGGTGGTTCCTCATCCATATTTTGTATGTTATATATATTATATACTCTTACAAGAAAGTAAGATAGAGGAAATAAAACATTATTAAGAAAGTCATAAAGAGGAGAAAATGCATTTACAGTACTGTACTGTAAAAAAATCTGCATATAAGTGGACCCGCACAGTTCAAACCTATGTTGTTCAAGGGTCAAGTATAGTTGGAATCATAGAGTGTGTATCCTTCTCAGATTGTATTCTTTCACTTAGAAATAAGGTCCCTCATATCTTTTCATGACTTAATAACACATTTCTTTTTAGTGCTCAGTAATAGCCCGTCATCTGGATGTGTCACAGTTTATTTTTCCCTTCACTTACTGAAGGACATCTTGGGTGGCTTCTAAGTTTTTAGCAATTATGAATTATGAATAAGCTGTTACAAACATCTGAGTGCAGATTTTTGGCAGACATGTTTCCAACTCTTTAGGTAAATACCAAGAAGTGCAAATGCTGGATTCAATGCAAAGAGTATGTTTAGTTTTGCAAGAAAATAACAAAACATCTTCCAAAGTGGCTGTACCATTTGCATTTTGTAACGTTTTGTATTCCTACCACCAACGAATGAGAGTTTCTATTGCCGCACATCCTTGCCAGCATTTGGTATTGTCAGTGTTCCAGATTTTGGCTATTGTAATAGATGTGTAGTGGTATCTCATTAATGTTTGAATTTGTATTTCTTTGATGACATATAATGTGGGACATTTTTTCATTTTTCATAGGCTTGTTTGCTATCTATATACCTTATTTGGTGAGGTGTTTATTAAGGTCTTAGGCCCATATTTTTAATCAGGTATTTTTTTTTCTTACTACAGAGTTTTTTTTAAGAGTTCTTTGTATATTTGGCATAAGAGTCCTTTATCAGATGTGTCTTTTTTTTTTAAAGATTTTATTTATTTATTTGACAGAGAGAGAGATAGCGAGAGCAGTAACACAAGCAGGGGGAATGGGAGAGGGAGAAGCAGGCTTCTTGCTGAGCAGGGAGCCCGATGTGGGACTCGATCCCAGGACCCTGGGATCATGACCTGAGCCGAAGGCAGACACTTAACGACTGAGCCACCCAGGCGCCCAATCAGATGTGTCTTTTACAAATATTTTCTCCCAGTCTGTGGCTTGTCTTCTAATTTTTTTATATTGTCTTTCACAGATCAGAACTTTTTAATTTTATCAATTATTTCTTTCATGGATTATGTCTTTGGTATTTATCTAAAGAGGCATCAACATTCTCAAGGTTATCTAGGATTTCTCCTATTTTATTTCTAGGAATTTTTAGTTTTGTGTTTTACACTTAGGTCTATGATAAATTTTGAGTTACTTCTTGTGAAGAGTATAAGATCTATGTCTAGATTCATTTCTTGTGTGTAGATGTCCAGTTGTTCCAAGACCACTTGTTGAAGAGACTACCTTTGCTCCATTGTACTGCCTTTGCTTCTTTGTTGAAGATCAGTTGAGTAGATTTATGGGAGTCTATTTCTGGCTTCTCCATTCTGTTTCATCTAATTCTGATCAAGAATTACCTGATACAAACCTGAATTCTTTCTGTTTTATAAATGATGTCTCTTTAAGACTACAGTATCTTTATGGACTTTAACATGATATAATGATTGAAATTGGATCTCCCTCATGGTTATAACTTCTAAAGTGTTTTACTGAATAAACTGAGTGGTTAAATGTTGTAAATTATAGCTGGTTATACATATTGAAATATACACAATATTTAGAACAAGAGAGGTGACAGTCTTGCTTGATTATGCACTGATCAGCAATACTTGGTAAATTAAAATTTGTAGGGGAGGTCTTTTAGAAAGTTGGGGAAGCTTTGAATTATATATAGTATTCTAAAGAAACTATACTGGAAAATAGGAGACTTAAAGCCAAAATGGGAGCTGTCTTCAAATACAAGAAGAGCTGTTCTTTGGAAAAACAGAAGAGCCTTTAACAAGAATGCCTCGAGGGCAGAACTTGGGCCCAAGTATGAAGCCACTAGTTTGGCTGAAGGATTGCCTCAACATGAAGAAGAGTCAATATATCTGAAAATATAATAGGCTGCTTTCAGAGATGGTGAATTGAAGGGATTTAGGAATCAGACAGGGAATGGGATTAGAACATCTCTAACATTTATTTAAACTCTGAGAATCTGTGCTTCTGTGAAGTTAAAGACTTGTAGATTATCTCTATTTCTGCTATTAATGAAAGGGAGTATGGATACCAGTGCAGCTGACCATGTTTTCTTTATCCACATCCACATTAACAAGTTAATAAGGTTATCACAATGCAGTTTATTATGGCTTTCTAACATTGATGATTAGGGGGAAAAAAGTCAAGTCCCAAGTCACAGATGGATAGATGAATGAGGACAGTCGTGTATGCATTGTTTGGAAGGATGATACTGTCAGGAAAGGCAGCTATAATTAGGTCATTTTACAAAAAATGCAAATCCTCTTTAATCTCATGCTCTCCTATCTTTTCCTTTATTATTATAACCCATTAGAGTTTCCTACTTTTATTTCCTTCCTACTTCTGATAATGCAGTAGAATGGAAAGAATTTTTTTCTCTTGTTATCTACTTTTTTATACTAAACATTAAAACATTTGATGTTTTATTTTATTTTATTCACCAAATGTTTACTGAGCACATACTAAGGGCCCAGAACTCTATTAGGAATTTAGGATATAACAATGAATGAAACAGACAAACTTCTGGTGGTTGTCATATTTAGAGATTGGGAGAGAGAGGACATACCCTAAATAAACAATAAATGGGTAAATTATTATATATATATATTAGAAGGTGATAAGTACTTTAGATATAAGAAAAAGTTGAACAGGGTAAAAGTGTTCAGTGAAGCAAGTGGTACTTGAGGGTAGTGAAAATTAGAGTGGTCAGAGTGGACTTCGTTGACAAGGTGAGATCTGAGCAAAGACTTAATGAGATAGAATTAGCCCATCACCTGTCTAAGGGAAGAATAGCCCAAGTAGAGGAAATAGCTGGATTGAATGCTCTGGGTTTGAATGTTCTGAGCATGTTCCAGAGGAAGACCAAACAGCCCAATATGGACAGAGCAGCCTAAGCAAGGGGGCATAGTAATACAAGATAAAGTTTGGGAGGGAAGATCAGACAAGGTCTTGTAGTCAGTGTGAAGACTGTGAGCCATCATACTTTCAAGCAGAGTTATGACATGATCTCAATTATATTTCAAATGAATCTTTCAGAATG
Organism: Neomonachus schauinslandi; assembly: GCF_002201575.2. Classification (NCBI taxonomy): domain Eukaryota; kingdom Metazoa; phylum Chordata; class Mammalia; order Carnivora; family Phocidae; genus Neomonachus; species Neomonachus schauinslandi. The sequence goes on from NC_058404.1 coordinate 23,326,202, forward strand.
CTGTATTTAGAATAGATTCTAGGGATAGTGGAGGAGCAAGATGATGGAGGAATAGGAGACCTAAATTTCCTCTGGTCCCAGGAATTCAGCTAGATAGGGATCAAACCATTCTGAACACCTACGAACTCAACACGAGATAGAAGAAAAGAATAACAGCAACTCTCTGAACAGAAAAGTGACCACTTTCTGGAAGGTAGGACATGCAGAGAAGTGAATCCAAGGCGATATTTGGGAAGATAGACAGCGGGAGAGGGGGCCTCCATCAGCTGCTACCGCCAAGTGATAGAGCAGTGGGGCACAAAATTGGAACTTTTAGAAGTCGGCTCTGCTGAGGGACGTCACTCCAGTGGCTAATTGGGGGGGGGGACCCTCACTGGGACAGTGTGGTCTCAGGACCCTTGGGGTCACAGAAAGACCGGGGGTGCCTGAGTGTGGCAGAGCTCCCAGGTATCAGAGCGGGGAAGCCACTGCAGAGATGGAGCCGAGGAGCGGGCTGTCAGCTCAGGGTTGCCATGAACCATGATCCGCGGCACAGTCGGGCCACTGCTCCTCCAGCAGGGACCCAACAAGCAGCAGATCCGGGGACACTCCCCTTCCTCCCCACGGCATGGGAGCGCACCACAGAGATCTGCTGGGTTTGGAGACTCCACATGGGGTCGGGTGCCAGAGATAGAAATGCTCGGTCACAGGCCAGGTGAGCACAGAGTGTGGCCAGAGACGGGAGGGATTGACTGCTTTTCTCTGGGGGCACACTGAGGAGTGGGGCCCTGAGTTCTCAGCTCCTCAGGGGCAGAGATTGGGAGGCCGCCATTTTCACTCTCGTCCTCCAACGCTGTACGGAAAGCTTGCAGGGAACAAAAGCTCCGGAGAGCAAACCCGAGCAGATTACTTAGCCCAGACTGGGCAAGGGCGGGGCAATTCCACTTCTGGCAAAGACATTTGGGAACCACAGCAACAGGCCCCTCCCCCAGAAGAGCAGCAAGAACAGCCAGCCAAGACCAAGTTTACCAATCAATGAGAACGGCAGAACTCCAGCGCTAGGAGAATACAGCACATAGAATTCATGGCTTTTTTCTCATGATTCTTTAGACTTTCAAAGTTAATTTTTTTCTTTTAACTTTTTCTTTTTTTTTTTTTGAATTTTTCTTTTTCCCTTTTTCAAACATCTTATCAATCCCTTTTTTAAAAAAATCTTTTTTATTTTTCATTTTTAGAGTCATATTCTATCCCTTCATAGTAGTTAACCTTATTTTTGGTATATATATATAAGTTGTTCTCTCTTTAAAATTTTGGGATACAGTTTCTTCTAACAGACCAAAATATACCCTAAATCTTTAGTGTATGGCTTTGTTTTAGTCTCCTGCCTGACCACATTCTCTCCCCCCCCCATTTTTTTTTAAATCCTCTTCTTTCCTTTTATAACCAACTTCTTATCAATTCCTGTTATAAAATCTTTTATAATCTATTATAATTTTCATCTTTACAGTCATATTCCACCCCTTCATTGTATTAACCCTTATTTTTGTACAAATATGTTTTTCTTTCTTTAAAATTTTGGGAGGCACTTTCTTCTAACAGACCAAAATATACTCAAAATCTAGTGTGTGGCACTGATCTATGGACCAGCCTGATCATATTTGATCATATTCCATTTTTTGTTGTTGTTGTTGTTTTTATCTTTTCTTTTTCTTTTTTCTTTATTTCCCTTTCTTTTCCCCCAGCTTCAGGTCTCTTCTGATTTGTTTAGTGTATATTTTTCCAGAGTCAATGTTACCCTGTTACCATTTTGTTCTTTCATTCATCTATTCTCCTCTGGACAAAATGACAAGATGGAAAAAATCACCCAAAAAAAAGAACAAGAGGCAGTACCGACTGCCAGGGACCTAATCAATACGGACATTAGTACGATGTTGGAACTAGAGTTCAGAATGATGATTTTAAAGATACTAGCTGGGCTTGAAAAAAAAGCATGGAAGATATTAGAGAAACCCTTTCTGGATAAATAAAACAACTAAAATCTACCAAATTGAAATCAAAAAGGCTATTAATGAGGTGCAATAAAAAAATGGAGGCTCTAACTGCTAAGATAAATGAGGCAGAAGAGAGAATCAGTGATATAGAAGACCAAATGATGGGAAAAAAAGAATCTGAGAAAAGGAGAGATAAACAACTACTGGATCACGAGGGCAGAATTCGAGAGATAAGTGATACCACAAGACAAAACAATATTAGAATAATTGGGATCCCAGAAGAAGAAGAAAGGGAGAGAGGGGCAGAAGGTATATTGGAGCAAATTATATCAGAGAACTTCCCTAATTTTGGGAAGGAAACAGTCATCAAAATCCAGGAGGCACAGAGAACCCCTCTCAAAATCAATAAAAATAGGTCAATACCCTGACATCTAATAGTAAAACTTACGAGTTTCAGAGACAAAGAGAAAATCCTGAAAGCAGCTCAGGAGAAGAGATCTGTAACCTACAATGGCAGAAACATTAGATTGGGAAAAGACCTATCCACAGAGACCTGGCAGGCCAGAAAGGACTGGCATGATATATTCAGGGCAATAAATGAGAAAAATATGTAGCCAAGAATACTATATCCAGCTAGGCTGTCATTGAAAATTGAAGGAGAGATAAAAAGCTTCCAGGACAAACAAAACTAAAGGAATTTGCAAACACAAAACCGGCCCTACAAGAAATACTAAAAGGGTCCTCTAAGCAAAGAGAGAGCCTAAAAGTAACATAGACCAGAAAGGAACACAGACAATATACGGTAACAATCACCTTACAGGCAATACAATGGCACTAAATTCCTATCTTTTAATAGTTACCCTGAATGTAAATGGGCTCAATGCCCCAATCAAAAGACACAGTGTATCAGATTGGATAAAAAACAAGACCCATCGATATGCTGACTGCAAGAGACTCATTTTAGAACCAAAGACACCCCCAGATTGAAAGTGAGGGGGTGGAAAACCATTTACCATGCTAATGGACACCAAAAGAAAGCTGGGGTGGCAATCCTTCTATCAGACAAATTAGATTTTATACCAAAGACTATAATAAGAGATGAGGAAGGACACTATATCCTACTTAAAGGGTCTATCCAACAAGAAGATCTAACAATTGTAAATACCTATGCCCCTAACAGGGAAGCAGCCAATTATATAAGCCAATTAATAACAAAAGCAAAGAAACACATCGACAACAATACAATAATAGTGGGGGACTTTAACATCCCCCTCAATGAAATGGACAGATCATCTAAGCAGAAGATCAATAAGGAAATAGAGACTTTAAATGACACACTGGACCAAATGGACTTCATTCCATCCAAAGCAACAGAATACACATTCTTCTCTAGTGCCCATGGAACATTCTCCAGAATAGATCACATCCTAGGTCACAAATCAGGTCTCAACTGGTACCAAAAGATTGGGACCATTCCCTGCATTTTTTCAGACCACAATTCTTTGAAACTAGAACTCAATCACAAGAGGAAAGTCAGAAAGAACTCAAGTACATGGAGGCTGAAGAGCATCCTATTAAAGAATGAATGGGTCAACCAGGAAATTAAAGATGAATTAAAAAAAATTCATGGAAACAAATGAAAATGAAAACACAACTGTTCAAAATCTTTGGGATGCAGCAAAGGTGGTCCTAATAGGAAAGTATATAGCAATACAAGCCTTTCTCAAGAAACAAGAAAGGTCTCAGTTACACAACTTAACCCCACACCTAAAGGAGCTGGAGAAAGAACAGCAAATAAAGCCTAAACCCAGCAGGAGAAAAGATATAATAAAGATCAGAGCAGAAATAAATGAAATAGAAACCAAAAGAACAGTAGAACAGATCAATGAAACTAGGAGCTGGTTCTTTGAAAGAATTAACAAGATTGATAAACTCCTGGGCAGACACGGATGCATTCCTAGAGATGTATCAACTACCAAAACTGAACCAGGAAGAAATAGAAAACCTGAACAGACCTATCACCATTAAGGAAAGTGAAGCAGTCATCAAAAATCTCCCAACAAACAAAAGCCCAGGGCCAGATGGCTTCCCAGGTGAATTCTACCCAACATTTCAAGAAGAATTAATACCTATTCTTCTGAAACTGTTCCAAAAAATAGAAATGGAAGGAAAACTTCCAAACTTGTTTTATGATGCCACCATTACCTTGATCCCCAAACCAGACAAAGACCCCATCAAAAAGGAGAATTACAGACCAATATCCCTGATGAACACGGTTGCAAAAATTCTCACCATAATACTAGCCGATAGGATCCACAGTACAGTAAAAGGATTATTCACCACGACCAAATGGGATTTATCCCTGGGCTGGAAGTTTGGTTCAACATCTGCAAATCAATCAATGTGATACAATATATTAATAAAAGAAAGAACAAGAACCATATGATACTCTCAATAGATGCAAAAAAAGCATGTGATAAAGTACAGCATCCTTTCTTGATCAAAACTCTTCAGAGTATAGGGATAGAGGGTACATACCTCAATATTAAAAGCCATCTATGAAAAAACTACAGTGAATATCATTCTCAAAGGGGAAAAACTGAGAGCTTTCCCCCTAAGGTCAGGAACATGGCAGAGATGTCTACTATCACCACTGCTCTTCAACATACTATTAGAAGTCCTAGCCACAGCAATCAGACAACAAAAAGAAAGAAAAGGTATCCAAATTGGCAAAGAAGAAGTCAAACTTTCACTCTTTGCAGATGATAGGATACTTTATGTGGAAAACCCAAAAGACTCCTCCCCAAAACTGCTAGAACTCATACAGGAATTCAGTCAAGTGGCAGGATATAAAATCAAGGCACAGAAATCAGTGGCATTCCTATACACCAACAACAAGACAGAAGAAAGAGAAATTAAGGAGTCGATCCCATTTACAGTTGCACCCAAAATCATAAGATACCTAGGAATAAATCTAACCAAAGAGGCAAAGGATCTGTACTCAGAAAACTATAAAATACTCATGAAAGAAATTAAGGAAGACACAAAGAAATGGAAAAATGTTCCATGCTCATGGATTGGAAGAACAAATATTGTGAAGATGTCAATGCTACCTAGAGCAATCTACACATTCAATGCAATCCCCATCAAAATACCATCCACTTTTTTCAAAGAAATGGAACAAATAATCCAAAATTTGTATGGAACCAGAAGACCCCGAATAGCCAGAGGAATGTTGAAAAAGAAAAGCAAAGCTGGTGGCACCACAATTCCGGACTTCAAGCTCTATTACAAAGCTGTCATCATCAAGACGGTATGGTACTGGCACAAAAACAGACACATAGATCGATGGATCAGAATAGAGAGCCCAGAAATGGACCCTCAACTCTATGGTCAACTCATCTTCAACAAAGCAGGAAAGAATGTCCAATGGAACAAAGACAGTCTCTTCAACAAATGGTGTTGGGAAAATTGGATAGCCACATGCACAAGAATGAAACTGGACCATTTCATCACACCACACACAAAAATAGACTCAAAGTGGTTGAAAGACCTAAATGTGAAACAGGAGTCCATCAAAATCCTAGAGGAGAACACAGGCAACAACCTCTTTGACCTCAGCCGCAGCAACTTCTTCCTAGAAACATCACCAAAGGCAAGGGAAGCATGGGCCAAAATGAACTATTGGGACATCATCAAGATAAAAAGCTTTTGCACAGCAAAGGAAACAGTCAACAAAACCAAAAGACAACCGACAGAATGGGAGAAGATATTTGCAAATGACATTTCAGATAAAGGGCTAGTATCCAAAATCTATAAAGCACTTATCAAACCCAACACCCAAAGAACAAATGATCCAATCAAGAAATGAGCAGAAGACATGAACAGACATTTTTCCAAAGAAGACATCCAAATGGCCAACAGACACATGAAAAAGTGCTCAACTTCGCTCGGCATCAGGGAAATCCAAATCAAAACCTCAATGAGATACCACCTCACACCAGTCCGAATGGCTAAAATTAACAAGTCAGGAAATGACAGATGTTGGCGAGGATGCGGAGAAAGGGGAACCCTCCTACACTGTTGGTGGGAATGCAAGCTGGTGCAGCCACTCTGGAAATCAGTACGGAGGTTCCTCAAAAAGTTGAAAATAGAGCTACCATATGATCCGGCAATTGCACTACTGGGTATTTACCCCAAAGATACAAATGTAGGGATCCAAAGGGGTATGTGCACCCCGATATTTATAGCAGCAATGTCCACAATAGCCAAACTATGGAAAGAGCCAAGATGTCCATCGACAGATGAATGGATAAAGAAGATGTGGTATAGATATACAATGGAATATTATGCAGCCATCAAAAGGAATGGAATCTTGCCATTTGCAATGACGTGGATGGAACTGGAGGGTATTATGCTGAGCAAAATAAGTCAATCAGAGAAAGACATGTATCCTATGATCTCACCGATATGAGGAATTCTTAATCTCAGGAAACAAACTGAGGGTTGCTGGAGTGGTGTGGGGTGGGAGGGATGGGGTGATAGACATTGGGGAGGGTATGTGCTATGGTGAGCGCTGTGAATTGTGTAAGACTGTTGAGTCACAGACCTGTACCTCTGTAATAAATAATACATTATATGTTAAAAAAAAAAAAGATAGCAGGAAGGGAAGAATGAAGGAGGGGAAATCAGAGGGGGAGACGAACCATGAGAGACTATGGACTCTGAGAAATAAACTGAGGGTTCTAGAGGGGAGGGGTGCAGGGGGATGGGTTAGCCTGGTGATGGGTATTAAAGAGGGCATGTACTGCATGGAGCACTGGGTGTTATATGCAAACAATGAATATTGGAACACTACATCAAAAAGTAATGATGATTAAGATAACCTAATAAAAAATATAGAGAGAGAATAGATTCTAGGGGACTAATGTACAAGCAGACAGGTAGAAGGTTAATGCAGTAAAATTACAAAATTTGGGAAATACCAAGAAATACAAGGCGGCAGAAACAAAATTACCCAAAATCACTACTTAAATTTTGACCCGTTTGTCATACTTTTCTATATATTTTTGCCTTAAGATTATTCTTCAAATAAAATATTATTCTTTAAACAAAATTACAAATAATGTAATTTGAATCCTCTTTTAGGAAGAAGTGAGGAACTTGGTTTTATAACATTAGCTTTTCTGACATTAAAATATAGGTACATATTATATGGCTTATCATAAGCTAATTCAGCTTTGGTTTCTTAGTTGACCATTGTATCTCTGTTTGCATATTTACTTGTTCTTAAAATGTCACATCTATTCACTTTATAAGAAATTAAAATTTAAATATTTTATTTATTTATTTATTTGAGAGAGAGAGAGAGAGAGTGCAAGTGCACAAGTGAAGGGAGGGGCAGAGGCAGAGACTCTCAAGCTGACTCTGCACTGAGCATGGAGCCTGACCCAGGGCTAGATCTTCCCACCCTGAGATCAGGACCTGAGGGGAAACCAAGAGTCGGGCATTTAACCAACTGTGTCACCCAGGCAGCCCCCAAATTTAAACATGGCTAAGTACTCACGTTTAGCACTGTACTAAAAGTGTCTTTCATTCTTTGACCCCCATGACATTAAAATTTCATTTGTATGCTATCCATTCTTTTATTCACTTACTTATTCAACATAATTTAGTTGCATTGCACTATTTAGCCATTGGGAAGAGAAGAATAATCAAGACAGAGTTAGCTCCTACTGTATGTTTCACTGTTGGCAAATGCCAAGCTATCTAACAGCCACTGCTGTCTGGATGATCATTTCTAAAAGGGTATGGTCTGTAAACTACAATCAGAGGCCAATGTTTCTTTAATAATCTGTCTATATTATGTTAAAATTGATAGTTTTAACATATAGTTTGTAAGATGTACATTACTACTGTGAAATATTTATTCTATGTTACACACTAGAGAAGTGGGTCTAGGATAGACAATGTCACAGATGACTTTAAGAATCTAGAGAAAAGCATAACTTCTCTCATAGTATGAAACACTCATGTACATTAACAGAAAATGGTACATAAATTTGGGGGTCTTAATGACCCCCTAATTTCATTTAAAGATTTAAAGTTCATTTAAAGATTTTTTAGATACATGGTCAAGAACTTTTCATAAAGAATCTTGTCCCAGAAAAAAAATCTAAGCTTATATTTCCCTAATATATTTAAAATATTATATTTTTAATAAATACTTATATGTTGCTATGGCTCTATTCTTAGGTATCTTTTGTACCTATCTGTGAATTGAACTTTTACATCAGTCTCCAGGGGAACAAACTAATGTCTGAAAGATTGAGTGGCTCCTCAATCTTTGTATAGAGATGTATTTTAAGGTATCTATGGTCTCAGTGAGGAAAGTCTGATTAGGAATGCTGCCCACAGGTTGTAAAGTAGACTTGAGCTAAGAATGTATATGATACCACCTCTGCTGTTTATCTAAGTAACTCCATCATTGGTGGTACACTCATGCAAATTCCACGAGTGAATGGGGCTTTTTATTTAAACTGTAGCCAGTGGTACTAGAGACTTGTCCAATTAGATGTTTTATTATGTTTTTGGGCTATATGCCTAAATATTAGGTGAATTTATAGACAGAATATCAGAGAATAAGATTTTTGCCTTTAAAATAGCCATCTTTGGAATTATAAACTTAACGTCCATTGAATTTAAAATGAAACCTATAATGAATGATGCAAATCCCTGAAAGGATGGTAGCAAAGTATCTCTGATTTCAATTGTAGGATTTGACAACAGGAAGTTGGTCTTACACTGATTTCCAACATTATTAACTCTTACTATGTTTTGTTGGGTTATTTATTCTGACTTGGTCTAGGAGATGGCTCCTCCTTTTGATTCATTGACCCATGTGCTTAATGTTGACCATTTTTGTAAAGATGAATGAGTTAATAGATAATTAGAATATAGAAGAGTTACCTATGGAGAGAATAAGCCCATAAAAGCACAGTTAAAAGCATGATCAGATTTAACTAATCATGGTGAATGTGCTTAGCGGTCAAATGGAAAATTTAAATAGATATAGAGCTACAAACTTAGGAGGAAAAAGACAACTAACAAATACAATTCTGGGCACATCTGACAATGTTCAGATATAACACAAAAACCCAGGAGTTATAAAATGGAATGAAAAAACCTACAGTGAATAAATCACAGTTAAGAAAACTAGCATGAGAGTTGAGTATGGTAAAATAGTAACATTGAATTTAAATATAATGTGGTGACCTTTTTTATTACATCCAGGATTTTACAATGAATGAGGACCATGAAAAGCTTGCTATGGGTTTGGATTTCATCCATATACAGTTTGGATTAACTTCTTATCTTTCCACTCTAATTTTCTCAGGGGCTACATTTTATAGCTTTGCAGTTGAGTGCCAAAAAGGTGATTAAAATTCAACTAATAAAAAAAAAGAAGGAAATTGGAGTGATTTGGTCTGAAGAAAAAAAAAAAAGGCTAGGGAATGATTTGATTGCTCTAAATCAGATCATGGGAAATAGACTATTTCTATTTCCTTATATTGTAGAATAAATGGAAGTCTATACATTTTGTCTGTAAGAAATTTTTAAAAATGAGTTCCCTGCTTAATGTATTTTCAGATGTTCGCTGGGTTGGAATTTATTAAAAGTTGGGTAGGATGGGGTTTATTAAAGGGACTCTTGATATACTTCCCTTTCCTGTGATACAGAGTTATCTTTTTCTTAAATCTTTTAAAATATATTGAAAAATATATTGTTCAGTTTTTCAAGCTATATTATATTTAGTGAACTTAGTTTTTTGCTCATGTTACTTTAAAATTAAAGTTACTAATATTAAAGTCAAATTCCATCTTTTAAAAATATTCATATATCAATTTTCAGGTTTCATAATTATTCCTCTCATTACATTTTATGAGACAGCTGAGGATTGTCTCAAGTTATACCAAGTCAATAGGTCCAGAAGACAAGTCTTGAAAATTAATTATCATGAAAATGGCTTTTTTTGTAAAGATTTTATTTATTTGTTTGACAGAGAGAGACACAGCAAGAGAGGGAACACAAGCAGGGGGGAGTGGGAGAAGGAGAAGCAGGCTTCCCGCAGAGCAGGGAGCCCGATGCAGGGCTCGATCCCAGGACCCTGGGATCATGACCTGAGCCAAAGGCAGATGCTTAACTGACTGAGCCACCCAGGCAGCTCAGAAATACACTTGATTTCTTAAATACCTGCTTGTTTTCTTCTTATTTTAAAGAAAATAGGTACTTAAAAGAAGATGATAGCATTCAGATAATGTCAATTATAATGTTCATGGGATTCTGGGATGGTACAAAAGTGTATCAGTAGTAAAGAGCTATGTGGGACCCTAGTATTGAGGCTTATGCTTAGAAGTAAAAGAACTGACAGGGTAAAAGCTATTCCTACGAGACTGTAGTCAAGGATATCATTTTGTGTAAGTCAATCTCTTAGCTGATAAATAACCTAAGCTAAACAAGGAAAAAGATGTTTATGTTGCCATATACAAGTTGAATATAAATTATGGTTAGTAATTTTTATTAAGTTTATGTCTATCAGACATTAAATTTAAGATGGTTGAAAGTGATGCTTTGAGAAAACTCACTTTAAAAAGTCTTATAACAGAGAACATTGGCCTTAATTTGGGGGATTTGTTAATTTAATCTGTTTAACCCATAATTAAAAACTATTCAAAGACCAGGTTTTGTTTTGCTTTGTTTTTCTTACTATCAGCCAGAGTCAGGTATTTAAAATGTGAATAATAATGCTAAAAGTAGGTAATTTGAAGAGAATAAAATTCATATGTGAATAGACAATATTATTGTTAAAGTAATTATTCCCATATAAGTGAGCTTCCAACTAAATGTATCCAGATTTTACAACACTTAGTTATCATCAGTTGGTGCTCTTTTCTTCTATTCTTTCCTTCCTTCCTTCTTTCTTTCTCCCATTCCATAATTTCTAATTTGTTATGGACCCTCAATGTCATAGTATTTGGAGTAGAAACTTGGGAGGTAATTAGGTCATGAAAGTGGAGCCTTATGAATGGGATCAGTACCCTTACAAAAGAGACCCCGGAGAGCTGGCTCACCCTCTTCCTGCCAAGGGAGGAGACAATGAGAAGTGGACAGGCTGCAGCCCAGAAGAGTGCTCTCACCAGTATCTCACCATGATGGTCTGATCTCAAACTCCTGGCCTCCAAAACTGAGAGAAATAAATTTCTGTCATTTATAAGCCACTCAGGTTATGGTGTTTTGTTGTAGCAGCCTGAACTGAATAAGACATTATTTTCATACTGAATGATTCCATTTACTAAAGTGCAAAAACAAACAAACCTAATCTATGGTGTTAAAACTCAAGATAGTGGTTATGGTTGGAAGGGAGGGGAAGTTATGATTGGAAGGGGGCCGTGAGTACAGCTGCTGGGGCTTTGACATGTTCTTGTTGGGTTGAGCCTCATGCAGTTCTTGACATAGGCAGGGGTTTTAATAATATATTCATTTCATATAGTGACCTGAATTATATGACTCTAAATCAACAAATACTTTTTGAGAATCTACTGTGGACCAACTATGGAACCAGGCTTTAGATTTAGGACCTCACAGCTGACAGAAACTCCCTACCACCATCGAGCATATGGTTTATGCTGTATGATGAGTACAAGCAACTAGACAGGTCATTAGAAAACAGTGGGATCTGTGCACATGAGAAACAAGAGTAGCTGTCCCCAAGTTTGGCTATGGTGTGGGATTTAGCAAAAACTTTTTTTATAAAAATGACATTTATGTTAAAACTTGAAAGACTGGAAGGGTTTTTACTTAAAAAGAAGATTGGAAAGATGTTCCAGTAGAGGAAATAACATGTATGTGGCCCCAGAAATGATAGACTGCTTTGGCCTTTCAGCTAACTTCAATTTGTGCAGATTTGCTTAAGACTTAAGCACTCAAGACATAGAAATACTCATTCTTTTTCTTTGCTTTGCAACTACATTTGCAATTTCTTCTTAATATATTTTGTGTACTGGAAATGTATAAGCCTTACTTCTTCAGCTACTGCATTGGTTAAGTTGCAGGCTGAGCTTTTGCAACAAAAGACTCCAAAATATAGTAGCTTAAAGAGATAAAAATGTGTATATCTGGTATGTTATAGTCTGGAATTTGATGGTTGTTTAAGGCAAGAAAGGTCTTCCATTTTATTGTTCCCAGCATATTGTCCTATTTGCTTGTTTACCACTGACTCAGCTCCTCGTCTACATTCTAGTCTACAGAAAGAAAGATTTAGCAAACAATATTCTTTTGACAAAATGATGCAGAGGTTTTATACATACCTTTCCCTCATTTTTCACTGGTAATAACATGGTTGTATGGCTACAGTTAGCAGCAAGGGAGGCCGGAATGTGTAGTCTCTAGCAGGGTGACCCTGTGACTAGCTAAAACTCTATTACTTATAAAAGAAGGATGGAAAGGACTTGGGAAAAACCCAGCAGCTCATCACAACTACTAATTTCTAAAGCCCCTTTGTAACTGTGAGGAAATGTCATCAAGCAGGTGCAGGTCAATAGGTGAGAGATCATGAGAAATCTTGTATGTCCAAATATCAAAATTAAATGTTTCTATTTTATTTAAAAACAACTTGGAGCCATTTATGGGTTGCAATGGAAGGGGTGAAATAATCACATTTTTATTTTAGAAAAGTATTCCTGGATGCAGTTTAGGGAAAGGCCAGAGGGAAGAAGCCCAATTTTGGAGACTGGCAGGACTCTGGTTGAGATATTATCGTGAATTTAACTCAAGGAATTAGTAGGGGATACAGGAGCTCCAATAGAAAGAAATCTATGATATAAAATGATTATATACATTGTTCTCAATAAGATGTGAGGGTAGAAAGGAAGTTTAGGGGTAAATGATAATGACATCAAGGCAACAGGTTGGATGGAGTTGTGACCTCTCAGTAACCAGAAGTATTAGTAGGAAGAGAGTAAAAATGATGTGTTTAATGGTGTATGTAGAAAATTTCAATCACTGTGTTAATTAGATAAAACTGTGTGGAGATAGATCTAGGACAAAGGCATCTGTTCAAGACTTTGTTCTGGAGTGAAGAAAAGGACCTAGAATGGGATGGTAAGAAAAGCCAAGAGTGAAGAGTAGACAGAGAAGTGAAAGCTGCGTTCACTGAGAGTTCTTTGCTAATAATAATTTATTAAATTCACTTAAACTCAATTTACCAAATACCACTTCACAGAACACCAACTCACCATTCATTGATTCACCATACTGCTGATTTGTCAAACTCAGTTTGCCAAAAATGTTTTCCATATTTTATAACAATTTTATTTTCTTGAAGATATCCAAAGAATCTCTTTTTCAGTAAATTTCATGAAGTAAGGTGTGCTCAGCAGTGTCAAATGCTCCGAGTTCATAATGACCTTGCATGATGATATATCATGGAGAATAGGAATTACTTAGGGCTCCTTTTTGCGTATTGGTATTGTTCCTAAGGTCACTGTGAGATTCCTCTAACAAGCAATTTAGCTTAAGGATAAATGTTAGATCTAAAAGCACTGGTTGTAAGAGCTTATAACCCTTTAATCATTTTACCAACCAACTTAGTCTATTGCAATTCACAACTCAGCTCTCTCTGATCTAGAATGAATTTGAATTCTGCTGAGGCAGTTCTTTTTTCTGATGGCTCAAAAGCACTGTATGATTCTGTAGGCTGCTATCTCAGAAAATTTGTCAATTTTAAATAAAACTTTTCCCAATTTTCTAGTACTTTCACACTTTAAAGAATTATTCTGTTATTTCCATGGGGTTGTTTTTACAGTATACTTGATTCCTTTCCCTAGATATATATTTCCATCTAATATCAGTTTACCTGTTGCTGAAAGACTTCCTTAAAAATTTTTTATTGTAGGGCGCCTGGGTGGCTCAGTTGGTTAAGCGACTGCCTTCGGCTCAGGTCATGATCCTGGAGTCCCAGGATCGAGTCCCGCATCGGGCTCCCTGCTCAGCAGGGAGTCTGCTTCTCCCTCTGACCCTCCACCCTCTCATGCTCTCTCTCTATCATTCTCTCTCTCTCAATAAATAAATAAAAATCTTAAAAAAAAATTCTTATTGTATAGTCTGCTGGTGATGAATCCTTTCAGATTTTGTATGTCTGAAACTATCTTGTTACAATTTTATTTTATAAATAGATTTTTAAAGATTATATTTATTTATTTATTTGAGAGAGCGAGAATGAGAGAGAGAGAGCATATGAGAGGGGGGAGGGTCAGAGGAGGGAGCTGAGCAGTCCGATGTGGGACTTGATCCCGGGACTCCAGGATCATGACCTGAGGAGAAGGCAGTCGCTTAACCAACTGAGCCACCCAGGCACCCCGTTACAATTTTATTTTAGAAATGTATTTTCACTGAGTTTAAAATTCTAGGTTGGATTTTTTTTCATTACTTTAAAGATATTGCTTCATCCTTTTCTTATTGGAATTGTTTTCCAACAAGAAATCTATGTTTTCATTATCTTTGTTTTTCTGTATATAATGTGTCTTTTTCTCTTGAATGTCTTTGAGATATCTTGGTTTGGGGCAATTTTTTTATTTTTATTTTTTAGTAAGCTCTGTACCCAGTGTGGGGATCAAACTCATGACTCGGACATTAAGAGTCATATGCTCTTCTGAATAAGCCAGCCAGGTGCTCCTGGTTTTGAGTAATTTGATTATGATGCCTCTTGGTGCAGTTTTCTTCCTGGTTCTTTTTCTAAGGTGCTAATAAGGTCAAGTCCCCACCTGATGGCTGCTTTTTTTTTTTTGTAAACTAAGAGATTGTTCATCTATTGTGAATGAGATCATAAGTGGTGTGTAATGTTTGAAAAGATAAAAAATATTTACTGTAAAAAATATGAGGGTCTTGTTAATACTAATGACTGCTAATGTGTAGTTTCACTAGTCTGAACCTTTTTCATGTTTTCAAGCAGTTCTTCCCCTTTCTGATACAGGCATCAAGGAGATAGAAAAAATGAAGATGATTTTTTCCAGCTGAATAGTGGGCAATTAAATTTTATTACATAGGAAAGGAAGTGCACAGAAGAGGGGGTTGAATGATGAGAAGAAATTTGGGGGTGTCAAACAATTATAGATTCTGAGGTGATAAAGAAATAGGTATGGATGCACAATGTAGAGATCTAAAAGAGTAGGAGTCTAGGAATAAAATATGGAATATTTTAACGTAACACATTTCAGAGTTGCAGTTCTGTGTGACAGCATGATCCAGGGTGTGGTCATAATAGAGCAATGCTAGGACTGCTTGGAGATGTGCCTTCAAAGAAGTTAGAAGGCAGAGAATAGAATAGATTACCGACATAAAAGTTGAAAGACCCCAGTGCATGAACTAAGGCTTTGGGAGGAAAAGAAAATCATAGAACCAGGTACCAAATCTTTACTAAATGAAGTAGAGTTCTAGGAATTCAGTACTTGGTCAGCAACAAAGAGAAGTAGACTATGGTAGAAGGAGATGGAGTGGCCTTGAAAGAAGCATGTGTTTTATATAATGCTTGAAAAGTACTGGTAAGAGAAATGGGAAGATGAGAACACCAACTCCAAACTCTTATACCCACGAATTAGGGACATGGTGGAATGAGAGGACTCACTTGAGAGGGAATTATCACTCACATGGGCAGAAAGTGAAGTCAAAAGGATCAACACCTGCTGTTTTATTGGTTAAAACTTCTTTTGGATGGATCTGATTATAGCCCAAAGAAGAAAAAAAAGAATGAAGAGGAAAATAAATCATGTGGAGAAAAGCACTACTGAAAAGATAACATATTAACCCCTAGAGTAAGAGGACAAATATAATTTGGAAAATAATCACCATAGTATTCTATGAGAAAACATCAAAAATACATGTGACAACTTATGATGCAACAAGACATGCCCTCTATTAGATAAAAGGGGGCACATTTCAAGAAAGCCCCAAGTATAAAAATAGATAACATCTACATCGGAGTCCATAAATAGAAAAATTGATAAAAACAAAACAAAGCAAAATCTCAGCAATAAGAAATGCAGTAATGATGTCATATTGGATTTAAAAAAAAAAGGTTAAAAAATAGAGACAATATGTTAAGTCAGAGTTCCAGATCCAATACCTGAAGAGTTTGTGTGTATGAAAAACAGACCAGAGAAAATAAACAAACAAAAAAGGAAATAAATGTAAAAGAACAACAATTTCTTCAATTAGATTGAAAGGGCTCACTGTGTACCAGGAAAAAAATGTATAAATTAAAACATTAAAATAAAAGTCTTGAATTCACCTCGTTATGTAGGTTTAGAATAGCAGTTGCTTTTATAATTTTCTCTGCATGGGTTTTTGTATTTTAAAAAGTTTTGGCAATAAACAAGCATTTCGTGATTATAAAAACATTTTAAGAGAGTTGAAAAAAGAAATGTCAAAATTATAACTAGATTTCCATGTAAATACTGAAAAAGAATTCTAGAAAACTGCATTTTTACTTTAGGTTTTTTCAGTGAAGGAAAAAATATTTACTTCCTAAACAGTAGAGAGCTGTTGTCTGGTGGCTGTGGAAATCATCGTTTCTGAAATAGAAAGAACTAACACAGCACAAGTTATTAAGCGGTGAAGTGGATATCATCAAACAGTCTGTGAAAAGAGCTCTCAGAGTTATGGGAAAGTATCTTTTCTTAATAGAAATGTTAGCACTTCCTGGGCTCGTTTATCGTTTGTGAGTGCACCAAAGTTTGCTTCATTCCTATCGGATCCTGAGGTCAACACTATTATTTCCAGTTAAATCCTGCAGATTCTCATTGAACATTAAATAAAAGTCACCTTGTTTCAGTGTAGCTACCATGGTGATATTAAGGAAAGTGGAAACGTCTACATCTGAAGTCTTTAAAAAGCCTTTAAAAAGGTTTGTTCATTTTACTGTATCAGATATAGAATAGCATTGATTTACTTAGGGTAATCTGAACACCGGAAATTGAAGTCATGTAGAAGTAAGCATTGTTCTGTAAATATCAGAATGTGCCAGTCTCAGAAAGAGACTTCAGAAGAGCACTGGAAGGATGAAATGAGAGATAATGCTTCGTATTATTTGAAACAGAGGAGAAAATATATTGGAAGATAGGAGTCTATCAGGATAAATTGGAGAACATGAAAAACATCACTGAAAAAAGTCAAGTATTTTGGGGAAAGGACGTGAAAATAGAATGTAGCGTCAGATTTACATGCTGTTAGTGGATAAACTAAATGACCTAAAATGCTTTTTCACACCCAGTTGTCATTTCTTGTAAGATTCTTTTATTTACAAAAATGACAAGAGCACAGAGTTTCCTGACATTGTTTTCAATGATTTTTTTCTATGATTTAGAAATAACTATTCAAAACATTTTTGTAGGAGGAATTTAGACAGGCTTCTAAATTGTTATAACCTCCCTAGACATACAACTCTCCTTTTCCAGTTAAGAATGTGGCAAAACACTCTTGGTAGGATTTAGGGGTCTTTCCCTGTGATTTGCTGGATTGTGTAATTTAATGTTAGCTGGTTGCCTTTCTTCTGAGACATTCAACTACTTTTTTTTTTTTAACACTTATATAATCTCATTAATTTTCTCGAAATCCCTGTGAGCTATGATACTGATATTATTCTCTTAAAAGTGAAAGGATTTGAGGCAGGGTGACAAAATGTTTGATGACGAAGCAGCAAAGAAAAACTGCTTATACAACCTCAGACACTTGGTGTGGGCATTCTCAATTAACATAACTCAACTTGCTCTTCTTTTTGAATGAGTCCCCTGGTGCTATCACCAATCTGCTTTAAAGGTCTCTGGGAATCGGGGGAAGCAAGCAATAACAGGAGATGTAGGTCAGCCCAGGAAGTAAAATGTTATTTACATGATTTCCTCTCTCTGTGTTTCTATGAAGCTTTTTTCTGCTCCTAATTTTCAGTATCCTAGAATTTACAGATATGAGTTAAGGATAAAATGGGACTTTATAGATGGAGCAGTATAGAGGGGCAATTGAAAAGTTGTCTATTCTCAGGAAAACTGGTTTTTAATCTTATTTTAGAGATAACATAACTGAAGCTCAGAAGTAGATGCCTTTCCTTCTGGATCCCTACTTCTATTGGACAGCATCTCATTGCAGGGAAGACAAAGGAGCTGAAGCCTTGAAGGAATCCACCTAGATTAGTGAAAACAGGAAACATAAACAGAAAGGAAAGAGTTTGATCTAAGTCTCAAATAGAATGAGTAAAATCCTGTTTTAGAAAATGTTTCTTATTTTTTTTTTTAAAGATTTTATTTATTTATTTGAGAGAGAGAATGAGAGAGAGCACATGAGAGTGGGGAGGGTCAGAGGGAGAAGCAGACTCCCTGCCGAGCAGGGAGCCTGATGCGGGACTCGATCCTGGGACTCCAGGATCATGACCTGAGCCGAAGGCAGTCGCTTAACCAACTGAGCCACCCAGGCGCCCCGTTTCTTATTTTTACTGGGACTCATTTAAATGGCTAATAGCTACTTGTTCATTAAACATCAAGGGACAGGGACTATTTTAAGAGCTTTTCCTACATTGCCTCATGTAATCTACATGAATCCCATGACATAGGCATTATTTTCCCTCATTTTATAGATGAGGAAACTGAGAGAAGTGAAATTATGTGTCTTATCTGAGGTTACATTTGGAGCTACTCAGTCTTGTGTCAGAACTTACACTCTTGACAGTTATGACATATTATCTCTCTAATGCTAAAAGATTATTTATTTATATTGCTGTTAATACTGCTTCTAACTCTGTGGAAGATACACCAGCAGACACTGTGATACTTTCTCTGACAGCTAATGGGATAAAGATACAGTTTGGCAAAAATTAAAGGCATACTCTAGGTGGATCATCATTGTGGTTAGACCCCACTCTTTTTATACAAATGACAGAGAAGGAGATCCAGAAGCATCTTGTCCATGGTAAATCAGCAGCCATCTGGAGGATGGTGGCAGACTCCATGAGAGTTTGATGTAGAAATGTTTATTAGTCATGTGGTGGGCTTCTGGGACTTAATGTGTAGTAGACAGATGAGGGAGAGTGGGGGGGGGAGAGGGAAGGAGGGAGGGAGGGAAGGAGGGATGGAGAGAGAGAGAAACAGAGAGAGAGAGATACTGCCAAATACATTTATTTGGTTAGCATTCACATGACCAGAAAGCTTGAATCTTTCTTTTCTGTTTTAAATATGCTTTCCTTTAGCTATTCATTCAGTACCTTTCACAAGACCTTGTCCTTGGTCCTGATGAGACAGTATTTGAACAAAACAATAGGGCATTGCTCTCAGAGCCACAAAGACATGGCAATAGCTGTTATACTGGGAGAGAGAGTAGTGGACAGGAGTCCACCAACTTGGTTGTCTTGTCACGGTACTGAAATGCATCCTTGTGTATTGATTCTTCACTGTCTTTGTGTTCAAGTTTACTCAGGCCTCGATGGAGTTGCTTCTACTGCTGTCTGCACTCTCTGGGTTCTGGCTTATATTCTGTGCTGCTATGTTCTGCTTTAGTTTTATGGATTTTCCTTATGATTTCTGAACCTCAGAAATTTAACACTGCAGCTATTTTTTAAAAAAAGACTATCTTTCAGGGCGCCTGGGTGGCTCAGTTGTTAAGCGTCTGCCTTCGGCTCAGGTCATGATCCCAGGGTCCTGGGATCGAGTCCCCACGTCGGGTTCCCTGATCGGCGGGAAGCCTGCTTCTCCCTCTCCCACTGCCCCTGCTTGTGTTCCTGCTCTCACTATCTCTCTCTCTCTGTCAAATAAATAAATAAAATCTTTAAAAAAAAACAAAACAAAACAAAAAAACTATCTTTCAGTTATTTCTAGGGTTTTGCGCTGAGGAAGGAGGCCTCAGTGGGCTCATTGGCCATATCAAGAGTGAAAATTGGTATTGACACTGTTGAAAAATATTTTTGAAAATCTCCCCTTGACCATAGAGTTGAGGGTGCATTTCTGGACTCTCTATTCTGTTCCATTGATCTATGTGTCTGTTTTTGAGCCAGTACCATACTCTCTTGATGATGACAGCTTTGTAATAGAGCTTGAAGTCTGGAATTGTGATGCCACCAGCTTTGCTTTTCTTTTTCAACATTCCTCTGGCTATTCAGGGTCTTCTGGTTCCATACAAATTTTAGGATTATTTGTTCTATTTCTTTGAAAAGTTGATGGTATTTTGATAGGGCTTGCATTGAATGTGTAGACTGCTCTAGGTAGCATTGACATCTTCACAGTATTTGTTCTTCCAATCCATGAGCATGGAATGTTTTTCCATTTCTTTGTGTCTTCCTCAATTTCTTTCATGAGTATTTTATAGTTTTCTGAGTACAGATTCTTTGCCTCCTTGGTTAGATTTATTCCTAGGTATCTTATGGTTTTGGGTGCAGTTGTAAATGGGATCGATTCCTTAATTTCTCTTTCTTCTGTCTTGTTGTTGGTATATAGGAATGTCACTGATTTCTGTGCCTTGATTTTATACCCTGCCACTTTACTGAATTCCTGTATGAGTTCTAGCAGTTTGGGGATGGAGTCTTTTGGGTTTTCTTTATCTTTGACAAAACAGGAAAGAATGTCCAATGGAAAAAAGACAGTCTCTTCAACAAATGGTGTTGGGAAAATTGGACAGCCACATGCACAAGAATGAAACTGGACCATTTCCTTACAACACACACAAAAATAGACTCAAAAAGGTTGAAAGACCTCAATGTGAGACAAGAGTCCATCAAAATCCTAGAGGAGGACACAGGCAGCAACCCCTTCGACCTCAGCTGGGCAACTTCTTCCTATACACATCACCAAAGGCAAGGGAAGCAAGGGCAAAAATGGACTATTGGGACTTCATCAAGATAAAAAACTTTTGCACAGCAAAGGAAACAGTCAACAAAACCAAAAGACAACCGACAGAATGGGAGAAGATATTTGCAAATGACATTTCAGATAAAGGGCTAGTATCCAAAATCTATAAAGAACATATCAAACTCAACACCCAAAGAACAAATGATCCAATCAAGAAATGGGCAGAAGACATGAACAGACATTTTTCCAAAGGAGACATCCCAATGGCCAACAGACACATGAAAAAGTGCTCAACATCGCTCGGCATCAGGGAAATCCACATCAAAACCTCAATGAGATACCACCTCACACCAGCCCGAATGGCTAAAATTAACAAGTCAGGAAATGACAGATGTTGGCGAGCATGCAGAGAAAGGGGAACCCTCCTACACTGTTGGTGGGACTGCAAGCTGGTGCAGCCACTCTGGAAATCAGTATGGAGGTTCCTCAAAAAGTTGAAAATAGAGCTACCATACGATCCGGCAATTGCACTACTGGGTATTTACCCCAAAGATACAAATGTAGGGATCCAAATGGGTATGTGCACCCCGATGTTTATAGCAGCAATGTCCACAATAGCCAAACTATGGAAAGAGCCAAGATGTCCATCGACAGATGAATGGATAAAGAAGATGTGGTATAGATATACAATGGAATATTATGCAGCCATCAAAAGGAATGAAATCTTGCCATTTGCAATGACGTGGATGGAACTGGAGGGTATTATGCTGAGCGAAATAAGACAATCAGAGAAAGACATGTATCCTATGATCTCACCGATATGAGGAATTCTTAATCTCAGGAAACAAACTGAGGGTTGCTGGAGTCCTGGGGGTGGGGTGGGTGGGAGGGATGGGGTTGGCTGGGTGATAGACATTGGGGACGGTATGTGCTATGGTGAGCACTGTGAATCGTGTAAGACTGTTGAATCACAGACCTGTACCTCTGAAACAAATAATACATTATATGTTAAAAAAGGAAAAAAGAAGATAGTAGGAAGGGAAAAATGAAGTTGGGGAAATTGGAGGGGGAGATGAACCATGAGAGACTATGGACTCTGAGAAACAACCTGAGGGTTCTAGAGGGGAGGGGGTGGGGTATGGGTTAGCCTGGTGATGGGTATTAAAGAGGGCACATACTGAATGGAGCACTGGGTGTTATACACAAAGAATGAATCATGGAACACTACATCAAAAACTAATGATGTAATGTATAGTGATTAACATAACATAATAAAATTTTTTAAAAATGTAAAAAAAAAAAAAAAATCCTCCTTTGAAATGGTGTTCAGACCCTGAAATATATTCCTTGGAATTTATCAGTGCACACATTTTTCACCCTCTGAATTGGTTACAAGACATTGTAAGTCAACTCTGCATAAAATAGGTGATTAAATGGAATAAAAACATTTTTGGCAAAAAATAAAATTAGCGAGTGGCATGGCCACAAATTCATGAAACTGATTTTTTTTTTCTTTTTTTTAATTTATTTATCTGAGAGAGAGAATGGGAGACAGAGAGCATGAGAGGGGGAGGATCAGAGGGAGAAGCAGACCCCCCGCTGAGCAGGGAGCCCGATGCGGGACTCGATCCCGGGACTCCAGGATCATGACCTGAGCTGAAGGCAGTGGCTTAACCAACTGAGCCACCCAGGCGCCCCGAAACTGATTTTTTTCTGAAGGAAGAATTAATGCCCAGCATCTTCGTCTTCACTTATTTATTTTCTCACTTATTTTTTGGTATGCATTTTTAGGCACTTCCAACGTGTTCCCTGATCATTTTGGGAAAATATCACAATTGAACATACAATTCCAAACAAAGAATCTTTCTATGTACAGAGTGCTTACAGACCACTTCTGTGTCCCAGGAAACCACATACAGGATAGTTATTCACTGTAATATTATCTCTTGGCAAAATACATATGAAACATTTGTATTAACCTATTATTAACAAACTTACTTTTACAAAGGTATAATGAAAAGAGACTTTCTATAATTCAGAGACATGGGTATTCATGTTACAACTGTCTAAAAACTTCACATTCAGATGAAAAAATTATACAAATCTTGTTCTTTGTCTCAGCTAAGTGTTAAACTGCTATATCACTTATCCATTATGGCTAGTTGTTAAGGTGTGATTGCATAGCTTTTGTTTATCTCACATAACTCTTTACTAGTGAGTTGGACAAATGCAGGGCAAAGATCACAGGGAGTTTCTCCTTCTGTTTCGAAACCTCAAGTATTCAAATGGCATTGGTGGCTCTAGTAGCATGAATATGCTGATATCTGAGTGCTCTGCCCCTTCTCTAGGAAAGAATTTTCCTGGTTGAAATGTTTCCCACTTAATACTCTAGATAACAGAACCCAGATACAGAATGCATGAAAGAAATAACATTAGTGTTTTAATAAGTTGATATTTAAGGAAAACTATTTATGAAGACACAGTCCTCCTAAAGAAGTTTCAGAAATAACACTTTTACTCATATTTCAAGTGATACAGAAACAGGATTATGTATATATGTATAAATATGTTATGTGCACTTTTAGAGTTTTTTTTAAACAAGGTCTGACTAATCAGCTCTGCACTAGTGTTTAGTATATAAGCACTTTACTCCTGTTTTCACTTTGGTTTGCATAGTGGATAAAAAAATTGTGGAAGGAAAGCTGTTTAAAATATAACATACATTAGGGTTTTTTTTTGATAATTTGTTGCTTATTTACTTTAATAGAATAGTTCAAACTTCGTAAATAATTCTCATTTGATACAGAGTAACTTTTAAAAAATGATAATCCACAATTTTAACCACCTATCCTCTGCAAAAAATCGAAAGGGAAGAAATCCCTTTATAATCCCAAAATAACAACTAGAGTTAAATAATGCAGAAATCAAATACATTATTTAGATAAAAATATCTTATATGTACTTTTCTAGTTTAAAAAAATAACTTTTGAGGCACGTCTGAATAATCACAATAATTCCCTGCTTTGCCAAGACAGGTTTAAAATTCAGCCATCTCTAACTTTCAGATAATTCTTAAATGTTGTACCTTGAAATTTCCAATTTCAGTGCTTTAAGTCTGACCACTTAAATTCATGGTTTCAATGTAAATTTAAAGTTCCTAATCTATTTTATAATATTTATGATCACTTCAAAATGACTCTTTTCTTTCTTCTTGGTTCAGATTACTTTGCAACTTGCCTGCCATATACAAATTTATTAATATTATTGTTAATAAAATGCCAATAGTGTAAAAGGGGTATCTCATTTAAGTTATTTATGGCTACTAAACAATGGCTAACTTTAGGGGCCATTTTCAAGGAACTATATGTGACAGAGGGTACTGCTTGGATTCTTTGTTTTCCCCAGGCTTTGTTGGACAGTGCAAAGATTTAGAGGCCTCTTGAGAACAAAGTTAGTCCATTTGCTTGGGTTGAATTGAAAGAGGGCCCCTTTATCAGCACCAACTCCAGGTGCCCATTGAGTGAGACCAACTATGAAAGAAAGAATGAAATGGCACTCTCCACCATTTGGAGTCAGAGAAGGACAAGGAACATGGAGAGAACCCAATGTTCATGAGGAAAGCCTACCTCCTTGCTTTCCCCTGCTGCAGGGGTAATGAGAGGTATGCTTACCTGGTTTTCTTCCCTAAAGTTAAGGGAGTGGGGTTTCAAAAGAATCATTCTTAAAGTTTGGTTGTGTCCCCAAGAGGGATAGGCTCCATCCTTGCTGGAAATCTGCTTGGTTCCAAAGCAGCTAGTTAGCCCTGGTGCTACAAGAAAAGTGATAGAAGAGATGGAATAATGGGATGCTGAATCAAAGTGAGGGAAAACAGATGCCCCCTTGCCCTGAGTTCTGAGGTTCTGAGGCAGGTGGAAGGTCACTCCTGAATATGACCACAGGCCCCACTGTGATGACATTGGAGGATGGAATTTTGCATGGGAGCACTACCAGATGACAAAGACACTGGACCCTTGAAAGAGTAAGGCATTCTGGGCTGTCCAATGAGGGTCAAGCAGAAAATGTAGCTGAGGCTTACAAGGCACCCTCAGTGTCTTGGGGGGTGTTGCTGATTGAGTCCCTGGATGGACAACAGGGCCCCTTGAGTCCTCTGCTTTTCCCCATGAGCCTAAAAGCATGAGTTAAACAAGGGTACAACAATGTAATTGTGGACACTCTCCCAAGGAGAACTTTCTCTCTGCTCCAACATCACACGGGTCGGTGTAGGGAAGAGCATGTGTGAGAACATGGACCAGGGAAAGGAAAGAAGACAGCAGACCAAGGAGAGAACTTTGCTTTGAATATGGGTTTGAGATTTTTAAATTAAAAAGTGAAGTCTTTAAAACTAAAAGTAGTAAAAAAAAAAAATTCAAGAACCAAATTGATTTGTCGTTAAGGAAGCCCAGTACCCAGCAAAAAGATGAATAAAGCCAAAGTGGTAATGACTGTTGGAAAAATAAAATGAGGTAATATTTATATCCCAAATCTTGCAGTTATTTTGAAGTGTAGACTACTAGAGTTGGGAATAACTTGGAGGATATTTCCTTCTCCTTTTTAAATGACTAACCCATAGTATATGCTCGGTAAATATTGTTGAACCATTGAATCCTTATAGTTCACCAAATTCAGTATTTTCTGTAAATTTGGCTAATAGGAAGAGTCCAGAATAAGCACCTGAGCCACATTACTTGATTCTCAACCCAGTACTCTTTTTCCTTAAAGTTATGTTGTTTCTACATTATTTTACATATAAACACTTTAATTATTAGAATTGAATTCAATCACTACTCCGAAGACCTGAACTGTGTCAACCTTTTAAATGACAGTCTTCAGGCCTTTGTTTCTCAATCATGTGCTAACTTTAATGATTTAATTAGAAAAATGCAGGGGCTACATTTCACAATGTATTTTTGAAGAAAGTCTTGGGTTTCATTCAAGGTTTTCTGATCCTGGCTTGTGTATGACTGATGTCTTCTCAAGAAATACCATCAGTTACTATGACACTGTGACCATGTAGAACATTTTGGAAGTTTCTAGTTTGGAAACATCAGCATTAAGAGTTCCTGAATGTCCATCACAGAACCTCTGAACAAATTTAAGGCTTACAGAGTGCTAAATAACTTTTCATTATAAGGGGAAAACAATTTTGGAGTTTCTTGTTACATTTTTAAAGAAAAATGATCCTACTTTTTCATACATATTCCTTAATATTTTTTAAGTAAGATGGGACTTCTATGTTATCCTGTTGGTAAAGGGAGCAGGATAAGAAGGCGATGACATAATTTAACTGAACACTCGTATTAGTAAAAATGTTTGACAAGCCAAACTTGCAGGACCCTGGAGATACTAGTGATGAAAATAAATGGACACTTGTCAACATATTGCACCTTCTCCTTTCATTTTAGCAAAAAACACATCCATAGACACTATGAGTCACTTATACTGACACTGAAAAGATGCATCCAGCAAAGCAAATTGTGTGATATGTCATGATCATTGCCACTACCAGCCTAGAGCTTCTAGAAGTTCATGATTTGGCAAATTTGAAATTATGGTACGTTGTGTGATCTCCTTAGTGCTCCTTCTGCTGACAGTATCCCATGCCGATGTCTGTGTGTCATTCTCCTTGGAATTGTGACTTGATTGCAACGTTAGCAAATGCTATGCAGTGGATAACTGCCATAACTCACCAAAGCATCTCAAGCATCCTCTACAAATGCTCGGTATCTGAACATGACTGAGAGACTTGAGATATGAGCTCTTTCCAATCTCTGGCAGATTCTTAATTGATTGTTAATGCCAGCAATCACAGTCAATTCCCACAAATGTGCCCCACTATTTTTAAGCTTCATCTCAATGACCTATTCTCTCACTCTCAGATGATAGCATTATTTCTGTTTTTCTGTAACTGTGGCAATATTTTTTCTGATAATTTTACGTATCTTCCCTTCAAATCCTTCCACACGTTTGCTATGCTTTCCTTTCTATCACTTGTCACCCATGTGCTATATATTTCCAATCCTTATTTGCTCTTAGTAATTTGCTTTCTGAGTGACTTTCACAGAGCTTTTCTAGTGTATATTTCTTCTTTGTGTGTGTGTTGCCACCCTCTGCCTGCAAACACAAGTATTTTTTTTAAAGATTTTGTTTATTTATGTTAGGGAGAGAGAAAGAAAGAGCGTGCAAGCGGTGGGGAGAAGCAGAGGGAGAAGAACAAGCAGACTCCCCGCTGAGCACAGAACCCAACAGAGGGCTCTATCCCATGACCCTGAGATCACAACCTGGGCCAAAATCAAGAGTTGGATGCTTAACCGACTGAGCCACCCAGGTGCCCCCAAATGCAAGTATTTAAGTCTCCACTGTCTTAAAACCATCTCTCCCTCAAGTTACCGTTCTTTATCTCTTTTCTTCCTTGCCTCGCATCTTGAAAAAGTAGTCTACCCTTGCTGCCTGCACTTCATTGCCACCTTTCCACTTCTTATCATTGAAATCGTTAGCCCACATCTTTAATGATTTCCTGTTCACTGTTGGACTCCATTTTCCCCCTCCTTCATCTGTGGTGACCACCTCCGCCTTCCTTTCTGAGCTTCCCTTGTTTCCAGTTACCTAATTTTCCCCACTTCTTTGTAACTTTTTCTCTTTTGTGCTTGCTCTTCTTACTTTTCCACATTCTATTTATTAGCTTTCCCTAAGTGTGTTTAATTTTTACTGCTAATGTTGTCACCATCATCATCACCTCCCCTCCTCCCTGTTCACAATCTGTTCACTTCGAGGTCTCCCCTTTCCACACTTGCTCTCTACAGAGTGCTTATTTTACATTTCCAGCTGTCGATCCATTTTCATATTCTGCTGGATTTTTTACTACTACCTTAAACTTAAGAGATATAAAAATGAACTCATTCTATTTTTCCAAGACCAATTCTCTCTCCTGATGTTGAAATTTGGATTTACGATAGCATCATTCTCTAGTCACTTGGGGAAAAACTGGCAAAGAAATAGTGGTGGTGTTTGCTGTTGCACACACTTCCCTGTCATTTCACCAACAAGTAGCCACACTTATGGATTCAAAATCCTTTCATCTTTACCTCTGGATTTTTTTTCTTTCTTGCCTATTCTGTTTGTTGATTATAGGTTCCTCTAGCTGGAACTTTGCATACTGCTTTCTAGGTTGTCTCTGATATTTCCATTTCGTCATAATATAATTTATGTATCCATCCCAATTTTCCACAAGTTACTTCCATATCAATCTTCTGTAAGCACAGATTTAATTACAGAATTCTCCAATGCAAAATGGCCCTCCATTGTCTAATAAATTAAATTATATATATCCAACCCAAATTATTAAATCATATATGATATGATATATATATATCAACCCAAAGTGTGATTATAATTTCTCCTTCCAAACTGATGCCCCATTACTTCTTTAGTTTTTGTGTATTCTCCATTCACATTAAATATCAACCCTGAATACTCCATTTGTTTTTCAAAAACAATTATTTTTTATACTATTTCCTCTACCTAGTACATCTTATTCTCTGTTTTAGTTATTGAAACTTAAAAATTGCCCTTCTATGTGAAGCCTTCTCTGATTTTTCCTGATTCTGAAATTAAAAGTAATTGTCTCTTTTGAAAAAGTCACCTCCTAATTAAAATCAAGACATAAAGTAGAGATGTACTAACAGGTAAACTGGGGGGAGCATCTGATCCAAAAGGGCAAATGGAAAAGTCAAAGGCAATTACTGAGTCTCTTAAACACGAGATACTGAATACTAAAGAGGGAAGGTAATTCTACTGCCTTGAGAACAAATATGAGAAAATAGTAAACTGCATAGTGCAACAGATACATTCTATCTTAAATTCTACTTAACCATATTATCCTTGTTTTCATCCCCACTTTTTCTTCTTCTTTTTTTTTTTAAAGATTTTATTTATTTATTTGAGAGAGAGAGAGAGAGAGCATGAGAGAGAGGAGGTCAGAGGGAGAAGCAGACTCCCTGCTGAGCAGGGAGCCCAATGTGGGACTTGATCCTGGGACTCCAGGATCATGACCTGAGCCAAAGGCAGTTGCCCAACCAACTGAGCCACCCAGGTGCCCCCCACTTTTTCTTCTTAACACAAGCAAACGCAACACTTCTGATACCCTATACAGAATAGCGACACATCATGGCAAGGATTCTTATTGGCTGAGACAGGGATGACTCAGTGGCATATTCACTGTGGAGAACATATTCAAATCTTAGTGAAAGTGTCACACATAGATTTAAAAAAGCACCTCAGAGATCAAAAACCACTGTTCCCACACTCAACTTTCCTCTCTAGCCAAGATACTCACTAGTATACTTCCACTTCTATACTAAAAGATAAACTTCTTGAAGGCAGATGGTAGGTATTATTCATTATTGTATCTCTCAGATCACTTAGTATAGTGTGTGGTACATAGTTGAGACTAAATAAGTCTATTACGCTTGACTGAAAAGGAAATTTGGATTTAAAAATTCTACATGGTTTCCTTAATTACAGAATTAGGATAATTTTTCCTACTTGAATATATTGTAAGATCTTCTGCATTTACAAGCCTTGAGGACAAATAGCATGATTTCATATTTCCTTCTGAGAATTATTTAACAAAATATCTGATTCTACTCTCTTACTTATTAGAATATTGAGGCCTGGAAAGTTACCATTCTAATCACTGACAATGGAATGCAGTTTTATTCCAGACCCCAGAGTCTTTTAATTTTAAATTACCTTTTTGGTCAATACAATGAGATCTTAAAGAGGGAAGACAAGAAAATATGAATGAGTATAACTGATTACTTAAAATTCTTATTGAAGGGAAATTTATGCTTCATACAGAATATTTTGTTAAGAGATAAAACAAAATATTTGACAAAATACCTCACTGATATTTCATTTCCTTCTCAAAAACAATTTGATACCCATCAAAACACAAGTATAAGGAAAAATGTGAAAGGGGTTTAGTATGAATGACATTTTAAAGAAAATACTAATTAAAAACTCCATGAATTTATAGCAAGCCCAAGATGTAATAAAAAATACCTCTTAGGGCACCTGGGTGGCTCAGCCAAGCGTCTGCCTTCAGCTCAGGTCCTGATCCCAAGGTTCTTGGATCGAGTCCTGCATGGGGCTCCCTGCTCAGCGGGAAGCCTGCTTCTCCTTCTCACACCCTCCCTGCTTGTGTCCCCTCTCTTGCTGTGTCTCTCTGTCAAATAAATAAATAAACTCTTTTAAAAAAATACCTCTTGACAAGCTAAATTTCATATATTTTGAATCTCAGCTTAGACACATGTTCAAGAGAAATATTAAAAGGGCTTGGGGCACCTGGGTGGCTCAGTTGGTTAAGTGTCTGACTTCAGCTCAGATCATGATCTTGGGGTCCTGGGATTGAGCCCTGCATTGGGCTCTGCTCTCAGTGGGGAGTCTGCTTGAGTTTCTCTCTTTCCCTCTCCCTCTGCCCCTCTCTCCACTCGTGTGCATGCGCTCTCTCTTTCCCTCTCTCTCTCTCAAATAAATACATAAAATCTTTAAAAAATAAATAAATAAAATGGCTCAATATAAACTACTAAGATCATAATCTGTATCAGGTGTTTTTCTTCTTATATGACATATTTTATATTAATGGATTATTAATGCTCCCGAATGCTTTACACACATTATCTCTAATATCTCAATAAACTTTCAAGGAAAATATTCTTATCTAAATCTCTTATAAATTAGTGATATGAACATAGGTGTGCTTAACTCCAAAAACTTATGTCATCACACAAAGAATATTTTCCAATCATACTGCAATACTTGATGTAAAATGTTGTGATGAGTCTTATGTACTTTACCTCCTCTTTTGGTTTCCTCTATGTTTAGATTAAAATCAAGGTAAAGAAGACAGGATCTACTGTTCACCAATGAGGAAGCTTACCTGTGTATACAATTCTCTTGCTTTACCACTACACACCACTTTGATTTGAATAGTTTTAATAAAACCCTTCATGTAGAAGAAATGGTACTCTCTCACATACACATACACCACACACAAGTACATATGCACATTATATGTTTAGCATAGTTGGAATTCCAAGGAGAGGGACAAATACACTGGAAATCAGTATTTCTTAAAGAGACAAAAACACAAACAAAATGTAGGCAAAAATAAAAAATTTCAGGTATAAAACAAAAATAGAATTCTTCCTATAAAAGTGCTCTGAAAATCAGAACATCCAAAAAACTACCAAGTCCTACCAACAACATGAAGAAAACGCTTGCTATTTATTATTGCCTTACACGCTGTATCTGGGTGAGCCCATCTGTTATTTACAGATGCTTAGTTGCCAAAGAGAGGAATTCTGTTTCCTGCTTTATTGTGTAATGATATTACATAAAGCAGTGCTTTATGTCATCATTTCTGGATTGATAGCTGATAATCACAAACTGGCCCAAGTCAAATTATGACTTTTCTGGAGAGGTCATAAGACAAGAATCAATAATGGAGATGTTTGTAGGGTTAGTCAAAAGAAGGTGAGCAATATTTTGTGTGTCTAGGTCAAGAGATGTCATTTAATAACTCATGGGCCATAAATAGAAATAGGTTACTCGGTTAAATGATGTCTGTTCATCTGTCTTTGTATGTGTGGCATCATAAAATGGAGCAAAAGATTGGGGTCCTTTTGACAGGTCCCTCTGCTTGGTATAGATATAAAACTGGAGGATCCAGGGTCCTCATGCTTGTGGATGGATGCACTAACAAGGATGCGTCTTGTAGCCCTGCTTTCCTTAGATTCTAACATTAAATCTCTCACTATGTCCCTGACTTGGTCCTTTCAGAAAGTACTACAAATCAGGTGGCTTACAAACAATGGAAATTTATTTCTCACAATTCTGGAGGGTGGGAAGTCCAAGATTAAGGCACCAGTGGACTTGGTGTCAGTGATGACTATCTTCTTGCTGTAATTTCAGGTGGAAGAAGGCACAAGCAATCTTTTTGGGCCCTCCATTATAATGGCAGGAATCCCATTCTACAGGTTTTCCCTTTCATGACTTAATCACGTCCTGAAGTTTCACTTCCTAATACCAACACCCTGGGGGTTAGAATATCAACATATGAATTTTGGGGAAACACCAACATTTAGAGCATAGCTATTTCTATATAAATAAGATTCATATAACACTCTATATTACATAGGTCAGATGGAGGTTGTACATTAAGTCTGTAGAATCAACATGGAGAGCTAAATTAAGTGATTAATAATTCTAAATCTACTTTGAGTTTAGAATATTAGGATAGCATTAAGTGGATCATAGACAAGTCTGCATGTTGGGATGCTTAAATATAGCCTCTCTACTTATTTATTTATTTATTTATTTTAATTGCATTTGTAAATATTTTATTTATGAACTTTTTTTTTGTAGTTTTTAATTTTATTATATTATGTTAGTCACCATACAATACATCATTAGTTTTTGATGTAGTGATCCACGATCCATTGTTCTCGTATAACACCCAGTGCTCCATGCAGTACGTGCCCTCCTTAATACTCATCACGGGGCTAACCAATCCCCCCTCCCCCCTCCTCTCTAAAACCCTGTTTGTTTCTCAGAGTCCATAGTCTCTCATGGTTCATCTCTCCCTCCAATCCCCCCCCCCATTTTTCCCTTCCTTCTCCTAATGTCCTCCATGTTATTCCTTATGTTCCACAAATAAGTGAAACCATATGATAATTGACTTTCTCTGCTTGACTTATTTTGCTTAGCATAATCTCCTCCAGTCCCATCCATGTTGATGTAAAAGTTGGGTATTCATTTTTCTGATGGCTGAGTAATATTCCATTGTCTATATGGACCACATCTTCTTTATCCATTCATCTGTTGAAGGGCATCTCGGCTCTTTCCACAGTTTGGCTATTGCGGACATTGCTGCTATGAACATTGGGGTGCATATGGCCCTTCTTTTCACTCCATCTGTGTCTTTGGGGTAAATACCCAGGAGTGCAATTGCTGGGTCATAGGGTAGCTCTATTTTTAAATTTTTGAGGGACCTCCACACTGTTTTCCAAAGTGGCTGTACCAACTTGCATTCCCACCAACAGTGTAAGAGTGTTGGTTCCCCTTTCTCCACAACCTCTCCAACATTTGTTGTTTCTTTCCCTGTCCATTTTGGCCATTCTCACTGGTGTAAGGTGGTATCTCAGTGTGGTTTTGATTTGGATTTCCCTGATGGCTAATGATGATGAACATTTTTTCATGTGTCTGTTAGCCATTGGTATGTCTTCTTCAGAGAAGTGTCTGTTCATCTCTTCTGCCCACTTTTTGACTTGATTATTTGTTTTTTGGGTGTTGAGTTTGAGAAGTTCTTTATAGATTTTGGATACCAGCCCTTTATCTATAGGTCATTTGCAAAGATCTTCTCCCATTCGGTGAGTTGCCTCTTTGTTTTGTTGACTGTTTCCTTTGCTGTGCAGAAGCTTTTCATCTTGATGAAATCCCAAAAGTTCATTTTTGCTTTTGTTTCACTAGCTTTTGGAGATGTATTTTGAAAGAAGTTGTTGTGGCCGATGTCAAAGAGGTTACTGCCTATGTTCTCATCTAGGATTTTGATGGATTCCTGTCTCACATTGAGGTCTTTCATCCACTTTGAGTTTATCTTTGTGAGTGGTGTTAGAGAATGGTCGTTTCATTCTTCTGCATGTGGCTGTCCAATTTTCCCAGCACCATTTATTGAAGAGACTGTCTTTTTTCCATTGCATGTTTTTTCCTGCTTTGTCAAAGATTATTTGACCATAGAGTTGAGGGTCCATATCTGGGTTCTCTATTCTGTTCCATTGGTCTGTATGTCTGTTTTTGTGCCAGTACCATGCTGTCTTGGTGATCACTGCTTCGTAATATAGCTTGAAATCAGGCAATGTGATGCCCCCAGCTTTGTTTTTCTTTTTCAACATCTCCTTGGCGATTCAGGGTCTTTTCTGATTCCATACAAATTTTAGGATTGTTTGTTCCAGCACTTTGAAAAATGTCATTGGAATTTTGATCGGGATGGCATTGAAGGTATAGATTGCTCTGGCTAGCATAGACATTTTAACAATGTTTATTCTTCCAATCCAGGAGCATGGAATATTTTTCCATCTTTTTGTGTCTTCTTCAATTTCTTTCATGAGTGTTTTGTAGTTCCTAGAGTATAGATCCTTTACCTCTTTGGTTAGGTTTATTCCGAGGTATCTTATGGTTTTTGGTGCTATTGTAAATGGAATCGTTTCTCTAATTTCTCTTTCTACAGTTGCATTGTTAGTGTATAAGAAAGCAACTGATTTCTGTGCATTGATTTTGTATCCTGCCACATTACTGAATTGCTGGATGAGTTCTAGTAATTTGGGCGTGGAGTCTTTTGGGGTTCCACATAGAGTATCATGTCGTCTGCGAAAAGAGAGTTTGACTTCTTCTTTGCCAATTTGAATACCTTTTATTTCTTTTTGTTGTCTGATTGCTGTTGCTAGGACTTCTAGTACTATGTTGAACAATAGTGGCGAGAGTGGGCACCCTTGATGTGTTCCTGATCTTCAGGGAAAGGCTTTCAGCTTTTCCCCATTGAGGATGATATTCGCCGTGGGTTTTTCATAGATGGATTTTATGAGCTTGAGGAATGTTCCCTCTATCCCTATACTCTGGAGAGTTTTAATCAGGAAAGGATGTTGTATTTTGTCAAATGCTTTTTCTGCATCAATTGAGAGGACCATATGGTTCTTCTCCCTCCTCTTATTAATGTGTTCTATCACATTGATTGATTTGCGAATGTTGAACCACCCTTGCATCCCGGGGATAAATCCCACTTGGTCGTGGTGGATGATCCTTTTAATGTATTGTTGGATCCTATTAGCTAGGATTTTGTTGGGGATTTTGGAATCCATATTCATCAGGGATATCTGTCTGAAATTCTCCTTTTTGATGGGGTCTTTGCCTGGTTTGGGGATTAAGGTAATGCTGGCCTCATAGAATGAGTTTGGAAGTTTTCCTTCTGTTTCTATTTTTTGAAACAGCTTCAGCAGAATAAGTATTATTTCTTCTTTGAATGTTTGGTAGAATTCCCCAGGGAATCCATCAGGCCCAGGACTCTTGTTTTTTGGGAGGTTTTTGATCACTGCTTCAATCTCGTTACTGGTTATTGGCCTATTCAGGTTGTCAGTTTCTTCCTGTTTCAGTCTTGGCAGCTTATAGGTTTCCAGGAAGGCCTCCATTTCATCCAGATTGTTCAGTTTATTGGCACATAGTTGTTGATAATAATTTCTAATACTTGTTTCTATTTCCTTCGTGTTAGTCGTGATCTCTCCTCTTTCATTCATAATTTTATTAATTTGGGTCCTTTCTCTCCTCTTTTGGATAAGTCTGGCAAGTGGTTTATCAATCTTATTAATTCTTTCAAAGAACCAACTTCTAGTTTCGTTGATCTGATCTACTGTATTTCTGGTGTCTAATTCATTAATTTCTGCTCTAATTTTAATTATTTCTCTTCTAATGCGTGGCTTAGGCATCGTTTGTTGCTTTTTCTCTAGTTCTTTAAGGTGTAGAGTTAGTTGGTGAATTCGGGATTTTTCTATTTTTTTGAGTGAGGCTTGGATGGCTATGTATTTCCCCCTTAGGACCACCTCTGCAGTATCCCATAGGTTTTGGACCAATGTGTTTTCGTTCTCATTGATTTCCATGAATTGCTTAAGTTCTTCTTTGATTTCTTGGTTGACCCAAACATTCTTGAGCAGAGTGGTCTTTAGCTTCCAAGTGTTTGAATTTCTGCCAAATTTTTTCTTGGGATTGAGTTCCAGTTTTAGAGCATTGTGGTCTGAGAATATGCAGGGAATAATCTCAGTCTTTTGGTATTGGTTGAGACCTGATTTGTGACCCAGTATATGGTCTATTCTGGAGAAAGATCCATGTGCACTCAAGAAGAATGAGTATTCTGTTGTTTTAGGGTGGAATGTTCTGTCAATATCTATGAGGTCCATCTGGTCCAATGTATCATTCAAAGCTCTTGTTTCCTTGTTGATTTTCTGCTTAGATGATCTGTCCATTGCTGAGAGTGGAGTATTGAGGTCTCCTACAATTAACGTATTGTTATCAATATGACTCTTTATTTTGGTTAACAGTTGGCTTATGTAGATGGCTGCTCCCATGTTGGGGGCATAGATATTTCCAATTTTTAGATCTTCTTGTTGGATAGACCCTTTAAGAATGATATAGTGTCCTTCTGTGTCTCTTTTTACAGACTTTAGTTTAAAATCTAATTTGTCTGATATAAGAATTGCTACTCCAGCTTTCTTTTGAGGTCCGCTGGCATGGAAGATAGATCTCCATCCCTTCACTTTCAGTCTGGATGTATCTTTAGGTTCAAAATGAGTCTCTTGTAGACAGCATATGGATGGGTCCTGTCTTTTTATCCAATCTGCAACCCTGTGCCATTTTTGGGAGTGTTTAGGCCATTCACGTTGAGAGTGATTATTGAAAGATATGAATTAATTGTCATCATGTTGCCTGTGAAGATGTTGTTTTTATAGATTGTCCCTGTAAATTTCTGTTGTAGATCACTCTTGGGGTCTTTCTTCTTTTATAGAATCCCCCTTAATATTTCTTGCAGGGCCAGCTTAGTGATCACATATTCTTTCAACTTCTGCCGGTCGTGGAAGCTCTGCATCTCTCCATCCATTCTAAATGAAAGCCTTGCAGGATAAAGTATTCTTGGCTGCATGTTCTTCTCATTTAGTACCCTGAATATGTCTTGCCAGGCCTTTCTGGCTTGCCAGGTCTCTGTGGATAGGTCTGACATTATTCTGAGTTCCTCCCTCTGTATGTAAGGAATCTCTTCCCCCTAACTGCCCTTAAGATGGTTTCCTTGGTTCTAAGATTTGCAAGTTTTATTATTACATGCCGGGGTGTTGGCCTGTTTTCCTTAATCTTAGGAGGGGTCCTCTCTGCCTCTAGGACTCGAATGTTTGTTTCATTCCCCAGATTAGGGAAGTTCTCAGTTATGATTTGCTCAAAAACATCTTCTAGCCCTCTCTCTCTCTCCACTCCCTCCAGGATTCCAATGATTCTGACATTGGAACGTCTCATGGTGTCACTTATTTCTCTGATTCTATTTTCATGGATTCTGAGTTGTTTTTCCCTGGCCTCCTCTTTTCCCTTTTTATCTATTATATTGTCTTCCAGGTCTCTTATTCGCTCTTCTGCCTCAGTTACCCTAGCTTTAGATTATGTAGATTGGATTGGATCTCATTGATAGCATTTTTAAGTTCTGCCAATTCACCTTTTATTTCTGCCCTTAGAGACTCTATGTTGCCATTAATTGATTTCTCCATTCTAGCCATTGTCTTCACAACTGCTAGCCTGAATTCCATCTCCGACATCTTGGTTATATCTGCATCCATTTGTAAATCTGCAGCATAAGTCATAATCTCTGAGTCTTTTCTGTTTTGGGGGCTCCTCCTCCTAGTCATTTTGTTGACGGATGTTTGAGGGAATGTATAGAGTCGAAATTATTGACCAGAACCCAAGCAAAATGCACCTGTTTTCTTGGGACCTTAGGGTTGCTGGCCTCTTGTTTTCCCAGCCTGTCTTCTGTGGGAGGGGCCTGCCGCACTGTTACTCAGGCAACCCTGTTTGGGCAGAGTTGCCCTGCACCCCTGTGGCGGGGGATGGGCTCAATGGGAATCAGTCTTTGGGGCTTTTGTTCTCTGGCGCCTTTCCCTGCCTGCTTTCTGGGTCTCTTCCATGAGTCAGAGCAGAAGAGACCATTTCCAACCCTCTGCCTCAGAGCAGAGAGACCGCAGTCTGTTCTTCAGTGAGCTCTCCAGGCCACACTGTCTCCGTTTCTGTCCGTGCTGCTATAAACTGCAGCGTCCTGGGTTGTGTGCCCCTCCGCAGCGCTCCCAGTCCTGCCTCCAG
Source organism: Neomonachus schauinslandi (assembly GCF_002201575.2). Lineage (NCBI taxonomy): Eukaryota > Metazoa > Chordata > Mammalia > Carnivora > Phocidae > Neomonachus > Neomonachus schauinslandi. Next base: position 23,364,027 of record NC_058404.1, read on the forward strand.
GTCGGGGCACGTCTCTGCCCTTTGTGCTTCTAAAACCGCCAGCTGCTCCCAATGAGTGCGCACGCAACTCCGCCGCTTGGGGTTTCCACCCCTGGGGGTTGCAGTTCACCGGCAGGACCCCGGCGCACCGGGTTTCCGTCTCCGAGGCTGCAGTTCGCGTGCGCGCGACCATCACTCTGGTTTCTATGGGGGGGGGAGGGGCTGCAGTTCGTGTGCGCGACCCTGCCGCTCTGCATTTCCACCCCGGGGTCTGCCCTAAAGTCCTTTTCCCTGCCGCTACCAGTCTGCAAGTCTGTGCCCCGTCTGCAGCACTCGAGGCTGTCACTCACCGGTGGTGTAGGATCCCCGCGTCCAGGCACCCTCCTGCTGCCGTTTATCCTCCGATATCTGCCCGCAGGATCACAGCTCCTCGCTTCAGACCTCAAAACCAACCGCCTGCGATATTCTGTTTGTAGAGATCCAGATCTTCTTACATCTCAGGCTGGTTTCGTGGGTGCTCAGAGTGGTCTGGTAGATATCCAGCTCAATTCTGGGGACCAGTTGAAATAGGGTCCCCTACTCCTCCGCCATCTTTCCCCTCTCCTCTAGCCTATTTAAAGGCATTATTTTCCTAAACACAGACCCGACAGAATATGTTGATAATATCGCATGATCTCCATGTATCTATTTTTTCAGCAGTTAAGTAAACAAAGACTAACAATAGTTCAAGGATTTTAAAAAAAATTATTGGTTTGATTTAGGACAGTGCTTTTGAAAATGTATTCCTGAGGAATAATGATCGTGTAAGCTGTTAGTAAACATTAGGTGAAAACTGGGCTCTGAGGATTTATACGTTTGAGAAAATATGGGTTAAAAAAGTTAAAGTAGTCTCTTGCAGGACATCTTAGAACTTTTAAAATGCTAATGAGGGGAGTGCCTGTTCTGAGTATGATGGGAGAAGCACGCTCCCATCCTCTGTCTCTTACTGAACGTAGCTTCAAAAATAAGGCAGAAGGCATGGAACAGCAGGTTGAGAGCTCTTAAAAGTAACAGATGGATTGGGGAAGAAGACCAGAATCAAAGTACCACTGAAATAGCTGTGAATTTACCACATTCCCCCCAATTTTTTGCACTAGCGTGGATTTAAGGCACCCGGAACTGACAAATGGACTTCTGCATGAACAGAAGTTCCCAGAGAAATCTTTTAGTTTAGATTTGAGGAGTAGGAAAGGGGTCCCCTGGCAGTGACAGGGGAAGCTAGGACATGCAATCATCTAAAATCTGAAGAGGAAGGGTTCTTTCTATTCAGAGGAGCTGTGGTCCAAAAGGGTGAGAATGAAACTCTGTTTTCCTCTTTCTCTGTCCTTTTTTCCTTGGTTCCAGACATGAGTACAGTTGAGGGAAGTACATCGCAGAGGAAATTAAATAAAGCCCCAACTTTTTGGCCAAAACCTAAAAAGGAGAGCCTACAGGGTAACAAAGTGCCAGGAAGATCACTGAGCTGAGAAAAGTGACCCAATATAGTTGTCTAGGAATTCCTGCGCTCAGCCCCAAACTACATATGCATGGATCCAGTCTCAAACAATCCACCACAGATGCTGAGAATTATAGTAAGCAATAGACCATTGCTCACATCTCGGAATGGCCAATACATAGAACAGATCCTAAAAACACTTCAAAGACTTTGAAAACAGAAATGACATTGAAATAATAACTCACAAATGACAGATTTGAATATCCAAATTGTGTTTATGGCCTGCTAAAACAAAAATATCAATATTGACCATAGGATTAAAACAAGTCTCAAAACATAATATTTGAAATGTCCAGGAGAGAGTGCAAACTTACCTGGCATACAATGCCTACCGGCATTTTGAGATGAATAGGGAGGTTTTTGGATTTGTTAAAAGGATAGGTGGGGTTTTTTTGTTTGTTTTTGTAAAGACTCAACCCATAAGACAAGTTGTACCAGTTGTCTTCATTTGAAGTACAGCTGTTTTTAGTTCCTCAAAGAATTGAGTTGTAACCTTTATGATATTAAGGCATTGATCCACCCATCCAATGACATTATCTTCAATTTGCTTTAAAAAAAAAAAAGAATTTATTTATTTATTTATTTATTTGTTTGTTTATTTATTTTAGAGAGAGAGAGAAGCAGAGAGGGAAAGAATCTCAAGCTGAGCGCAGAGGGATCTCATGACCCTGAGCTGAAACCAGGAGTTGGATGCTTAAATGACTAAGCCACCCAGGGGCTCCCAATTTGCTTCTTTATATTGGGGAGATGTTCAACTAAGATAGAAATCAAAAGATTCCTATGTTCTAGACAGAGCTGTTTGTCTTTGGAATGTTTCCTCCACACAGACATTGGGTACATAGTTTCATTTAGCTTAAGGAAGAAGGCCTAAAAAAAAATTTTTTTTATCAGGCCCTGAATATCAGCTTCCAATTTGGCTAACTTCGGACCATAAAGCTACCTAAAAATTAAAAAAAATAATTTCAAATATCTTATCAAGCTTCAGCTGTGACAAACAGTAAAAACAACCCCAAAAGATACTACCCTCCCAAGATGTAGAGCCACTCCCAAGAAAGCCAAGAGAAAGGACTCAGACAATTCCCCTAAGACCTGGAAACAGGGTCTCTACTAGGACCCTAAACCACAGATGGAATGCAACCCACATTTCTGCCTGGCCATATATTTTGGCCCCTAGCCCAACAGTGAGCTGCCTGCATATGCAAGAACCAACAATCTACATGTCCCAGGCAGACAGAAAGCCAAGCCAAGTTCTCAGGACACAAAATGAAAGAAACATAAAAGACAGTATCTGTCCCTGGGAGAGAAAGGATTGGCAACCAATGGGCACCCCAAAATCAAATTCACAAAAGTCTGAATTTAGAAAGGAATTTGGAAAGAAATTTTACCTTTCCTCCCTTCTTGACCAAGCACTACAGAGTTCCAAGAGAGCAGACCTTGGTAAGAAGTCTCACCTTTTGCTGTCTTCTGACAATTTTCTTAGGATCCCATCTATAGCCTCCAGAGCAAGTGGGGTTTAAAGTAGAAAGTATAGCTCTGGTATCTATCAGAATTTGGCAAAGTTTTCCATCACCTTTATTTTTAGTTCCCCTTGTCTAAGGGAATAACTGATAATAGTTTACCAGATAATCCCTCAGAGTCCCATCAATCCTGGGAGGGGGCCCTATGGGGCCCCTACTTAGAGGCTAGATATGGGGGCTTTTGAGTTGGTGTGGAAGGATTTGACAAAACCTTTAAGGACAATCTTTTTTCCAGTGTCCCAGTTGATTGACATGGTGACACTGTTCTCTGGGCCAGTGTTTTGAGGCTAGACCCCTAGAAGGGTGCAAAAGGGGAAGGCCCAGGTATTCTAGGTTTCTGGCCTTGGAGCTTTTGGAGTTGTAAGGGCACTAACCTGGTGGGCTTTTTTTTTTTTTTTTTTACAGTCTTGTCTCTTCAGAGTGTAAAGACAATTCAGATAGAGGACATATGGACTGAGTACTCAGATAAAGGAGGAGAGAGGAGAAGAGCAGGAGCTATATCAGTCTTACAGTCTTGTTTTAGGTACTTCTTGGGTCTTTAATTTTTCATTAGCTTTCTGCAACAAACCTCTCAATGAAGCTATTTTGGAATCTTGAAGCCTTTTGGAGGCTCTGCATGCTAATTAAAATAGATATCCCATTCTGTTTGTTTGATTTGGGAAACCTTGCTCTCAAAGTGCCCTTCTTAAATGAACAATCTTGCCTAATTGGAATGTTCCCCATAATGGCCATTGTAATTCTAGTTGTCTTAGTAGGATTTTACCATTTTTGTAGATATCTGCAGCTTCCAGAACCACAGTTCTTAGCCATAAAATAAGCAAGTGTGCCAAATGGTCCACACTCAATTCTTTGAAACTTTGAGGATCCCATTTCTTTATCCTAGACTCCCATCCCTTGGAAATAAATTAATACCTAAAAGGGGTGTGTCATCAGGTCAGGGATCGTGTGTTTTTTACAGTGTACCTTGCTGTATGGAAGTTTTCTTGAGGTTGGAGGGTAATATGGTGTCACCCACTCCTTGACAACTTAACCTAGCATGAGAATCTTACAGTTAGGTAATGAGTGCTCCACCAGCCTTTAAGTGCATAACCCCTGCCTACCAACTTTATGGCCTTGAGTTCCCAGATTCCCATTAGCAAGAAATCTATTAATTTTCACAAGATGTCTTTATAGTGGCAGATGCTTTGAGGGCTTTTAATAATCTGACTTGTGCCTATTTAGGTTTTGATGGTCAAACAGTCTGAATTTCTTTTTTTTTTTTAAAGATTTTATTTATTTATTTTACAGAGAGAAACACAGCGAGAGAGGAAACACAAGCAGGGGGAGTGGGAGAGAGAGAAGCAAGCTTCTTGCCAAGCAGGGAGCCCGATGTGGGGCTCGATCCCAGGACCCTGGGATCATGACCTGAGCCAAAGGCAGACGCTTAATGACTGAGCCACCCAGGCGCCCCAACAGTCTGAATTTCTTGTCTTAGTTTATTTTCCCGAGCCCCCTCTCTTCCCTTCCACCACAGCTTACACTGTGGACTTATCCCAAGGTCTTGTGAGTCCTCTAACAGCTGCTGGCCAAAGTGGACTCCCAAATATAACTATACTGCAAACTTTCTGGGATCCCAGAAACTTTCTTTTCTTTTTTTTTTTTTTAATTTTTTCTTTTAGAGAGAGAGAGAGTGAATGGGGTGTGAGAGGGGCAGAAGGAGAGGGAGAGAATCTTAAGCAGACTCCCCGCTGAGCATGGAGCCCAACACAGGGCTCAGTCCCACAACCCTGAGATCATGACCTGAGTGGAAACCAAGAGTTGGATGTTTAAACGACTGAGCCACAAGGCACCCCTAGGACCTCAGAAACTTTCTGGAATTTTTAACAAACCCTGGAACCCTTACAGGGCCCCAGAACCTTTTTGATATATACATACACTTCTTTTCTCATCAAGATTGTTTAGTTCCTAGAGCTGCACATGAGGGAACGGAGCTCAAATCTGAGAGTGACTTACCCAGCTCTCAGTAATGAGGAGAGGAAGAGTGAACTCAAAGGGTTCAGTAGGTGTGTTTCATGCTTAGGCTATTAGCCATCAGCCTGGAATCTCACTCTTTGTTGCCCAAAACTGTTAAAAAACGATTAAAGTAAACAATTTAGATGATGCACACAAATTTTAACACTTCATGAATTTGACAGTCTCCTGTGGAGACCTGCAAAAGGCAGAAGGCAGGAAGCTTTTGGAGGATAAAGAATAAAGAACAAAAAGGACAAAAATAGAAAATGTCTATTTGTCTGGGGCCACATAGTCCACCTTACTGGAGTGAGAAGGCCCAGAGTTGGCTTGGCATTTGGGCACGGCTGACTGGATATACTACATTTCTGGTCAAGCGGAGTGCTTACAGGGACTGGAGAGTTATCCAAGTTTCAGTTTGTTGATGTGATGCCCTGGCAGGAGTGGCTCCATCTTGGACCCTGAAAGTTATTTCAACCCAAGTCAGTTGTCATAATCTCATTTGAAATGTGTGCTGAAGCTGTCAGATAACTCAATCATCTGTTACTCTAGGTGAATAAGGGTTTAAGTGGAATTCAACATTTGCCCAGGCATTAGTTTTACTGTCCATAAATAATAGAAAGACAATCTAGAAAAGAGAGGCCATGAGTGAGAAATAAATCTCATGTTGGCTTTATGCCTAGGACTAATGAAGGAAAAGAAGGTTGGCCAAAATGAACAATAATTCAAAGGGGGCATTTGTATATCCTTTAATTGATTTTATTCATAGGGTTCATAACCCTGAGATATCAGAATTTGTGACCAAAATTGGGATTTGTCAAGTCCAAAGCAGAGATGTCACTTTGCGCACTCTGCACATCAGAAGCTCAGGTAGAGAAGAAATACACACACGCACCGCCCCCCCCCCCCCCACACACAGAGTAACATCTTAACACTGACATTGGCCCAGTCTAGCAGCATCTAACTTCCTGTCTTTACTAGCAAATTGGCCCAAGTGTCACAATTCAAGACTGCCCTTTCCTTTTATAATATGAGTCATGGTAGAAAAAAAAGACATTTGGATAACTACACAGTTCCTCTTGAGACTCTCAAATAATTAGTTATTTCTTTTTTTTAAGATTTTATTTATATATTTGACAGAGGGAGAGAGTGAGAGAGAACAAGCAGGGGGAGCGGCAGAGGGAGAGGGAGAAGCAGGCTTCCCGCTGAGCAAAGAGCCCGACATGGGGCTTGATCCCAGAACCCTGAGATCATGACCTGAGCTGAAGGCAGATGCTTAACTGACAGAGCCACCCAGGTGCCCCTAATTAGTTACTTCTACACAAAAAGAAAAAGTTAAAACAAGCACTGGTAACTCATTGTATTTAGTAACTCAATTAATTTACTTAGCTTTCAATTTAAAAAAGTATCACTCCTTCCTAACAATCTCTAATAATTTCCTAATACTTGCGTATATTAGAGGAATACAAAAAACCAAGAGGTACATTTGTAAGGGCAGGATTGCAGCTCGGCATTATAACAATAACTCTGTGAAAGATATTCTAAGTGTATTTTTACCAGAGGAGAATACAAAATAGAACATTGTTTTTACTCGATATTAGTTTATGGGAAAAGTGTACAAATGTTTTCTTATATTTATTACATACAGTACTTTGTATTTCCTTCTTTTATAGTTCTCCACAGGCTCTTCCTTCTACCTAGACAACGTTGTATAAAAGCAGACATGCAGAGGAATCAGGCTTCATCACTGGTACGTGAGCTTTGCAGCAGTACTTCATCCTTTCTTACCTTCAGGCCCCTTACCTATAAAGTGGGAATGATCCCTGTCCTTCCTGCATCACCAAGTTATTGTGAGGATCCAATGAAATTACAGCATTTGGTAAATTGAGAGACTATAAAAATATTGATTCATATCCTCATCATGATTTTTATGTCTTTGATATTCCCCACCAATCCATGCCTATCAAAATCCCACTTTAATTAAAATGGCTTTGTCACAGTTTATTTCCATGTAAACTTTACATCTACACACTCTTCCCTTGACCTTGGTATTTGAGCTGCTTCTTTAAGCGTGTATAGGAGTATATAAGATATCAAAGTACTACTACAGGGCTTTGTACATCGCTTGAATTCAATATTTTTCATTGACAGGAACCCATAAATCCCAGTGTAAGGGTGGGTAGGTGAATATGTCTGTTCCCTGCTCAAAGCCTTTGTTGGTTTTTCAATGCCCAGCATGGAGTTAGGAGAGAAGGCTCTGGAGCAAGACCACCTGGGTCATATCTCAACTTGCTCATCTTTTAGCTGGGTAATATTGGACAAGAGACCTAAAATTCTCTGCACTCTGCTTGTTCAGTTGGTAAAATAAGAACAATATCAGTATCTGCTTCATGGGATTATTGTGAAGTTTAAAGCATGTGAAGTATTTAAAACACTCCTGGGCACATGGTAAGTGCTTAAAAAGCATTTGTTGCTGTTATGTGGACATGGATGGAAATCTATAGTAAGATTTTGCATGATATGGTCACTACTTATCTTGATTATGCTACAGCCTATGCCCCCTCAAACCCTTCTACACCCATATTGTTTTACTCCAGCCATACCTGCTTTCAATAAACTCTTGGTTCATGGAATTTGGACTACTTTTTCCTGCCTTAAGACATTTAGACTTGGTATCTCATTTACCTACAATAGTCTTTGCACTTCTTAATACCTACTTATCTTTCCAAGCTCATGTAAAATATCACCTCCCTGGGGATGTCTTCCTTAATCTAAAAGATTGGGTCAGATCCTCCCATTAATCATGAACATAACTTCCTGTATGTCTTCGCTGTAAGAACTTATCACAATCATTATGAAATACTTTTGAAATTCATTTTTTGCCTGTCCTGCTGAAATTCCGTCTTGTTTAATTCCATATTCTTAGAATTTAGCATAATGCACAATAAGTATTTGTGGAAAACATAGATATAAGTAATCAACCACTTGGGAATCTCAAAAGCTCAACTTTCATTGGTAAAAAGGGGCACATTTCAAAATGCCAAAGAACCACAGTTCAGAGTGTATCTAAATTATAAATACCAGATGAGATAATACTCAAAAAACTACCTGTATTTAGTTAATACTACACAAATTTAAACCATCATTGTGATTATCTGGTATCATTCAATTTCCTTCAGATCACCACCAACAAAAATAGCTCAGGATCTGTAAAATTTCCTATATAATCCACGTTACCCCCAGAAATCATGGAGGCTGGGGAAGGGCTATCACAAAGCTGTCCATAAACAAGTATAATTTTAGAAAATGAACAGGTTGTTTGGAGTATTTCTACAGTGCATTTTGGAGGGAAGCATATTGGATAGTTATTAAATAACATGCCTCTAGTATAAATTAGACTTGAATAAACTGATCAACCTCCCATTCAAGACAGAGCTTTAAACAGGTTTTCATTAACATCTGGTATTTCCCAGCTCACTTTTCTCATTATTAAAGCCAATAAATGGCTTGGGTTGAAATTATCCTCAGAGGGTCTTTAGAAGAGAATTGACCAGAGCTGTTTATTACTTTGCTTTCCAAATGTTGCCCAAAATATCCTTTGGTAATCAATGCATGACTAGCATTCTAGAATCTATTAAGGACAAAGAATTTGGAATCTGCTATGCTCTAGGCTTCACTCCTAGTGGAAACTCTGTTAATTAATTTGCTAAGAAACCTTTTATATAAGGGACCTATTTAAAATATTCATTCCTCCTTGAAATTCAGTGCAAGTAAAAAGTTTACCCTTGCAGATAAACTTGTCTATTTTCTCTGATTCATCATGATTTCTGTATAAATCAAAATATTTCCATTTGTTCTTTTTCTTTTGACGCAATCTTGACTAACTGTAGTAACTAACTTACTCTAATTTTCCATGAATGCCTATATATTTATCACTTACTGAGATTTTTGTTCTAAGCTCAATGTAATTTAATTGTCCTGTTTAATATACTATCAAATTTTGTAAGGGGGCTCAAAATTAAGCAGATACATTTAAATTCTAATTTAGAAACAAGGAAATGAAGAATCTGACATTAATTCTGTATAATGCCCTTTGTACATAGGTGGTAAGTCTAAGCTCAGACACATCCCAAGCTTGCTTACTGCTTACAAGGCTTTAAGGAGCTAGATTACTTATTTTCTTTTTCCCTCATGTAATAGCCATTTAGATAAATAAGTATATTGTGATTTATTTCTGAAGCATCAAGTAAAGGACACCAGGGTAGTTTATTAGGTCTTAACCCCAGCATGGATCTCTCCTTTTCCTCTTTTACATTGACTTGTCCTCAAGGACATGGCCCCATTTCTAGGCTGTGTGGTATCCAACCAACCAACCACATAGCAAGTGACACAGCAAGAGTCAGGTAGATACTACCTGGAAGTGAGTCATGATCTTTCTCCTTCTTGTTTCTTACTAATTAAAGGAAAACAGCATGGGGACTTGGCAGAACAGAAAGACAATGTAATTTGGGGTCAGTCATTGGTAAATTTAGATTCTAATTACTCCAGTAACTACCCTGAAGTTGGCCAAGTTACTTGACTTCTCTGTGTCTCAGTATCTTCTCATGTTAAATCTTTGTGATACTGTAATAAGCATTACATGAAATGCTGTGTATGAATAGCCAGCAGGAGAGTAGATGATTTCAGGATTTGTTATTGCTGTTAGTGCTATTGCTATTAATAAGAACAATGGTGGCCTCTGCATGCCCTTTTCACTCTCTTCTTGGTGAGGTAAAATGGGTAAGTGGCTGATTTTGTGACTCCAGCATGGAACTAGCTAAAATAAAATCTTAATTCAAACAAATCAATAACCCAACCAGTGAGAACCATATCTTTTCACTTATATGCACTAAATTGGAGGAGTTAAAAAAAATTACTGTGTAATCAATCCATTAAGAGCTGGTTGAGGAGGAAAATGTGCGTAAGCTCTTTTCACCAGTGATACTGTTCCTCTTGGGCTTCTCCCAGGCCTCTGTCCCCTAGAGGGTTAGAGTCTTCCCCACAGTCTTCTCTCCTACATTGGCCTCCTCCTGAGGCCTACCCCCAGGATCTTCCCCTAGGACCATCCAGGCTTTCATAGGGCACAGACTCTGTTTCAGTGTGGTATTAATGGCTGACAAAGGCTTCCTATAGGAAACCTTCTGGTTGACATTTGCATTTGAATAGAAATTTTAGCAGATGAAGTGAGGAGCATTTTGGAATAAAGGTCCTTTTTGGTTTCACTGTGGCAACATTTACCAAAGGATTTTTATTTATTTATTTATTTATTTTTTTTAAAGATTTTATTTATTTATTCATGAGAGATAGAGAGAGAGAGGCAGAGGCAGAGGGAGAAGTAGGCTCCCCGCGGAGCAGGGAGCCCGATGCGGGACTCGATCCCAGGACCCTGGGATCATGACCTGAGCTGAAGGCAGACGCTTAACCGACTGAGCCACCCAGGCGTCCCACCAAAGGATTTTTAAAATCGAATACTAATTATAAGAGATGTTGATGTCACAAGGGAAAAAATGATCAAATACACTGTGCAGAGACTTGGTTAAACAAAATTAAGCCGATTCATTTACTGTAATACTGCTCAGAACTCTTAATCCACAATGTGCATTGTGTTAGGGAGACACTGGGTTATGCAAAGTCATTAATTCAACAACAGTTCTATATACCAGGCACTGTTCAGTAGGTATGGTGATATAGGGTGAATAAGACAGAATAGCTCCTTGCTTTCATGGATCTAACAATCCAGTGTTAAGGCTTGTAGTGGGGGGTAGTGGGTCAGAAAATAAATACACAAACACTCAGCAAGATACTTTGAGAAAATGTTAACTTTTAAGGAGAAAATAAAGCACAATGGTATGGTAGAGATTAACTGGTGAGGAAAGACTTCTTTAGGTAGACTGATCTAAAAACTCTGACTAAAGGAAAGAGCCCTACAAAGTTCTGAGATGGGAGAATTTCAGAAAGCAAAAAAGAGGAAGTGGGAAGAGCCAAGGTAGGAATGAGCTGGGCATGTTCACTATATAAACATTCACTTTGAAATCTCTTTTCCTGAATTCCACAAATGAATAGTGTTCCACAAAACATATTTTGAGAAAAAGTGCTCTATAGCTTTGGCATCCCTATACTGTTGAGGAGGAGTCCCTCCACCTCTTGCCATCACTTGTGAGGTGGGCTAAAATACCTCAGGTTATATTATAACATTTTTTTAAAGATTTTATTTATTTATTTGAGACAGAGAGAATGAGAGAGAGCACATGAGAGGGGGGAGGGTCAGAGGGAGAAGCAGACTCCCCGCCGTGCAGGGAGCCCGATGCGGGACTCCATCCCGGGACTCCAGGATCATGACCTGAGCCGAAGGCAGTCGCTTAACCAACTGAGCCACCCAGGCGCCCTATGTTATAACATTTTTTAAAAGAGCCAAATGGAATATAGAGATACTCAACATTTGTCAATTTCTTTTCACTCTCTCACTTTGAAAATTGTCCAAGAAAAAAGATTTTAATACTTAGTGTACGTTTGTACTGTTGACTAGTCTCTACTATTAAGGATTATGGCTAATTTGTACACACTATAAGCATCTAATCTCATTAATAAAATCTGATTTCATACTAGCAAAGCAGAGAAAGAAAAGTAAGTGTAAAGGTTATAAAATGCATATGCACGATAACAAAAGATGAATTCTTTTTTCCCCACCAAATGGCAGAAACGTACTATTGGGTTCAGATAAAATCCTAAAGTAATTAAATGCTTTGTCTTGGTTTCTTTTTTTCCTGAAAATGAATTTTATGTATGTATGTATTTATTTATTCCTGAAAATGAATTTTAATCATAAAGACATGCATTAGTAAATATAGAGGGTATTCTAAATATAATAGAAGATCATTTGTTCTATTAATTCCACAGAGAGAAATATAATACCAGGTTATCTAAATTAAATTGAGTCTCTTGTTTAAAAAAAAGTGAAAACTATTAATCTTTCAGTTTGTTCAAGAGGAAAATGTTAGGTGAACTTTTTCAGCGGCTCATTTTCCACAATTTCAGAGGAAAAAAAAGTTAGGAATGGAGTCGATTTAAAAGGTGAACAGAAAATTATCTGTCAAAACAAATACTTTTATATGACTTAAAAGGACCTGTTTAAAGGAATTATAAGGATTTCTGTCTAAAAGATTTTAATCTTAAACATACAATATTAATAAGTTTCACACCTTTTACTTCCATTATTATAGGCAACTTAGAGGTAGAATAAGATTATGCTTAACTAATTTGTTTTCGTCCCGGCTACCGCAGAATTCCCCTGGGGATTTTTGACAGGCAAATTAGTCGAAAGCAGGATAAATGAGTAAAATGAAAATTGAAGGGCCAGTGGAATAAAGCAAGATTGTAAAATACCTAAGGCTTTTAAAAAATAAAATAATGCATGTTCATCATTCAGAAATAAAACAGTATAGGAGAGTAGAAGGGGAAGATCTGTGGTCCCCAGTTACAGTCCTACTTTGCAGTGGGAATCATTTTTAAAAGCATATTTTGAATAGTTCAAAATATTTGACATACAAGCAAGTATATCAAACATTGTTGACGCAAATGGGTATACCATTAAACGTAATGTTCTTCGCCTAACTTTAAACTTCTCAATATATTTTGGAAAATGTTTTTATCAGATACAGAGCCTAGCTGCTCTTATAAATGATACCCGGTTTTCTATTTAATAGGTTTGTCACAATTTGTTTAGTGAGTCACCAATTATGGTGAACATTTATTTCTATTTTTTTGCTTTCACAAACAATGCTATTCTGAAATTATATCTACAAGCCCCGCCATGCTGTCTTATGATTGCTTTCGGTTCCTAACATCTGCCCTGCTCCATGTAGAACTGGGCCCTACGGCCTATAGAAGAAGTGACTAGAATATGCCCCTATAAAAGTAGCTGCAGCTGAGCATGTTAGAAAATCAGATGCAGGAGAGGAAGGAGGACACTGGCTTTGCCATACTATCCATAGCATTCACCTAGTTCTGTAAAGCTGTTACACTTGGAAAATGTCTACTATTTTCACACTATTTTCCCTTGCAAGTTCATTGACATAATTTGGAAGTAATTTCATGCTATCAGAATATCCTAAGATATTAAGAATTCCTCATATCAGTGAGGTCATATGGGTGTGTGCTATGGTGAGCGCTGTGAATTGTGTAAGACTGTTGAATCACAGACCTGTACCTCTGAAACAAATAACACAGTGTATGTTAAAAAAAAAAAAAAAAGGAGAAGAAGAAGATAGCAGGAAGGGAAAAATGAAGGGGGGGAAATCGGAGGGGGAGACGAACCACGAGAGACGATGGACTCTGAAAAACAAACTGAGGGTTCTAGAGGGGAGGGGGGTGGGAGGATGGGTTAGCCTGGTGATGGGTATTGAGGAGGGCACGTACTGCATGGAGCACTGGGTGTTATACGCAAACAATGAATCATGGAACACTTCATCTAAAACTAATGATGTAATGTATGGTGATTAACATAACATAATAAAAAAAAGTTAAAAAAAAGATAATATCCTAAGATTTATCTAAGATATATCCTATTGGATAAGCATATTTTTTATTTTTCTTCTCCCTTTCTCCATCACACACACACACACACACACACACACACACACACAAATCACTGCTACTGACATCACATTTTTGGTACACCTCAGTACAGGAGCGAAACCATCACGATAGCAATTTCCAATGGAAGTGTCTTTCTTCAGACTTTTCAGCACCACTTTTTGCGACACCATGCCTGGACCCACACCTTCTAGTCCCACCTCTAGAGATGACAGTTGTCTGACTTGCTCCATTCAGCGATGGATTATCTTAGCAGGCACTAGAACCTCAGAATGGCATGGCTCCCAAGCACTATCTGTGTGATGGCTACCATTCAACATCTATATATTATGCAGCTACTATTTAGGAAGTAAATGAATAAGACAAAGCTCCCTACCCTTGAGAGGCTCACAGTATAATAACAAGGTGGGTGAAGAAGGGTTGGAATAAAAGAAGTTCAGAGTTCACTGAAATAAAGAAAAAGAAGGGGAAAGCCACTTATAGATGGCCAGCAGACGTGATAGGGATTCACAGAAGAGAGCATTGCTTCTGGCTGCTAGCGTTAGAAACAAAGATTGATGAAGAATCTTGCACTTTATCTAGGTCTTGAAGGATCCATAATTTTTTTTTTTTCAGGAATGACATTAGAGGGAGGCCACTCCAAATGGAGGAATGGCACAAGTCAAAGACAGGTGTTAGGAAACTCGGAGACTGGGGAGCATTGAATACCTCAGTTTTGTGGGATATAGGATGCAGAAGAGTGGTGGGAGAGTGTGTAGTAAGGAATTTGGTGCCAAAAGAGAAGTAATCTCTAAACTCTTGGAGAGACGAGGGTCGTTGTTATTCATCGTGCTTCCATAGATTGCTCCTGACAGTTTATGCTGAGAAGTACTCATGGTAGGCCTCTCAATAGCTTATGCTAACAAGATGACTTAGGATGTGGGCTTGCCACATCAGAAAGACACACTACAGTATATGATTAGAGGGTTGGGACTTGGGGCCACATAATATTAGCCTGATCTTCAGAGAGGGAAAGGGTGCTGGAGATCAAGTTCAACCACATGGGCAATTCAATCTATTCTGCTTACATAATGATGCCTAAATAAAAAACCCTGGACACTGAATCTCCAGGGAGCTTCCTGGCTTGCCAATTCTCTGTGTGTATTGTCACACATCAATGCCGGAAGGTTAACTCACCCTGAGGATGTCTGAAGCTTTGCATTTGGAACTTCTGCCCTCTAGGTCTTCTTCTTTAACTGGTTCTAATATGTATCCTTGGCAGAATGAAAAATAGAAGAAAGAGTTGCCACCACATTGCAGATGGCCTTGACTGGCGCTGAGAATAAATAATATAGACAACAAAAATATTTGAAGTTCTGAGCAGAACTGTGGCATGTTAAGATGGGGTGTGTGTGTGTGTGTGTGTGTGTGTGTGTGTGTGTGTGTGAACTGATGGGGAAAATGGACTTAAAGGCAGAGGAGTGTAAAGACAAGGAGAATAGTTGGGAGATCGTATTAGTTTTCTTTTGCTGCTAGAACGTATTACTACAAATCTAGCAGCCTAAAGCAATGTAACATTTGTTATCTCACAATTCTCCAGGTCAGGAGTTCTGTAGGTACAGCTCGTTCTTCTGCTCTAGGTTCCACTGGTCAAAAGCATAGTGTCATCAGGGATGCAGTATTTTCTGGAGGCTCTGGGGTAAAATCTCCTCCTAGGTTCCTTCAGGTTGTGGGCAGAATGCTAGTCCTTGCAGTTGTGAGACTGAGGTCCTTGTGTCCTTGCTGGCTGTTGGTCAGGGAGTCATTCCGATCTTCTGGAGGCCACCTGCATTTCTGGCTTTATCTTCAAAAGGAGGTCAAGTCCCTCTCATGCTTTGAATCTCTCCTGCTTCTTATCTGTCAAATCTCTTTAACAGACTCTTTTGACTTCCTCTCTCAGTTTTGAGGGCCCACTGATTATGTTGGGCCCACGTGGATAATCAAGATAACCTCTCTTGTAAGGGCAGCATATTAGCCACCTTAATTCCATCTGCAAAGTCGATCGTGCCACAAGATGTAAAGGTTCTAGCACCAGGGGATGAAGATTATGGGCCCCAAATCCTGCCTAGAACAGAGATGAAATGAGGACCTAAATAGGTGATGGCCCTGGAAATATAAGGGGTAGATAGCAGAAGAGATATTATAGAAGTAGACAACTGGGAATCGTAATCTGACTGTTATAAAGAACAAATAGAGGGCGCCTGGGTGGCTCAGTTGGTTCAGCGACTGCCTTTGGCTCAGGTCATGATCCTGAAATCCCAGGATCAAGTCCTGCATCGGGCTCCCTGCTCAGCAGGGAGTCTGCTTCTCCCTCTGACTCTCCTCCCTCTCATGCTCTCTGTCTCTCATTCTCTCTCTCTCAAATAAATAAATAAAATCTTAAAAAAAAAAAAAGAAAACTCTTGTAAAAAAAAAAAAGAACAAATAGAAGTGAAGCTCAGAATTGATGCTTAGGATTCAACACTGGATGATCAGAAAACAGTGATGGTGATAATATGGTTTTGATGCTGGCTAGTTATGGTGAAGTTGACAGCTGTACCTTAGAGTTTGAGATGCTCACAGGCTATCCAGTTGGAAATGCCAGTAGGGAATGGATAATAAAGAACTGTGTCTTGGGAAAGGATAAAGTTATTCAGGATTCATCTATGTAAAGCTGGTAATTTAAATTATGGAAATGGATAATGAAAAGAAAAGAGAAGAATATGGAGTTAGGACAGAACCTTGATGGAATATGTACAATTGTGGAACTGAAGGAAAAAATGTTTGTTACTGCTGCATTTCTTTGAGATTATTGAACAGCTCCCTAAATGTTTGTCCTGCCTATACTCTCACTCCTTGCTTCAGACATCAGTTATAATGATGTTTTGGAAAATGCAAGTTAGAATATGTCACGTTCCGGTTTAAAATCCATCAGTGTTTTCCTGACACTTGGACAAAAAGCGCACTTCTTACCATAGCTTATGAAGGCCAGCATGATGTACTCCAAACTCATCATTTGCTACTCTTCCTCCCCCGATGACCTGGTCACACTGTCTCCGGTTGACTCCTCCAACACACTAAACTCATCCCACTTTGGACCCCTGTGCCATTTCTTCCCCTTGCCTGTAATGCTCAGTGCTCAGATCTTTATATGACTGACCCTTCTCACAATTCCGGTCTGAGCTTATATATCACTGCATGACAGAGGCCCCAATCTAAAATAGTCATCCATCGCCTTTTGTCATATCACCCTACTTCTCTGGTATTTATTTCTAGTAATGTCTTTTACCTTCAAAGTCTAACTTGCCCTATGTTAATATTACTGTATCACATTTCCTTTGATTAGTATCTGCATAACTGATCTTGTTTCCATTCCATTATAATCTTAATCTTACCTTCTAAATAACTTTTTAAGGTTCTCTTCTACTTTTTTTTTTAAAGATGAGCTTTTTATTTTATTTTTTTGTTTTCTGTTTTTTAAAATAAGCTCAATGCCCAACATGGGGCTTGAGCTCACAATGCTGAGATCAAGAGTCACATGCTCTACTGACTAAGCCAGCCAGGCACCCCAGGTTTTCTTCCTGAAAGCAGAAATTCTCTTCCAATCTGATAATCTGTGGCTTTTAAACGATGAGAATAACTAAATTACATTTGTGATCATTGATGTATTCATATTTATTTCTTCCAATTTATAGTCAATTGTCTATAATCTTTCTTTGTTTAATTCTGTCTCCTTTGTATTCTATTGAGTTGTTAATTTTTTCTATATTTCCATTTCCCCTTTCTACTAATTTTGAAGTATAAATTGAGTTTTATTTCCTATAGTAATTTCTATCAATTAAAAAACATCCAGTTAGTTATACAATTTATTATTACAAATCTATAATTAATTAGTGTTTCTATATCCTAAACATAACGTAACAAGGACTTTAGGATGCCTTAATCTGCTGTTTAAAATTCCTTTATATACTGTTTTCTGGAGAGTTACTTTTATCAAAAAACTGTTATTAGTTTTACTATCAACTACTAATTAAGTTTTCTAACATATTTTTATCACTGTTTTCACTTATTGATATTGTTTGAGTCTCATTATCCCTCTGGGCTTACATTATTAAAAACATGTTTGAAGAAGGCTCTATGAGCTCTAAACTCTCTTACCTAGTCTTTGTGTGTTTGAAACGTCTTTGTTTTGCCTTTGCTCTAAGACCATTATTTAGATGAGTGTAACATCGTGTTCTTTTCCCTTAGTACTTTGAAAATATTGTTCTATTATTTTTTAGTTTCTATTATTGCAGTTGAGAAGTCAGCTTTAGGCTAATTTACAATCCTTTGTAGGCAATCTGTTTTTTCCCTCTGGTAAACGTTAAGAATTAAAAAAAAAATCTTTGATGAGCTGTAGTTTTATAATGCTGTGCCTAAGTCTGAGTTTATATTTATATACCATTCAGTTTTTGCAGGAAACATTTGATCTGAGAAGTTGTGCTTGTTAGATTCTGGAAAATTCTCAATTCTACTCTTGTCAAGTATGGTTTCTCTGACATTCTCTCTGTTCTTTTCTTCTGAAACTGGGATTGAACCTACTTTGCAGTCTTTCAATCTTTTATCCATATGTCTTAATATTTTTAAAACTCTTTATGAATTGAGTTTTGGATACCTATATTATCGCTGGGTTTCTTCTCTCTTCGACTGAGTCTGGGTTAGAGTTTATCTCTTATGGAGTTTTTTAATTCAATGGTTAGTATTCATATTTAAGATTTCTAAATTTTTATATCCTTTATGTGTCTTCATTACATGCTGATTTTTGAAGGATTTTAGTTTTATTTTTATCTTGTTGAGCTTTATCTCATTGAGTTATTTTAAAATCTTTGTCACACTGTTTCATAAATTATTTTCAGTTGAGCTGATTTCATGTTCTGAATTTTAATTCTGTTATCTATCTTTATTAGCTTTTGATTGTTTAGTGTTTCAGAGTTTTAGTTTGTGGACTAATTTTGAGTGTTGATTTTCTTTTCTCCTTTCTGCCTCCTTAGGTTCTGATTGTTCTTTTTTAGTTTTGTATGTGCTCTCCCTGCTCCCTCTTCCCACTGACCCTCAGGCCAGAGTCACGTCTCCTAACGACTGCTTCATGGCTCTGCGGACACCATGGGTCTAGTCACCAAACTCGGCTGACTTGGCTAAGTTCCTGGTCATTAGGCCATGTGTTTGTCTTCAAACTTCTGTAGGGCCACAGGTTTCTATAAAGTCATGGTATGTTAGCTTTCTAGGGCTGTTGTAACTAAGTACCACAAATTGGGTGGATTAAATGACAGAAGTTTATTGTCTCATAGTTCTGGGTTCTAGAAATCTGAAACCAAGGTGTTGGCAGGGTTGTTTCCTTATGAAAGCTCTAAGGAAGAATCTGTTCCATGCCACTTCTCTAGCTGCTGGTGGTTTCTGGCAATCTTTGACATTCCATGGATTTTAGAAACATCATCTCATCACTGCCATCATCTGCACATAGTGTTCTCCCTTTGTGCATGTGTCTCCAAATTTCTCCTTTTTATAAGCACACCAGTCATATTGCATTAGAGGGCACCTCACTTTAATGATCTCATTTAACTTGATTGCCCCTATAAAGACTCTATCTCCAAATAAAGTCATATTCCAAGGTACTGGGTGTTAGGACTTCACCATATGAATTTGGGGGGGAACATAATTCAATCCATAACATGTGGTACAGGAAATTTCATTGAAGGCATCCTTTTTTGTCTTTTTAACTTACCATGCTGCTGACTTCAAGCTACAAACCTATCTTCAGACTCTGATCCCAAGTGGGGCATTTTGGTTGTTTTTGACTCATCAGGGCTAACCTGGGCCCAAAGTGGAGCAAATCCTTAGCTTCAGCTGTTCTTGTTATGTATTTTCAGTTGTCCTTCAATTTTTTTAATCTACTATATGTTTTAATCTATTATATGTTGGGTGTAAAGAAGATATGTTGAAGTATGAACTGACACCCAAGCTGATACATTTTCCTAGTTCAACTGCAATTAAAATACTAAATGAATTAAACTTTTGGAACTAAAGTCACATGAGGCACATGCAATCAAAGTGAGTTTAGAAAAATAAAAACAACAGATAATGGAGCTAACATGAGCTGCTAGGTATTACAATGTATCCCAAAACCTAGTTACTGAAATAATATGGTAGTGGCAAAAAGAGAAATAGAATAAAATGCAAAGCTCAGAAATAGACCCATGTCCATGGAAGTATTTTGGAGATATTCTTGGATTGAAACTGAATTTACCAGAACAAATATGGGTTACTCAATAAGTGAATATATTTGGTTAACTATTCAGAAATGTGAAGTTAGAACTTCCTGCCTCTTGACACAATGATGATTAAATGTTAAAAAGAATAAGGTTACTTGAAGAAAATGTAGTTGGATATTAATTAAAACATAGGCTTAGAGATGATTTTGCTAAAGGAATAGAAAAGAGAAGGGAGTCATAAAGATAAAAAAACCGATGTATTAAAATGACAAAGGAAAAAGTAAGCTATAAATTAGGAAACTCTAAATATATAGAGAACACTTACAAAATCCTAAGAATAAGACCAGTGCACCTAAAGGAAAAATAGACAGGCAGTTCATTAAAGGGAGTTAAAACAATAATGAAAATATTAAAAAGTAAAACAAAGATGAAAGAAATAACAAACCCATGTAGACCAAGGATACTCACATATTTGCTGTTAGGAGTTAAATTGAAACAATCATTTTGAAGAGTAGTTTCACAACATAAAATGTTTATGCCCTTCAAATTTGCATATTCTATGAGTTTATACTAAGAAAAAGTCAATATGTGCACAGAGATTACTGTGGAAGATTATTCATCATATTAAAAATGATAGCTAAATTATAAATGGACAAAAGGAGATATGTGACATATTATATAACTTATGGCACATGCGTGAGACATGATTGAATTAAAAATCATATTGTAGAAGAATATTTACTGATTTAAAGATATATCCCATGAAAATATCATGTCCAAGATATTACAAATGTATGCGTATACACCCATATATACTTGAAAATATATACACCCATGTCTCATTTTGTCAGTGGTTATCCTTGGGTAATAGGATTATGTATGGTTTTATTCCTTGATTTTATTTTTGCACTTTAAAATCTTCCTGCATAGACTATATATATCTTTTGTAATGAGAGGAAAACAACAACAGTTTCATAAAAACACTGTCAGAAAATTTTTTACTTATTTTTAAACCAAACCTCTTGTGTTACTGTCAAGATAATATATATATTTTTTCTTTTTTTTATCCTCAGTTGAGATATAGAACAGCTAATTACTATTTTTGTGCAGAATATCACCTATCTGCTACAACCCTCAAGTATTTTATAACTTTTAAAATTGCCTTCAACCTTCTTGTATTTTGAGTAATTAATCAGGTCTTCCGGAATTTTATCTCATGTCTATTTTCAAGTTCTTCTGATCACTATGAATTTTTTAATGACTTTCTGAACTTTTAGATAACCAAAAGTTTTCATAATCAGACAAAATATAATGCATCAAAAACTGTCAACATGGCAGATTGAAGATCTGCTCCAGAGAAATGCCATAATAGAAAGTCAGTGGTTTAATGGTAAGAATCAATGTTTCCCCTAGCACTTTTGCGTGGGCAAGCCATCCTGCATCCATGCCTCCTGGCAACAAATGGGACTCCTGTGTGCAGAAAGAGTTAATGTAGCTTCCCAGTGCACCTAATTTATTTCTAGAAACTGTTTTATGCACTTTGGAAAATTTGGCTTGCCATAATATAAGTTCCTTTGCTAACAGTATCAAAATCCTATTTTCCGTTTTTTATAGTTTACTTCCATAACTGTTTATTTTTATACTGCTCACATATCAAGTTAGTTTACTGCAGGAAATTCTCATTTTTGGAGACTTTGAGGACTGTCAGTTTGGCATGATATAGATCACTCTGAATGCAGCTCGGTTAAACTAATACTTATAGATCAGAAATTTTAATGATGTTACAGATAGGGAAAAACAGGCTAGTTTATATCAAAACATGTTTATGGGCCTTGACATACACATCTGGTAAATTTATAAATTTAGGATCAATCTATCTTTGAATTATGGCATTACAGTTGGGATAGGCAAATATATATTATACATTATACATTAATATCTTTTTAAGAAACACAATGGATTTGAAATTCTTCTAGTTTTTCATTTTATTCCTTGTTTCCTGCTGTATTTTCATCAGAAAATAAGGATATATGCTCTACTGTGGCATTTTGCAATGATATGAAGAATTACTAGATTTTGTTTATATAAGGATATCATAACACATAGTTAGATAAATATCTATTATTACTTAGGCTTCAGCTTCTTCAACTAGTTACAGAAATATCTCAATTAACCTTATCTTTCATGCCAATCTGTGATGCTTTATATTTTTGAAACAGGTTCTTCCAAACCAGAAAATAATCCCTGATTATAAATTAAGCCCTTTTCAAAGCTGCATGAAATTTTTGAGACCAATATATTTCTATATTACAAAAATAGCAGTTTGAATTGTGTGACTAAGAAAATAACCCTCATTTTTGAGATAGATGTAATGTTTTCTTGTATATTCATCAACTCTTCATACTTAGTATGTTGTTTCACTCTTGAAATATTTTTTGCAAGTTAAAGGTTCAATGCATATAGATTTATACACAATGAAAAGTTTGGTCTAGAAAGCTGAACAAGGAATTATTTCATACTTTTTAGTACTTTGGCAATCGGGTGCTATGCTTCAGTATATCCACTCTGCCCTAACTTTAAGTTATTGTGCTGGTTAAAGATAACCTAAGGATGGTCTTTCTTTTCTTTTTTTTTTTAGATTTTATTTATTTATTTGAGAGAAAGAATGAGAGAGAGAACACGAGAGGGGGCAGGGTCAGAGGGAGAACCAGAGTCCCTGCTGAGCAGGGAGCCCGATGTGGGGCTCCATCCTGGGACTCCATGAGCCGAAGGCAGTCGCTTAAACAACTGAGCCACCCATACGCCCAGGGATGGTTTTTCTTTACACAGTAATCATCATGAGTTTTGTATAAACACAAATGTTTTTTTCATTCCTTATGTAATCTTGTGTGAAGACATTGGGTATTATTATTTTCTTTTAAGATTTTATTTATTTGACAGAGAGAGAGAGAGACAGAAAGAGCACAAGCAGGGGGAGAGGCAGAGGGAGAGGGAGAAGCAGGCTTTCTGCTGAGCAAGGAGCCCAATGCGGGGCTGGATCCCAGGACACCGGGATCATGACCCGAGCCGAAGGCAGACGCTTAATCGACTGAGCCACCCAGGCGCCCTATTATATTCTTTTTCTTTAAGAAATGGGATCATCATATTTTAGAATGTCTGACAGTGTTGGAGATCATTGAGAGGACGTGACCTCTGTTTGATCTTCGAGCTAAACCAGGGCAATAGAAAGTTCCTCATCCCCTCCCCCATCCTTATAATGTACATTCTACCCACCATCCCCACAGGGAGAACAGGAACCTTTTCAAGGACGCAGCTTTGAGAGAGTAATGTGTTACTGAGAGCATCTGGAAGTACACATGACTGAACCCAGATAAGGCCTCTAAATAAACTCTTAAGGTATTGGCTGGTAAGTTTCTTGGCTATTTATTTATTTATTTGAGAGCGAGAGAGAAAGAGAGAGAGCACAAGCGGGGGGGTGGGGTGGGAGAGGGAGAAGCAGGGAGCCTGATGTGGGGCTCAATCCCAGGACCCCGTGATCATGACCCGAGCGGAAGGCAGACGCTTAACCAGCTGAGCCACTCAGGCGCCCCAGGTTTCTTGGCTTTTACATCTACCACCCACCAATCTGGAATGGTCTCCTTCCTTTGGCCTCTCCTTGCCCTGTGTGTCCTGAGGTCAGTTTCAGGTTTCACCCTGGAAGCTACCAGCTTTCAAAACAATGGGCAGTGATATAAATTTGAAATGTACAGGGATCTTTCAGCTACCTGGTTTCTTGCTGTCTAGAACTTTCCAATATAGCCTTATGTGTCTGGAAAACTTTCTCTTTCATGAGCCTTACCTTCACTTGTAGAAGCCAGAAAGTGTTCCCATCTTCTGTTGCAGCTGGAGCCCAGACACGGGTCCTAATCCCCACCAATCACGTGTGTCAGCAGGAGAATCCAATTTGGAAGTAAGCAGTTTGAGGAAGGATGTGCTGTGCAGTCTTTGTGTGAGGGGGTGGGGGCAGGATGATGGCAGACACCTGAGGCTTGGGTGATGGTGGTGAGTGTCTGGCGTGGGTCCTAGGGCAGGGATGGCATTCTGGCTTGCACTAGGAGCACCTGCTATAAAATCGGGTTCTTTGCAACAAATAGAGAAATCTGTAATATCTCTAGCTGGTAATAGGAGTAGTGATTAGTAGTTAGTGGCAGTGATTTTTCTCATGGCTCCTTCTGTGGAGTGACTCAGAGGCTTATTTTTGAAAGTTTAGTGTTAAATCTGCTTCTCCAGACCTCCTTCCTAATATTTACCCAATAAACTCAATAAAATAGTTTTTGTTTGTTTTTGATTGACCAGACATAGTCAGCTTATGTGGTTTGCAACTGAGAATTTATTACAGATCATTACTAATTACTTTCTTACTGTAATTTTTTTTTACATTGACATTTGATTTTATCTTCTCTCTTAGCATACCAATTATACTGCTTTGAAACATCTTTTACTGGTTATCTTAGGGTGTCCATTACACTTTGTAACCAATCCGTCTTCAATTAAAACTATCCTGTTTCATGGGTAGTGTAGTTAAATGATAAATGATTACTCCCAATTCTTCTCTCCTGTGTCTCATAATATTTTTGCCATTTATACACTCAGTCCTATGTATAATCACACAAATGCATTGTTGCTATTACTACTCTAAGCAGTTATCTTTTACATCTAGGGAGAATAAGAAAAAACAATAGATTTTATTTTACCTTAATTTATTGCTTTACCATAGCTCTTCCTTTCTTTGTGTATGTCTGGGTTTCTGAACTGTTAGTGTGTTGTTGTTTTTCTACCTGAAGAACGTCCTTGAACATTTTTGCAGGGAAGGTCTGGTAGTATAGAATTTCTTCAGTCTTTGTTTTCCAGAGATGTCTTTATTTCTCTCTCACATTTGAGGAGGATTTTCGTGGATATAGAGTTCTAGGTTGTTGTTTTTCTTGCAATACTTAAAATATTTCACTGTAAGCTCCATTAGAGCTTTGCAACTTGATCGTAGTTATTTAGAATTCTCTGTTTCATAAATCCAATACCTGTGTCATATCTAAGCTGCAGTCTGATGATTTGTCTCTTCAGAATTGTTTGGTTTTTTTTTGGTATGCATGGTAGTTTTTTGGTAGCTGGACATGTTTCATGGTGTAAGGGAACTAAGGTAAACAGGTCTTTATTGGGAAGATTTATATTAATGTGGCTAGGAGGTGAGCTGTATTAAATGTTTGTGGTAGCTGTAGGTGAGATAGGCTTAAAATTTCCCTCGCATCCTTGGTTTTTGTGTCCCTTCTTGAGTTTGGACTTCTCCGTCTTAGAGTCTGGGTCTTGCTACCTTTTCCACTGTAATCCACTGTTATACTGGAGCTCTGTGTGTGATGGTAAAGTGTGGGGTAAGGGAAGTACTGTATAGCGTTTTGATTAAATATCCGTTTTTTTAGTGGGCCTTTTTCCCTAGGTTGTGACCTTTGCAAGCATTGCTCCAAAAGTGTTGCTTTTCCCCTTTAGGTGAGGCAGGAAGGATAAAGTAAGCAGAATTGGGAGAGATGCCCCCCCTCCAGGTAGAATAAAGCTCTGGCAAAGACTTTTCTCCTGGAGAGTGAGCTATTCTTATGAAGAATACTCTGGGCATATTTCATATTACCCTCTTCCTCCTCCTGCCAGAGTCAGGAGAGTATCTCTCTTGATTTTTCACTATAAGATGCTAGTGTATTTCCTGGAGATAAGATTCAATAAATACGCGGTCCCCTAAATCTGACACCCCTGGAGTTTCTCATTGTCATGCAAGTTTATACTCAGCCTCCGGAAATTTGTTAAAATTACCATTTAAGTGTTCCCGTCACTTTATGGTGCCAGGAGCTTCTGCTCCAGGTAAGCAGATAGTGGCTGTGACTCTCCAGACTTAGGGGTGGGTATTTGCCCTGCAACCACACTTTTCAGAATCCAAGGAAAGTAATTGATTTTGAGTTTGTTACAGTTTTCTTTCTTTAAGAGTGGGAGTGACAACTTGCAAGCTCAGGCCATGTTGTAGCTGAAACCATACATCCCTGGATTTATTTTTTATACCTGTAGAGATTGATGTTTAAAAAAAAAAAAAACATTGAAGAGAATCCATTTATCTGATATGTTTTTAGCTTTGGAAAAATAATATCTAGAGATATATTGGGAGAGATCAGATTAAATTTTAGCTTTGATACATAATGGAAAGCAGTCCATGTATGGGAGTCTTCCTTACTCAGTGGACGTATTTTTTTTTTTTAAAGATTTTATTTATTTATTTGACAGAGAGAGAGATAGCGAGAGCAGGAACACAAGCAGGGGGAGTGGGAGAGGGAGAAGCAGGCTTCCTGCCGAGCAGGGAGCCCGAAGTGGGACTCGATCCCAGGACCCTAGGATCATGACCTGAGCCGAAGGCAGACGCTTAACGACTGAGCCACCCAGGCGCCCGACATATTTTTTTATTCCACAGCTGCTTCCTTGGATGCCTGTCTAAGGCAGAGGAGGTCACCTGAGGCCTTCTAAGGGGATGTGGTGAAGCTACGGTCTCCAGATAAGGTCTTTTCCCTGTGCATCCGGTCACTGATGGGGTTGTAGAGGGCTCACATCCTTCCACCCGCAAAACTGAAGCTTTCTAGCAGTATCAAAGTTCTCTAAACCACAGAACTAAAACTACAGCATCAGGACTTTGTAGCAAAATCAGCTTTCAAAGGTAGTTTCAAAATCATGTGCTACTTCTCACAGACTAAATTGTAGAAGTTTGCTTCACTTTCCAGAATCTACCTTCACCATTCACACATGATTTACAGCAGCAGTTTACAGATTTTGTGTCTTGATGGAAAGAGCACTTCTTATAGAGGTTAACAAGCATTTGGTGCTGTTTTTCCTTCCAGACTACTAGGCACATATTCAAAACCCTTGTTGCTCAAGGCAGCTTGAACAACTGTGCTCAGCGAGCACACCGCAGTGTCAGAAACGTGCCTGTGGTCAGCTTTCCAATCGGTGCAGTCGAAAAGGTTGTTGATTCTTACTCGGTTAATCCAAATTTAAAGACCCATTGAAGCAATCTATCATTACACATATAAAACAATATTTTAAAATATGGATATTTTGGGGTGCCTGGGTGGCTCAGTCGTTAAGCGTCTGCCTTCGGCTCAGGTCTTGATCCCAGGGTCCTGGGATCGAGCCCCGCATCGGGCTCCCTGCTCGGCGGGAAGCCTGCTTCTCCCTCTCCCACTCCCCCTGCTTGTGTTCCCTCTCTCGCTGTGTCTCTCTCTGTCAAATAAATAAAATCTTTAAAAATAAATAAATAAATAAATAAATAAATAAATAAATAAAATATGGATATTTTATTAGACACACTGAACTAGCTGACAGTTTAGGAAACCATCATTTACCTTCTCTCTCTTATTTGGATGAGTAATTTTAGCTTTGCAGACCCATTTCTTTGGTAAGGAGCTTTGTCGTTTTTTTATTCAACGTTATCAACCAGAGTGGAAAGAATAAGCCCTCACAGGGCCCCAAATCTTTATTAGCTCCCTGATTTCATCTTTTACTTCTGTTCCCCTTGTAACTTCCTTCTAACCTTGGCTTTCTTACTGTTTCTTGAATATATTATGCATGTTCTCATCATTAGGACTTGTGAACTGGCTGTTCCTTCTGCCTGAAACTTTTTATTCCTAATAAATGCATCGGTAACTCCCTCATTTCCTTTGAGCTTTTACTAAGATGTCATCTCAGTAAGACCTACCCTGTCCACCTTATTTCCAACTTTGCCCTCCCCTGGTATTTCTCATCCCCTTCAATCTGTTGTTGTTGTTGTTTTTTTTTTTTTTCTTTTTTTCTAAGTCCCTTTCCATGCTACTATGCTAGTAATTTCCTTACTCACTTTCTTTATTATTTCTTATCTGTTGTCCTCCACTAGAATGTAAGCTTCAGAAAGGTGGTATCTTTCCCAATTTTGTTCCATGATATTTCCAGAGCATCTAGAATAGTGTCTAGACTATAGTAGATGCTTACTACATTATATACCTTTTCTGTGGTGGTAATTCTACATCCCAGACACTGTGCTAGAGACACTGATGATGAATAAGACATAGATCTTACACTGATAAACAGACCAGTGAGATACATAACCCTGGTAATAGAAAAGAACATGGTTTGGAGGGTGTTGAGCAAGAAATAATACATATCTGAACTACAGCTGTAGCAGTAGAAATTGTTAAGTATAGAATTTGGAGAAATATTCATAGAAAAAGATCAGGAAATCTTAGCAATTGATTGACTGGTGGAGCAAGACAGAGAAACATATAAAAATAATTCCAATATTTCTAAATTGAGATTAGGCTGGGAAATAAACATCTTTAGGAAGTGACTATGTAGATTCATTTCTATATACGTTAAATATAAGATACTTGGTGGTATGTTCAGTGGTTGATGTTAAATGAGATTATATAAATCCAGATGGTGAGAGAAGGATCTGAGCTGCAGATATAAATTTGAGGGTCATCCCTATTTAGGTGAAAATTGAAGTTATGCTTTGGATGATATTTTTGAAGGGGAAAAGTAAAGAAGATCTAGATGAACAAAGAGAACACTGAAAATGACAATTTGAGAGTCTGGAGAAGAGAGACCTATGAAGGAGAATGAGAAGAGAAGTCTGGAAAGGTAAGAAAAAAATCAGATGTCAAAACAGAAGAAAAGTTCAGGAAAGGAGTAGGCCTTTGTGACAGAGGTTGCAGAGAGAGGCATACACAGTGGGGAGAAAATATTAGACAATAAATTATCTAAAATAACAACTTAAAATTTATATATCCTTGCTTAAAAATAGATGTGTTTGAAAGACATGTGTGCCTGCAAGCTGGGGAGCAAAGATTTTGAGTAATACATACATGATGGATTACAGTTTGGAAAATACAGTCATAAAAGTTACATGTGCTTTTTGCTACCTTGCAATAGCATTTCATTCTTATTTAATTTGGGGAGACTCGAGAAAGGGTATGTTTCCATGAACTGTCATTTGATGGACTTACAGGGCAAAGAAGTGTATTTCTATTCGGTGGAAAACACTTATACTATTTTTGTATGTGCTTTATCTAAATATATGCAAATGTGTGTGTACAGGTCTTTTATCTGTCCCTAGCAGTGAAATGAATGACCTCGAGGGTGATTTTGTTATTGTGTTTAATACAATGTGAAACTCATTTCCTAGGTGAATTTGCTCTCTCTAATACTCAGGCATATTGCTCTGAATATTTAGTATGAATGAGAAATATTGATTATCACCATTTCCTTGGTGGGTATTTTTTATTTTTCATGCAGAAACAGTATTCCTCTCCAGAAAATTATAATGTATATCTTTATGAGTGTTAATGTGTCTACTTTAAACTTCACTATATAGAGGCTGTGTAAAGTGCTTTATGCCTCTGGCATCCCGACTCTGACTTAATTTGTGGCTATTTCCTCTGTGTATATTAGTGGTTATGATGGTATGGTGGTGATGATAAGAGCAGGCAGAACACTCAATTTTGCATATTCTGGCTTACTGAGCATGTGAATAAATCCATTTTACTGTACTCCTCCCCACCACAATGGGATATGTTATTTTTTTAAAAAGCTCATTTCTAGACCTTTCTCGACATATAGTAGAGACAAGTGTATGATGAGAACCTATAAAAGCAGAAAGGACGGGAAAGGTTGTGTTGTGTATGACAGCCTTGTGACAGGTACTAGAGGTGAAATATAATGGGAAACTACCCAAAAGTTTTAAGGGAATGGTTGATAAAGTCTGATGTGATGACATACTGTGGCCCCAGGAGGGGTGGTACTAAAGGTGGGACACATGGTGTGTCCCATGGAGCCTGGCATATTTTCTTATACATTGTAGCTGCTTAATAAATAGTTGCTGAGGGGAAGCAAATGTTCTAGGCTTCTCTAAGGAGTATCTCAGGCAGAGGAAACGTGCACAAGCTCTGAGGCGTAAAAATTTCCAGCACACTGGGAAACCGCATATGGTTTAGATGGAGAATGGAATTGGTTTTGTAAGACTATTAGGCTAAAAAATTAAGCCTTGTGAGAAATGGGAGACCACTTTGAGATTTAAAACAGAGTTAGATTAGATTTGCATTTTAGAAAGAGGGTTCTTTACATGAATGGGTCAACTTTTAGGAGAAGGGCAGAAATAGATGAGCCTACAAAGGAAATCAGAGTTGAGAAGGCAAATGAAATGTTTTGGGCGCCAATGCATGAGAGAGCCACCTAAAAGGTACAGAAATATTTAAGTAGAAACCAAAGAGTAGCCACTGTATTTAGAATCATTACATTATTGTTGTCTTTGCTCTCCCTTTGGAGAGCTTAAAACAGATTATAAGAGGTCGATGAGTGATCAGGAAATGAGCAAATGGAGAAGGTATGTTTACAAAATTACATCTAAGAGCCTGGCTAGGAAGGGACGTTGGATACAGAGAAATCAAATCATAGGATTTATTTTTTTTTCTATGTTCAAAGGAACAAGAATGTGGTATCTTCATATAATCAATGGCAAGAAAAAGGTTGTTTTATGTGTGTGTGTGTGTGTGTGTGTGTGTGTGTATGGAGAAAGAGAGAGGGAGAAAATAAACAAATTCTTTTTGAAAAAGGAGAAGAAACCAGAGCATAGGTGGAGGGAATAATTAGCCCTAGAAAGCAGAAGGGACACCAAACTACCATAGAAGGAAAGGAAGTAATAATGGTTACAGAGGTAAATGAATTTGTATAGGGAGTGAAAAAATAGACTACTGAAACAGAAGGTTTGTTGCTGGCTAAAAATGCAGAAAGACATTAGTAAAACTCATTAAGCAATTTTCAGTTTTCAATTACTAAAGCAATGGTCAAGAGCTTCCTGTTTAAGTTGGACTAAAAAGTACCACAGAGACTCATAATGCAGGAGTTGGACTAAAAGCAGATTTATAAACTAATGATGTTACTCTCTCCTTGACTATTGACTCTTACTTGCATTTTACTTATTAAAATGACACATGCTGGCAAGAAGATTATTTACAGAATGTTTTATTTTCTTGAAGATGGATCAATAAGTACAAAATTTAAAAAAGGGTATCTATAACTCTTTCCTAATTTCTCCCTCCTCAAAAGTCATCGTGTTCTTAACATTATCATTCCTAAAATTATTATCATTTGCAATTACCTCATGGAATGGTGATACATGATATATTATTAGTGTCTTTAAGAAAGGACAGGATTATAATATTTTATGCATTTTTTAAAACCATGAATATAATATATCTAATCTTGTAGTCACCAGTCACTATCAGTAATTATGAAGTCCCCAAAAATCACCACTATAGCATGATGTAGTGAAAAGAAAGGAAAGAAGGAAGGAAGAAATAAAAGAAAGAATAAGAAAAAAGAAAAAGAAAAGGAAGGAAGAAAGAAAGAAAAAAAGAAAGAAAGAAAGAAAAAGAAAGAAAGAAAAGAAAGAAAGGGAGAGAAAATGAAATTTAAGAAAATGCCTCACATAGGAGTTAGTGTTTGGAGAATCCAGATATTTGTTGGAAGCCATGCCAAATTGAGACCTGGTGTCTGGCACATTTGTGTTCCTCTGTGGCTTTGGGCATCCCTGATGCCTCAGCAGCCTGAGCGGGGGCAGTGCAGCTCAGCCAGCCTCCGTGTTGGCAGGGATTGGGAACAGTGGCGGCACCTCGGGGAGGCTCAGTGGTGATCCTCTCGGAGGGCAGGGCGTTGGAGGCCAAGCTCCTGATGCTGGCGCAACAGACTCCCCAACCCCCCTTGGGGTGGGGCACGGAGCGGGGAAGTGGCAGATAGCACGTAGGGTCAGGGACCTCACCTGTGGACCCCCGTAAGGCATCTCCCATGGCATTCCCGGAGCTGCTGGGGAGAAACTGAGGTGCAAGATTTAGGGTATCCAAAAAGCAGGGGCAGATAAATACTGCCCCAGAGCTGACATTAAGATCCTCATTTTACTCTCCAGTTGGGGTGGTCAGGAAAACGAGGGGTTTACATTTACAGGCTTCAAATTCTCCTTTTTTTTTCCTTCCTCCTACTCCTGAGTCCTTACCACCTTTCGCTCCCGCTGCTGTCCTTACCATCACCAATACTACCACGGCTGAAATGATAGAAACAAACAATGATGGCAACATTTTGTTAGCGTTCAGTATTTTATAGCAGCCCCGTATTCTAGCGTGTGCCTACTATGTGCTAGTGCTTTATGAGTTTTATCTGAATCACCTCATTGCATTCTCAAAAGTCCAAACCTGTGAGGTAGGTGATATCCTTCCTTTGCAGGCTGAGGATATTGTCCAATTGATACTTCAAGAGAGAAATGTCAATAGCCACATTCACATACCCGGTATGTGGAGCCAGGACTCACACTGTGAGCTCTGCGGTTAGTGCTAACGTGTCTTTCACCTTTTATGACAGATGGGACCTTAGAACTCAAGATGCTCCTCAATCTTGTGTGCTGCAAACTTAAGGGGACAGTGATGAGGAAAGTCTCATGTGGGCAAATATTCTATCGAAGAAACTTCCCTTTGTAACATTTTTTGTCTTTGCATAAGGAAATTTGGTTAGGCTGTTTAAATAGGAACACCTTGTCTTTTAAGTTGATATCAAATATGGACTTAGATTGGTCTGATTATAGCAGAAGTTACAATTATATCGCTGTGGGACATTGGATGTTTGGTTATTTTGACTTGAATATATCATTACCTTCAGCTATCTATTATGTTAAGATTGTTAAATTTTGTAAATAAAAATAATAACCCCAACTCTTTCTCATTCTTGGTTTTAGTTTTATTCATAATAGGATTATATTATCATGTTCATATGAAACAAGTACATTGAAAAAGACTCACTATTTCCTAAATGTGCTTGTTATTCTTACTTTTAAAGTGAATGTGATAAATTTGCATTTTTATCCAAAAGTTTTATCCAAAAACTTTTTAGAACTTTGCCTTATAGAAAGTTGTTTTTCTGGTATAAGTTGTTTAACCAACTGAGCCACCCAGGTGCCCCTAGGTTGTTTATTATTAGCACTAAGAAACTAAGCCAGTTACTTATTCAGGAAGAAGGGATAGTAATGTGGTTAAGGAAGGAAATATCTTGTTTTCACTTTAATTCAAAAATAATCCCTTTTGGATATTACTATTGGTTATATATTTTTAAGTTTAATGAATAAGAATACCTAAAATCATAGTCACATCATGGTAAGTATCATCTTCAGGATCTTCCATGTAATGAATTATGTACATATTATCAACATTGTCCTTCTCAATCATTCTCTTAAAATGTAAATATGCTCACTGTTATTAAAACCTTAAAACTAGAAATGCAATTTCCTTTTAAAAGTAGTTGATCTCTGGTAAGTAAAGTAAGCAAAATGTCATCTTTCTTTGTCATTCCGTAAAAGAAAATTATCCAGACATTGCAAAGAGAGAGTGGTTTAGCTAAGAGATGCATCAACCAAAAAAAAAAAAAAAAGGATTAATTGTATATTAGAAATCCTTATGACAGTGTCAGGAAAAAAATACAAATTGATTTGAATAATAATATCCTACAAATTGACGGACACTTAAAGCTTCTAACCCCAAATCATAAGCACAAGAGTGCACAGCAACAATTAGAATCTTCCTTCCTTGTCCTGATGTCTTTTCCAATGACCATCTCTTCCCTTCCACACACGTATCCCATAGCCTTTGCTGACCACCAGCTTCAGTTCCATTTGGGATTCAGCGATTCAGCCACCCATGTGGTCTCCCCACTCCTGGCTTTATCCCTAATTTCTGGGCCTGCAGTGTATGGGCTACCAATAATAATGATGATGATAAAGAAGACAATGGTTTCGGTTTATCTAGTGCTTACTCCGAGCCAGCTGCTGTTCTAGGCAGTCAGAATCTATTATTTAATTTTCAAAACCCACCTAATTTACAGACTCGCACATTATGCCGCAGAGAGATTGAGTACCTTGACCAAAATACACAGTTAGTCATGGGGAACCTGGGTCCTAGAGCCCATATCTCTAGTCATTATGCCATCTTCTCTCTCAGGAGTTTTGCCTTGTCTTCCGTGGCTGAGCCTCAGGCTCCTGTCTCAGGAGCTGTTGTCAGATAAGCTCCTCCTGAGGCTGTGGTACTATGACATTGCTGGAACGACTTCCCTCATTCCCCCTCCTTGTCATGGAGGGGGGTTTATGAAACTAGCAAGTTGTGTAATCACTGCCCTTCCCATGCCAACCGTCTAGAAGGTAGTGTGATGTGACCAATAAACCTTGAAGACTTTAATAGTCAGCCATTAAGCTGCATAGCTGCTATTATTGTGTGTGTGTGTGTGTGAGAGAGAGAGACAAAGACAGAGACAGAGAGATACAGAAAGAGAGAGAGAGAGAAAGACTGTACATGTGGAAAGAGTCCCTTATTCCACAACGGCTATGAGACTTGCATTCCATGTAAGATGCTGTGCTGGGCAAAGAAATGAGGGCTTGTCAAAAAGTTTAAAACCTTGACAGAGAGAGGAGTACACATGAACTGCTGCTATGGAAGCTAAGGGTAGCGACGTGTTCATTCTCGTATGGCTGAAAAGGGTGTGCTTATGCAGTATCTTGTAATAATATTTATTCTATAATAGAAGAAAATAGTTCTTTAAAAATTGAATAGAAAATCTGTCAAATGATGAGATAGTAGCAATACTGAAATGGAATAATATTCAACTTAGAGTTGGAGCAAGAAAATGATGTAAAGTGAAAACAAATGAAGAATATTCTAAACAAAAGCTATAGATCCAAACACTGGAGAAAATGAAGAATATTCTAAACAAAAGCTATAGATCCAAACACTGGAGGTGGAAAGATGAAAAGACAGTTTATCTGTAGAGGATATTTGCATATTTTCTGCATATGGAAAATCACTATAGATAATTGTATACAATAATCATACCTGGTAAACTATTATGAATTCTATAATTTGTTTTTCTTGTTGCTGTCACATAAATACATTGGTATCTTTTGAGGTAGTTCCCATTTTAATATTTCTTATTCTAACCTTGGAGAGGTTATAGTCTCTTTTTTAATTAATTAATTTATTTTAGGGAGAGAGAGGGGGGGTGAGCAGGGGGAGGGGCAGAGGGAGAGAAATCCTCAAGCAGACTCCCTGCTGAGCAGGGAGCCTGAAGCTGGGCTTGATCCTAGGACCCTGGGATCATGACCCGAGCCGAAATCAAGAGTCGGATGCTTTAACTGACTGAGCCATCCAAGCCCCTAGAGAGGTTATAGTTTTGGCTCTGGCACTATCTACTTTAGAAATTCTATTTACATATGTATTAGGTTTTTTTTCCCTATAAAATGAAGATTATGAAGTTTTGTCTACATTATCTTTATGGTCTCTTCCCAGTTTTAAAAAATTCCAGGATTCCAGAAGATAGTATACCTCAAAGTCAAAAGCAAGACTGTTCCTTTTGTGCTTTACTATATACACTTCTCCAATATTTGTTGGAACACATACTGTCTGGAAATGAATATTCGGAACAATTTGTTTTGCTTGTTTTGACCATTCTATTTCTGACCTGATGGGTTGTTTAGCTAATAGGAGATGTTTCCATTAGAGGCTTTTACTTTGACAAAGGGCAGGCTTTTGTTAATAGTAAGGAGGCTTTTTTTTTTTTTTTTTTTTACTAGTGCACAGAAAGTCCAGAACTCAGGGCCTGAGATGTGGAAGGTTCCCAGTAAGAGTTTGTGAATGAGGACAGCAAAGGGTGGGTGGAATGATGAATTAGGGTAAACATAGGGGTGAGTAAATGTGCCACCTGCAGCAATGTCCCAAACCTTTGAACTTCTTTATAGTTTTACAACATATGTTTATATAAATAGTATTAACCATATTAATATTTTATTCAGTTGTATGTGTTTTCACGCTTAAGTATATGGAACCAGACTCTACGTGTGGCTGTGTGTGTGTGTGTGTGTGTGTGTGGTGTGTATATCTTCCAGAGTTAATGTAATTTTGAGTTGTTCTGTACTTTTTTGCTACAGCCAGTAAATGTGCAAAAAAATTCCCTAGAGTCTGTGTTAGAAAACGCCAGTGGTTGGCAATGTTTATGTTTTCCTCTCCTTTCCAATCATATATCCATACCGCATTTTCCAGGCTCCTCTATAATTAGATGGGACTGTGTGACTACCTTCTGGTCAATGCCATGTGAACAGATCTGGTGTATGCCATTTCCTGGCTTATCCCCCAAGTCTCCCCACACCCATTCCTTTTCCTCATCTCCTAGCCAGAACACCTAAAACGAGGCATGGGCTTATCAGACAACCATGGCAAGGGATCAGATATCAGAGATGAAAGGGAGAGCCCTGTTACAATGTGGCCAAAATCTCGTAAGACTGTTACTAGTGAGAACTTGGAAGGCGCTCGTCCACCTACTCAGCTTTTAGCTCAAGAGGAAAAAGTTGGAAAATATGTTTGTAGTGTGTAGTCACTAAAATTTAGCTGTCTTCAGCAAAGTTGTAAAAAAGAGATATAGGGGGAAATAAGAGGGAATAGAGACAGCCCAGAAATTTGGGGCACCAAAAGGATGGAAATATCAACTCCTTTTAGGTCCCATAAAGTTAGAGATAAAAAATTTAAGAAACTTTGCGTGGCAAAGGGTCAATGTTAATGAAGCCTGTTGGCTTTATGGCAAAATTCGGATTAAGGGTGGTCTCCCACTCAAGCCTACTGTCCCTGTGTCATCATGAAGTCACCAATTAGTTAAACTAAGGGGACATTGAGAAGGAAGCAAAGAAATAAAGTACATCTGAGAATTTTATCTAGGAAAGAAATGTGGATGTGGTCACTGACACATGAAATTAGATAGAAGGAAATAGATTGTAAGCCTATTAATATTTTGAGAGAATTTCACTGCCAAAGAAACTATTTTTAATATTGGATGTTCCAAATGCCAAACAACTTTTGAGCTCTTGTTAAGAGTTGCATTGTGTCCCCTTTGAGATACATATGTTGACGCTCTGGCTCCCAGGGCCTCACAATTTGTCTGGTGTTTGGAGGTAGGGCCTTTAAAGAGGTGATTGGGTTAGGGAGAGGACATTTGGTGGGTCCTAATCCAATCTGACTAGAGATTATCAAAAGAGGAAATTTGGACACACAAAGAGATGAGGGATGCACACACAAGGAGGAGGATGAACACAGAATAAACCTCTAAAGGGTGGAGCCAAGACAGTGTTGGACCTGAAAGTTCCTCCCAGTAATATCAGGAACTAATCAAGGAATAATAGTGTCTACACCCAGGATAAGGTGCCTGTATAATGTATCAAGATTCCTTCATAATTGCTAGGGGGTCAGAGAGTCTTGGGTGTCTCCACTTCTTCCTCTTTCAGAATAGGCATGTTTTCTTACGGTTATCTTGTCCTTGTTGCTCATTTGCATATGGGAGTTCTGGAGAAAGTTGATTGTCTTTTAAGGCATAGGTGGCTGGGCAGTGAGAAACCACATCTAGAGAAGACTGCACTACCCCAGAGACTCTAGACATTGAGCTAGATAAAGGGTTGGATGGGTCAGTCTTCTTTGGAAATAGAGTGATACATTTTTTGTGTGTGTTCATAAAGAACAAATAGATATTTGGTGACCAAAAGAAGTAACCGTGACAGAGATAGTTCATGCCCATTGGTATCCACATTATCTTTTCCTTTCTTTCCACAAAACCACACTACATTACTCCTACAGTTAGGTCAGGCCATGTGACTGAGTTTAGGTTGATAGAATGGTGTAGGATGTGAAATACACATACCACCTTTAGGTCTATTCCGCAAAATCAACTACTCTCCATTTATTTTCTCTTTGTCTCCTGATGGATTGAAAGTAATCCAACAGGGGACTTAAGACTCTAGAATTCGGAAGAGACACTAGGTTGAGTAATTGTGTGGTGCAGAATTCTCACCACATTAACCCATATCAATATGTGATGTGAGCAAGAAATAAAAATTTGATATAGTAAGCCACTGGGTCTTGAGTGTTGCTATGACTAGCATTATTTATGTTGACTAATATAGAAATGTGCTTATGAGTAGACTCACTGGATCACAACATGTTCAAGTTTACTAGAAAATGCCAATTTCCCCAATATCTTGGAACCAATTTATCATCCCATGAGTGCACTATAAAAGTATTCTAGTGGCTACATATTCTCCTTAACGCTTTCTATTGCCAATTTTTTTTTTTTTTTTTTTTTTGCCAATGGAGTGGTATAAAATAGTATCTCTTATGGATTTAACTTGAATTTTCCTGAGTCTTATGTTTGTCTCTTTGGTTAACTTCTCCAAGGAGGCACTGGTTCATATCTTTTATCCATGTTTCCAATGAGTCCTTTGCATTTTTCATATGAGATATATATATATATATATACACACACACACACACACACACATACACACACACATATATGCATATGCATATAGCTATGAGACCTCCATGTGTGTATGGATAGTGTTACATATATATAATTACATATATGCAGCTATATACATAATTACTCATTTCTTGTTAGCTATATGTTTTGTGAATATCTTTCCTGGCTGATATATGGTTTTTTATGGTTAATGAATTCAGTCAGTTATTATTTAATCCACTGCTTCATACATGCAGACTGTAGGACATTTAGAAAATAAGAAGCACTTATAATCCCACCTGTAAAGATAGCAACTCTTAATAGTTGGTGTATTTTTATTTAGTGAGTACCTGTGAGGGAATGGAAGTATATAGTAGATTTTTAGAACCACAAAGGGCTTTAAAGAAAAATGTACTAACTTTTGAGTTAGTCTTTGTGGTTATGCTCTTTACATATGTTGTTTAGTCAACTCTATGTCTTTAAAAAAAACAGTACAACATAAAGTAGTTATAGCTTTTCTAATAGGAGCTCATTATTTTATAGAGACTCAAGGTTTAAAGAGGTAAAAGACTGGTCATAAGGTCACAACTTAATGAGCAGAGAAGCCAAGACTATAATCCATTTCTCCTCATTTCCAGTTTAGTCCTCTTTCCACCACATCCTGCATTAAAAGTTTTTAAAAAGTAAAACATATAAATGTATTTTTCTGTACCTGAAATCCTAAAATAGAGGTCGTCAAGATCTTGTCAAGTTCTGACTATAAACTTAGAACAGGATTATTGCCCTGGGATGTGTGTCCTTTATGATTGTCTAGAACTCATCTTTGAATTTGCATTGTATTATTGCCTACTGATTCTCTTGTAAAATTTATATGCTCAGGGTCTCACTGTTTCTTAACACTGTGTGATTTCAAGTGTACTGGTTTTTAATAATTAATATTCAATAAATATTAACTTAAACTTAACAGTTATAAAGAGTATTAGTGGTCCTAACACTTACAATATCCCTGAGCAAAAATTTCACCTTTTAATTTTTGTATGAAAGTTTATGTTGACTAAAGTTAAGAAGAGATGTTCTACTTTTTATCATAAAAGAAAAAATTAAATATTTTTATATTTACCAGAACTATGGAAATTTTATCTTTGAGTCAATGTCTTACATTACACAGCAGTGAAGGTTGATTGGCATATAATAATAGATAGTCATTTTTTTGTAATTCAAGTCTATGTCAAATAGAGGCAGAAGTGAAAAAAATCGTAGTTCTCTAGTCTCAAAAGTAGTCAGTTCCCAAACTCTTATAAAATACATCTAGAAAATGTATTTTTGTGAAATTGGTTTTTAATGAAAATATAGAAAATTCATATTCTGCTTCCAGATCAGAAATAAAACAGGTAGAAAATTAAACCTACAATTTTACCATATGAAAAAGAACAATATAGTCACAAAGAATTATGTGGGTGATTTTGTAACCGGAGCTACAATTTGCTATATACTGAGACTGCTTCTAAAATGGATTACTGGGAGAAAAATCTGTAAAGACGGTGCATTCTGTCTTTAAAGTTCAGACTTTTAATAAATATGTATTTTATTCCATGTGCTTTACAAATCAAAACAAAAATAATCACAGAAAAATTACCCTCTACATCAAGGAAATTTGCAAATCCAATTACATTTTTAAGAAATTTCACCCTTTTAAGTGTACATTTCAAAATGCATGTCCTTTGAAAAAGAAGAACATTTGCAGTCTCTATTACAAACACATTCTAAGGAGCATCTTTGAAACAAGCCAAATCTTGAAAGCATCCACTGCATTCATAGCAGGACAAGTTTAATAGTGAAAAGGAAAAAAGCTAAGGCTACCACATTTGGGAAGGAACGCCTCCCTGACTAAAAGTTATTACCAAACACATGAAATTTTATTTGCAGTTAGGACAATGATAGATATTCCTGGGCTTTTAAGAAAATCTTTTGTCATGCCGATGTAAGGCATTAGTCGGGCTTCAGCTTATGGGGAATGTACTCTCAGTTCAACATGAAGAGTGTATCAGTTTAGTAACAAAACTGTCACACATAATTAGGCTTAAAAAAAATCAAAAAAAGGCTCCCTCATGTGGTCCTCTCAATAGTCACAAATGGGCAGAGTATGAAATGAGCCCAGCAGATACAGCATGCTGTGTGGGCTTCAATGTTGCTGGGGCTGATTAAACAGTTTGTGGCCGCTGGTTGTAAACCGTTTGTCATGCAGGATAGATGAGTCCAACCAACTCACAGTTTCATAAACCCTCACTTTGCCTTCCTCTGCTTCTTTTCTTTCTTGTTTTTTTTTTTTAAGCAAGTCAATGACAGTCTTAAACACTACAATATGGTACCGTTTTTGTTCTTTTGACTTTTCATCCTATGTTCTTGGAGTACTTTGCAGAACTTCATATAAAATAAGAATACTTAACAATGAGACAAGTGCTCTTCTTAGAACTGTTAAAGTTTTCAAGATCCACGACAATAGTATATTTTGGTGATGATAGGAAACTGATTGCTAACAGGTCCTAGTAAAATTTAAGTTTGGGAACTCTTTGGACTCCCCCATCCTTAAAAAATAAGAAATTTCAATTGAGGGCGCCTGGGTGGCTCAGCCATTAAGCGTCTGCCTTCGGCTCAGGTCATGATCCCAGGGTCCTGGGATCGAGCCCCGCATCGGGCTCCCTGCTCAGCGGGAAGCCTGCTTCTCCCTCTCCCTTCCCCCTGCTTGTGTCTCTCTCTGTCAAATAAATAAATAAAATCTTTAAAAAAAAAAAAAAGAAATTTCAATTGAAAAACAAGTTGAAATTTCATTATTACTATTTAGGCATAGCATATTCTTTAGAATTCAATTTTATATCAAAGCAATTACTTAAGGTGCATCATCAGTATTAACTTATTAAATATACTTTTATTCATTTAATCTTGATTTTTATTTTACTTAGTGAAGGCATGGGGGAAAAAAGAGAAAATTTCACATTAACTAATTTCCTAAAAACAAGTTTCAAACAGCAATCATATGCCAATGAACAGACCAGGAAAACAATTATGTTCTGTTTGATGGTCTTATTCTTTGTCATTCTTGGCATAGGAAAATTTCCAAACTAGAAGTTAATTGAGAATAAGTAGCCTGTTTTAGAGTTTAATCCCATTAAATATTTCTTTCCAGATTCCTTAGTTTTTTTGTTTGTTTGTTTGTTTGTTTGTTTCTTTGCTGCTCCCAAAGTACTCCATCCAAGGCCAATACTACTTTCAGTTCCTCCTGGCTATTCAAACCTTTCTTTTAGAATCAATTATCATTTCACTCATCTCCCTCCATACCTGTGGCCCCAGCCCTTCTATTTCTCCATTTTTTGTTAGAGTGATGCTAGTAGAACAAATTGAAAGACTGAGTTCTTAAAGGTTGTATTGTTGTTGGTATTATATTGTTTTATCACTCTGTGTGTGTAGGGTGATGGCTTAACAGTTTTAAGTTCTTCTGTTGGAATAAAACATATTTCCAGAAAAGTCACTTTCCTTCCAAAAGGTTAGTTTAAAAAATTGATATTAAGCCTGTTCATAGAAATTAATTTTGCTAAAGAACTGAGTTCTTGAATTTAAATGAACCAACTTATACAGTCAACATGAATAATGAAGCCAAAGCCTTTCCTTTTTTCTAATAGTAAAAGATTATTGATCTGAGGGTGAAGGTTGCAATTTAAAAAATTCTTCAGACTTGTATT
This sequence comes from Neomonachus schauinslandi, assembly GCF_002201575.2. NCBI lineage: Eukaryota > Metazoa > Chordata > Mammalia > Carnivora > Phocidae > Neomonachus > Neomonachus schauinslandi. The sequence continues at coordinate 23,406,052 of NC_058404.1, forward strand.
TTATTTGGTATGTGGTTATGATTTTAGGGTTCACCATTTTTGACCTTTTAGAGTTTCTATGTAAATTGATAATCATTTTTAATGGGAAAGTGTTTTGAGGATCAACATTGCCTTAGGATTGAAGATGTTGTACAACATTTCTTTCCTATTTCTGTGCACTCATATACCTGGGATATGATGCTCTAATGTGTGCTACCATGCTTCTCTTTTGTTTTAATTATTACTGTTATAGCATTAACTGCTATGTGTTTGTTGAGAGTTTTAATTGGAGTTTTGATCAGGCTATTCTTTTTGTAGATTTATTAAGTTTCTTTTTCTTACACTCCATAGGAAGTTTAGCATTTTAAGGTGGGTTGTATTTTAAAACTTCAATAATTATCAATGTTCATGATTCTGAGCGGCAATAAATAGTGGTTTGGGGGATGCTTGTAAAACTGTTAGCACTAATCATAAATCTCTAAATTCTGCAAAGAAGATCCTCCATTATCTTTTGTAGAATACTATCATCTATGCTGTACAAAGTATATGTATTCTCATGACTGAGGGAGGAATATTTTAAATCATATGTGTCTAAATAGTTAAACATAACTTTAAAAATATACATTTGCCAATATTTTTCGCCATTAAACCAAAAAAGAAAGGGAGATATGTTCCAGGTTTCAAGTTTTTGGTAGCTTTAAATCTACATTCTGGCTTCTTTTTTGGCTATAAGCAGGCATGTCTGTGTCCTCTCACTCTTTTCAATTCTTTATTTTCTCTTGTCTGGAGTACTAATCCTATTTTTGCTTTTCCTTTCTTTTCTCTTTTTCTTGAATAAAATTTGGAGTAGCAGCCATGATCTAGGTTGAAGGTGAGCAGGAAGTATTTTAATTTAATTTCAACATCGATTTTTTAAAATAAAAATATACATCTGTGCTGTAATAGAGATGAGTAATCATTTTGGGGAAGAGCCAAAGGATATCCTTTTGACTACATCAAAATGTTAATAGTGCACTTAATTTGTTATTTTTCATCTATTCACACATAAACAATTACATCTCTTATTAGTATAAGAATGAAAACAGCCTATTATTTTATATTCCCATATTTTCTAGTACTTACTTTTAAAAGCAGCATGGAATGAAAAATAACATTTTTGAGAAATAAACCTTTTCTATGGCAAGTGTTTACATCATATGAATATAAGTAGTGATCATTAGAAACTACTAGGGGCAACTATGTAAGTAATTTATTACTCTATTATAATGAATTATAATACATTACTTATCCCTTTAATAATTTCAGAAAGTTGAAATAAAACACGATCTTACTGTGTAGAATGCTAAGAAAATAAAAATAAAAGCATAAAAATGGTAAATTTGTCTAGAGAGTCAGGAGGGGTAATATAGAGGCTGACAAAATTGAAAACTCTATAAGTGGTTTTAAACCTTATATGATGAATAAAAATATTTTCTACTGGGATAAAAAAGAGTATTCTATAAATTTCCCATTCCTGTAAATTAGTTAACATAAAGAAGCTCATAATGGCACTTGTACATTTGCTTTAATACCTTTTGACATTCATGACTGTATCCATGGCCAAATGATCCTGATATGTAACATCTCATGCCTGGAAGGTCCACACTGCCTTCCCCTGCTTGGGGGTTGTAATTGCTATTTGCACTTTGCCTGTGAATTACTCATCTTTGTTAAAATTGAATCTTGCTCTTTTTACATACCCTGCTATGTACCAGCCATGGGTAGTTGTCTTCCTCTTGAAATTATGATTCAGGGAATCTAGGCAATATTCCTTTCTTTAGTTCACTTCCCAATCCTTCCCTTGCCCTATTTCCAGTTTATTTAGAGTTACTGCATTTTCTGACCATTGTCTCGCTTAGTCATGTGTCAGTTGAAGTGGAGTTGAATCCTGATTGCCTTGAAAGGTTGTATAAATAGTTTCAGTAAACCACATTTTTGTGATCAAATTTCATTTTTTAATTTTAGGGCTATTCAGCCTAATTAATTTGCATGGGAATTCATGAAATAGTAAAATACTTGGAAGTCTCTCTTTTTTTTTTTTTTAATACCTGGAAGTCTCTTGCTCTGTAGACATTTAATTAGGCCCAAATTTGGAACTGATTTGGAAATCACCTATAGTTTCCGTAGCTCATATAATGCCAGTCTGGTCAACATTACATGGTGGATATAATTTTGTATTACTAAACATGAATGAAAGTCATTATATGCATGACTATATATAACTTTTGAAAAATGGGGTTAAACTTAGCCTTTATTTATTTATTTATTTATTTATTTATTTATTTATTTATTTATTTGACAGAGACAGCGAGAGAGGGAACACAAGCAGGAGGAGTGGGAGAGGGAGAAGCAGGCTCCCCATAGAGCAGGGAGTCTAATGTGGGGCTTGATCCCAGCACCCTGGGATCATGACCTGAGCTGAAGGCAGCCACTTAACCAACTGAGCCACCCAGGCGCCCCTAAACTTAGCCTTTATAATTAAATAGTAAATCACCTTTTCTTCCAACCGTAATTTTAGGCCATACTAAGAAACTATCTTGAGTCTTCCCCTTCTGAATAGTGTTTAAACATTAATATTTATCTTTCTTAGACTTTTGTTTTCACAATTGTAAATTTTAAAGTTATCTCAAAGATAGTATCACTTTAATATGCTCAAAATAAATTTGCTTTTTATATTCAACTTGCTGAAGTTAGGCAATAACAGATTGATAGGGAATATGAAATTATTCTATATGGGAGAACTAGAATTTAAATAAAACATGTAATTATGTATTTTCATGGTGCATTACTGATAATGTCTAGAAAAGAGGTTTTTTAAGAGTTATATACATTTTATATACGTTCATTTACTCTTAACCTGGAGCCTTATTATTTTTCATCATACATCATGTAAAATGAACACGGAAAATTTATTTGAGAAGTTTATGTTCAGCTCCACTAACTGATGTTAAACCTTGAAAGCAGAAGGCACAAGTTGAAGTTTGGGAGAAAGGTAGTATTGATAAGCTTGTGGAATAGAATAAGCTTAAACTAAAGAACCGCATGCTTAATCATAAAGCTGAGAGCACTAGGTTTAGCTGCAGACTAAGGGGAAAAACTGGTATTTGCGTGTTGATTGGGGAGATGGTCATGGAGGTTTTTAGATATTAGAATAATAACTGTAAAAGATTCTTCCCACCCACATTTATCTGTTTCAGGCATATTTGTGCACTTATGTGCTAGACCCTTAGGACATATTGGTGAATAAGAAAGATAAAACTTGCCCACCAGAGCTTATCGTCTACTGGAAGAGTCAAACAAACAGATAACAAATGCATACATTAAATAATGATAAATTGAAGTGACAGCTATGAAGAGATGACAGAGGAGGGGGAGTATCTGAGTGACTCATTTGAGGAAAATCCTCTCTCCAGAGGTGACTTAAGTCTGACGTATGAGGGTTAAACTTGCAAAGAGGGAGAGAGAGCTATCCTGACTGAGGGATGGGAGTCAGGGTTAAAGAGCCCATGGCAGAAGAAATGGCAGGTGGAGGTAGACCATGTGGCTGAAGCAGAGCCAGTGAGGAGACAAAGATGGAGTTAGAGAAGGCCAGGAGACTAGATGATGCACACTTAAATAAGATAAAATAAAATAAAAAGATTTTTTTTTTTGAAACAAAGGTAATTATTTATTCAGCACTTTTTCTGAATCCAAAAACATTTTTAACATTCACTAGTTTATGTGCCATAATAAAACAAGAGGAGAATGTTTAAATCCCTTCAAAAGTCAAGCTTTTACGCTAAAAGATATTTAAATGAAAAAAAAAAAAAAGAGCCTTGACGCCAAATCTACACCCTACAAGTTAAGTGTACTGACCTCTCAGCTTCTATTTAAAGAATAATTTTCCAGCAAAGGATTGCTTATGGTAAGAAGCATCCGTAGGAGAAATTTTCTTTATTTCTATTTGTCACTTTCTTTAAAAGTCTTTCTCAAGCTCGCCGACACTGAAAGCAGCAGAGATGTAAAGTGAGTACATGTGAATACACCGCGTATGATCCACATATGCATGTTCCTCCCAGATCTACAGGAACGAGATAAGGCAACATGTGAAATGAATTAAAATGCTTGTCACCTACTGGATTCCGGGCAGAGGGCAGTCTTTAAGACCCAGCAGCACAGTATTTGTCTGGAGAGGAAATGTTGCTTTTTGACAGATGAGAGAAATCCCCTTAGCGCTGGCTGTGGGAAGAGAGAAGTGAAGTCAGTCACCTGGTGGTGAAGGCCAGTAAAACAGCAAAGCAGGAGGAAAATTTTTCTCTCCCTCTCTGGCTTTCTCTCTCTCCCTCTTTTCTCTCCTCTGTAGGATCCACCTCCTATTCTCTCAACTCTTTTTAGCGTAACCTTCAGAGGAGATCGTTCCCTTCAGACTTTATTATCTTCTTTTCCCCATTGAGAGAATACCTCTTAGCTGCAAGACATTTTTAAGTCTATGCAGGACTTTGGGGATTTGGTGATCTTGCCAGGGAAATTGATCATTGCTAATGCTTGGGACTCACAGTGTGCTAAATTAGCTACCAGAGTAAGCCTGACGGAGGAAGGCTTTTATCATATACTCTTCTCTTCAGTTTGAACACATTTGCTTGAAATTTGCCGCATGATGCTGTCCAGGGAAGCAGCTTTTTTTCTTGGGATGCAGCAATTCGCTGGTTTCTAAGCTTATTGCAGAAGAAGAAATAATCTTAAATAGAGTGGATCCCCCCCCCCGCCCCCCTCTTGATTCGACTGAGCTGTGTTGCACCGCGGTAAAGATCACCTGTCACTAAATCTTTCAGGAAGTAAAACAAACTGAATTATAATTATTATTTATTTATTTTTATTATTTTTAACCGGTGGAGGCGGCGTGATCACGGAGAATGAGACTGAGAGAAGCTGCCAGGGCTTGGAGGAGGATAAAGCTGAGTTTAGGCTGGAAACTAAAAGACTAGCTTGTCTTTTGGTTCAACTTGCCCGGTTTCTCTCCACTTCCTTTAGTTTCGCTCCATGGACAGATCAACAAACCTGGACATTGAGGAGCTAAAGGTACGTGATCCTCCGGGCGGGCGTCGGTCCTGTTTTCTCGCGCTCGCCTGCTCTCTTGCTCTCCTCTCATTTTTCCGCTGCCTCTTCCTCGCACCGCTAGAATAGTTGGTGGCCCCGTGGGACGGCGAGTGGGCATTTGGGGTGCAGCGTACCCGGGCGAAGGCGCCCCTCGGAGGGCCGAGGACATGGAGGGCGGCTTTCTGGGGCTCGGCTTGCACTCTCAGGCTGGGCTCCCTGCCTGCCTCCCGCTCCCGACAACAGTCGCCCGGTCCTCCTCCTGGTGAGTTGCAGCAGCACTCTGGGTGCAAGACCGGGCGCCGAGTGCTCCTTAGCCTCGCCGGGGAAGCGGCGGCAGCAGCAGTCTGCCCGCTGTCGCCAGGCTGCCCGGCAAAGTTGCCCGAGCTGCGCCGCCACTTTGCCTCCTCTTCCCCGTCCGCCGGCCCGCCCGCCTGCCCGCCCGCCAGAGGACAGCCTGTTCCGCTCGGTGATGCCGGGTCGGTGGTATTAAATAGTGGTCGGTGGCCACGGCTTGTTTTCATTCCAACACTTATGAGACCCTTTTCTCCCACGACCGCTAAGGCGGTCTCAGCCACAGTTTCACTGCCCCGGGCGCGAACTCGTGTTCTGGGTGGGACTGGAGAGGTTCTCCGGCTGCCTCCCTACGCCAGCTCAACGACCGAGCCTGCCCCAGGCACCCTGCGCAGAGCGGGTCTGGGGAGTGGGGAGGAGGGGGGTGGCACCTGCGGAGGCTCCGGGAGGCTCCGGGTGTCCCTCCCCCTGTGTAGCTGAGCACTGTTCTGGCCCCAAGCCGCGCCCCCACCGACCCGCCGTTTAGCCGAGGACCCTCTCCGCACCTGCTCCTCCCTCCCGGATCCCCCGCTTGGCCGCGAGGGGATGGCTGGCAGGGGCATCCAGAGTGACAGTTTGCCCCTCTGCCTGTGGGCACCGATCCTGCAGTGCCGTTTTTAAAAAGACCAAAAAAAAAAAAAATCCTTAAAAATCAACAAACTACAAAATAATTTAAATGTCCCGCTCACAGTAAATGAAAAAGCGGGAAAGGGGGCGAAGCTGGGAGCATCTTTTCTTTTTATTCTCCACGCATTTTCTTCACTCGACTGTATTGCTTCAGAGGGTTATTTTATCTTATTTTTATTACTAGAGACTCATTTTCGTTGGACTCAGTTCAGGTGAGGACTTGTAGACACTCCTCCTACCGGCTGGGGAAACTTGAGTAGCAGAGGTTTGCTTGGAAATGTCACGGAAAATGGATTTGCCCTGTAAGAAGAGAGGGCTGGAGAAATCCCCTGTAGAGGGCGAAAGGCTGTCAGCAGCCAGCTGTCTGCCCTGGCCACAGAGCACATCCAGTCCAGAAGCCCAGTTCTCCCAGAATGTGGACCCCAGATCTCCTGGTGCTCCAAATTGCATAGAAGGAAAAGGAAGGAGGGGCAGAACTGTGGCTGCACTTTGTGGACTCTTCCCTGCCACAGATTGTGAATGAAGGCTGAGTGGGTCAGGGTGGTCAGAACTTAGACACCACTTCATTTAAGACTCTGGTTTTGTTGGGAAACAAACAAACAAACAAACAAACAAACAAAAACTGAAGTAGGGAGGAGGCATATTTGCTGCTCCAGTTAAAGTTGGGGAACAATAAGTTTCTGGGGTAGGGCCAAGGTCACAGTCAGTAGACCTTCGACTGGAAGAAAGCTCTATTATTTCTGTGCTATACCAAGGCAGAATACATTGCCTTTGTGTTTGAAAAGATCCCTTGCAGCTTTTCCCAAGCATCCCAGTCTCTTGAGAGAGGGGGAGGCTTTATTTGAGATGCAAAAGAGAGCAGATGGACGTTTGTAATGTGTGTCTCATGCAGAGGCAGTCATCCAGATTTATTTTTTTGTTAGGTATTGGGTATGGCACAGAGGAAAGCTTTTTATGAGAAATGGGAGGGAAAATGGTTTGGGGTGATCATTTCCCTGATATCCCGTTAGTGTTTTACTAGCTTAGCTCCCCCCTTCCCCGAATCTTGGCACCACTAAATTGTTTTTTATCGGCAAAGGAGCAAACCTACTCTGGAAGCTTCTGTCTAGTTTAGTAGAAGATCCCACTTAACCTCAAAAACTACACATGAGCTCAGAGATTCTCACAGCCAGAACGTGATACACTTTGCAGCCAAGCAACATAGCGTAGGAAATGGAAGAGCTTGGGTGGGAGGAGGCATATTGGCAAAGACTGGGAAGAAATGAAGGAACGTTCAAGGCAAAGATCTGTTGAGGTTGTTGAACAATTATGTCAGGAACAAGCCACTGTTAGGAGTCAGAACTGGCAAAAGAGGAAATGTAGTCGAGCCTCATTGGAAAATGTTTGAGACCCCCAGTTTGGGTGTAAATTTGTGTTGTCAGGTTTGGCTATGCTTCTGGAACATGGAGGTTTTGAAACACATTCGGGAATATATACGCTTTCTAGAGATGGGTGTACTACGTGTCGAATAACTTGTCTGGATTCCCTCTTACCAGCAGAATCCATTGGCTTGGGTTTTCTAGAGAATTCCAGTTGAAGTTATTTTCTGGTGGCTTCTTACTGAAGGACACCCCCATGATGGTCAGTGGTCATAGGGGAGATAAAAGCTGGGGGTTCTTATTTTTTACATTTTTGCATGTTGACTTTCCTTACTGTGGTCCAAGGATGCTTATGTTAAGACACATCCATATAAAAACTTTACTTTCTGTGATGCTTTAAATAAATGAAAAGAAAAACAATGTTCACTGGGATTTGGTAAATAAATAATGTGCATAATATTATGAGAATACCATTTAGCTTAGTTTTAGATCATTAGTGCCATTATTAGGTGAAACTGCTTCCCTCAAGTTTTAGGAAAGGAAGATTTTGCTAATTTTTTAATCTTTTTTGTGGGAAACTATTTTCTCCTTATGAGATTTTAGCAAAGAATATATTTTTTTGCTATGCTGGATGTGTGGATGTTGATTTTTTTATATGCTGTTCAGTAAATAGTCTTTTGCAAGTTTTCAAACTAAAGATAAACGCCAATAATTAGGTATTATGCCATTGTTGTCATTATCATAAAACTAAAGATAATATGCACATTAAAATATTTACTGGTGGAAAACTAAAATATAGTTATATGTATAAAACTTGCTAATGAAGGTGAGGATGTTTCATCTTCTATTCGGCACACAAGGTCCTGATGAAACAGATCAGTGTTGAAAAGGTAGAGAGTTCTCATCCAAAGACTTTTGGTCTGTTCTTTTCCCTTTGATCTCTATCTGCTTCTCCAATAAATGTATACAGTTTAACTCTGGATTTTGCCCTGGTGTTGTTTTAAAGAAGAAACAACATCAAACAACCCAAAATATGGGTTACTGATTTGGAAATGTGGGTGTTAATGAATACTGATATTTGAGAAACCACCCTCTATTCTGGAATATCTCTGAGTTAGAGAGAACTTTTCGTAATTGATATTAAGATAGTAGCTTTCCCTTTTATGTTAGCTCTGGGGATGCCCTCTTTTAGACAACATATCTTATGCACTAGTAACTTTTGGAGCTGACACTTATAAATTTGCTTTTTGTAATATTTATAAGAAATATTAGGTTGAATAAATGGCTATGTTTAAGTAATACATAAGACTTTGGTGATTCTTTTACTCAGCTTTTGAAAAAGGAGTTTCAAGAAATTATGTTTTCAGATGCTAAGCATGTATTTGTAGATAATTGTAATTTGCTTTGAGATCAAAAACATAAAACACATCAGGAGTACAGTATAATTTTTGCAGTCTTATTTGATCCCAGCTTTAATTTATTTATATGTTAGGACTGTTCCTTTAATGGGATGACTGGCTAGAAGTTAAAATGAAATTTTTCCATTGCTTGCAGAATACAAACAGTATGCTTCCGGAATATTTTCTTAGTTATCATTTTATAAGGTGCAAAAATTGTAAACTGCATAGTTAATCTTGAGATGCATAAAACAACTTTTTAATAAATATAATTGTACTTGTTTGAGTTAATTAAATGTGGTCCAGTCACTGTTACTTAATTTTATCTCCTTAATTTAAATAAAATTTCATTTACCAAGAACTTAAAACTTGCCCTAGACAGGCCAGGGAAAGCTTCCCTGAATAATACAGTTAGGTCATTAAGAAAGTATTGCATGGGTGAGAAATGATAGTCTAGCAAAAAAGAGAAATGCAGAAGTGTTTAAACAAGTGGTTGGTATAAATATGCTGAGGTCTTAAACCAAGTCTCATAGTACATTAGTCTACAGTTTCAATCAAATAAGAGAGTTGGCACTTAGAAGAATTCTAAAAATGTATTTTTTTGTTTCATCAATAAGACACTCAGCTCAGGAAAGTCAGGGTTGCTGCAGTGTAGGAGGCTTTGTGATGGAGTATAAGTAGGTGTTTTTTCCTTTTTTTTTAATGTTAGTCATTCCATAGTGAAAAATAGTACTCTCTAACAAATGTCATATTTTTAGCAACTTGCTTTATATATTCGTTTCTTGGCTTAGAATTAGGAAACATTTGTGAATACTGAATTATTTGACCTCTTTCACATCTAAAGCTGTTACAATTTTCTCCATCCAGGGCTAGTTCCATTTCTCTTTTGATAAGAGAAAGCAATCATGAAGATTCAGAAACAGTTAATCTTGATTTCCTTATATTCAGAGTATGGACTTGTTTCATTGAAGTTGAAATAAACTTCAAGTAACAGTAGTGAAACATTCTTTTTCTATACAGTCAGGAGGGATGAGGGAACATTTTTGATGTGAGTGGAAAGAGAATTAAGAAAAATAAACAATTTTGTTTAAAATTTGAGGGGAGTTGTGTAAATGACTATTTCTGAAATCTTCAGGGGCCTGCTGTCATCACTCGGCATATATTCCAAGTCTTCATACTGGCTATTACAGCTTTGCTGATCTTCAGACTTTACCAATTGAGAATACATCAAATTTTGAAGGTCCAGGAAAAAAAGAATATTTTAGGATTTATGGACACAAAATCATAGCTACACAAGATGGCTTAATGTTGTAAGACAATAAATCAGCATGTGTCTTTTGGGGGCATTCCTTTTATGTAATATTTAGTGAGGTGTTTCTCATCCTGTATTGGAATTTCAGCTAAAATACAACTTGGCAGAGATTACAACTTTAAGTTAGTAAGGAAAATGACCATGTACTTCTGTTCAAATGTGAAATGTTTGAGGATATGCATTTAAATAGGTAAATGATTAAATGTTAATGTGTCAAAATAAAAGTTTACAAGTCATTGAGAATTTTGCTTGATTTGTTGAGAATTTCTGATAAAATTCTTAGCTTCTAAATCTCTATATGACTAAAAGTGAGCTATCTCATTTTATATAAATGTAGATTTTAATATACTAACATCTACATTTTTATTTTATTCCAAGTCTCTTCTTTTTCTTCACAAATTTACAGAAACATGCGGTGATCTTATCATCCTTAATGAAACTTACTAGAGACTTCTAGGCCAACCCCAGAATGAGCAAATTAAAGGATTACCATTCCTCTAAGAGAATCTCAGACTCACATCCTAACAATTAAAAATTGTGCCAAATGCCTTGAGAGTTTTCTTGACACTCCTAAACAATATTTTTATAGATTCACTCTGAAAAATACTGTAAGCCCTCATCAGATTTTAGAACATTTATACTGCTCTGTTGGTATTAAATAGGTTATCTAGAGTGTTCTACACCAACTTGACATCAGAGACCTTTAAAAATAAAGGATTTTATTATCCAGTCAGGAAGGCTTTAATTGCCGTATCAGTGTCCATCTGTGAAATGAGAGCTAAAACTTCAGCCTTAGATATTAATTAAAGAAATCACCCTACACCAAAATGGAGTTTACCAGTAGGTAGAAGTCAGAGGCACCCCAAAGTACTTAAAACTCTTACTCCAAAATTGTAGACTAATGTACTATGAGACTTGGTTTAAGACCTCTGCCAGCTGAGAGCCTTTAAAGTTGTTGATTTGCGTGGTGGAAATGGCACTCATCTGGTTGAAGTAGGACTTAGAAGTCCTTGTTCAAACCCTGGCTTGGCCGTCAACCCGAGTTTGTGTCACAATCCTTCTTCCCTTTAAGCTTCTCAGGTGATGGTGGTGTTGCAAGGTGGAAACTGGATCTCCTTAGTAGTTTTTGCTGTAGTCATTTTTAGCCACAGCTGAAAGATTTGTTCAAACAACATCTTTATAATATCTAATACCAATAAAAGGGGAGCAGCTCTGGTTCAAGAGAGATTGGGGGCTCTCTGCAAGTCTTGGCCCCTGCCATTGATCCCAGGACGCTGATCCCGGAATTGTAAGACTGGGGAACACAGGGTAAAAACCTCAGGACCTCTGAGGATCTCTGTCTTGCCGGTCTCAGAGTCTAGAGCTCTGAGTACTTGTTTCAGAATGCCATTTTTGTGCCCTCCTGGAAGAAAATCATTTTAAATTTGGTAAATAAAGTTAATATAGCTCTTTTTATTTTCCAAATACTTCCTTGTTTGAATGTCATTATAAGTTTGTCTGCTGAGTATTGTATTCTTATTTTATAGATGCCAAAATGGAGACAGAAAAATCAAGTGAAATGTCGAGGATTACATGATTAATAAATAATGGAAGAAGAGCTTAAATCTATGCCCTGCATTTCTAAATCCTATGCGCTTTTATATAGGCCACAATACCAGGAAGTTCATAGAACTTCTGATTGTAGAAATTTCTCACTGAATTTCTTTAATATTCTTGTTGCAAATAAAATTGATAGTATTTTACCTATAGTCATAGTATATACTCCTGTTACAGAACAATTGTTCACAGGCCATATTTATTTTTACTCCTTTGCTTATTCCTAATCAGTTACTTTGGGCCAGATTACTGATGGTTGGTGTTTGTGAATAAAACCTGTAAGAGAATGATAGATAAATCATAGACTGAGACCACTGGATAAGAGTTTCATAGCCTTGTGCCAATCTTTTAAAATAAACACTCTATATTTTGTCCAAGTCCACTAGTCTTCTTCATTATTCTGCCTCTCAGGTCATTGCAAATAATGTTCATTTTGTCAGGACTGTACATTGGATTTAACCTCTAGTGTTGCTTTGGCATTCCAGCTTGATGTACATTTACTATTAATCATAAAACTTAAAAATCAATCTGAGTGATTATAGTGACCCTAAAATTATTAAGTCCTTAGATGTTATGGTATCCCAGAAATCTGGAAATAAGTATCAGGTGATTTAATCCATAATAAAGTTCTTAATGGCAATCTTTCCGATTTAAAGAAATTAAGTGTTATTGCAGTGTAAAATTGGCTTTGAATCTTGATATACTTTTTTCATATCGTTTTTCCAAATTATATTTATACCAGGAATCACAAATGAAGATATACAGATAACTCAATATAATTTTGGAAGGACATTTCTTTTATATTCATAGGAATGAATAATACCTTTTTTTGAGAAATGCTTTACCAAACCTTGGCAAGTCAACATTTAAGAGTCTGACTAGAGGGGGGGGCGCCTGGGTGGCTCATTTGGTTGGGCGACTGCCTTCGGCTCAGGTCATGATCCCAGAGTCCCAGGATCGAGTCCCACATCGGGCTCCCTGCTCGGCGGGGAGTCTGCTTCTCCCTCTAACCTTACCCCCTCTTGTGCTCTCTCTCTCACTGTCTCTCTCTCTCTCAAATAAATAAATAAAATCTTTAAAAAAAAAAAGAGTCTGACTAGAGGGGATGATTTATCTGATAACACATATTTTCTGCCTAAGAACCATCATTTTCTTAGATCTCCTCTCTTTCATCATCAGAACTACATTTTGTCATTCTTCTGGAGACCATTTTCTTCAAAGAAACCTAGTTTCTTTCATTCACCAGAGTAAGTGTTTAAGTAACATGGAGAAAAGGACACAACCAAGCTGACTTGAGCTTTGGCTTCTGCATGGGGGATCAGGCTGACTTACACGGCTGATGCCTTACACATTCACACCTTCTTTGTCGGTGTCTCAGCTGAATTATTAATGGCCGTAAGTGGCAAACATTCTGGGCTACTCCTAAATAGTTAAAAATGCAAACCTTAAATCTCTGAGAGCCAAGAGCTTACTTGGCTCAGTTAGTAACGCACACATTATCAATATTGTTTCTGAGCCCAATTACTATACAAAACTTTCATTTGTAAATATGAGTATCAATATCAATAAACTTCTTTTCATATTGGTTTTCAAATTTCCATCTTTCTTTAGAATGGCTGGAAAAATAAATATTATCTACATGAGATAAAAGAGCCTTTGATTCTTTCTTGGGTAGAAATAACCAATTCGGCTGCCATGAGCAAGAGCATATTTGTGAAACATGATATAATAAGTCAATGTCATGAATGGGAAAATACTGTTATCATTGTGATTCCACAAGTCTGTATCTACCTATATGTATTTATAACCACTAACTCCTTATGAAAATACTTAAGAAGAGTGAAGGGGAAAAAAAGATTTTATTTATTTGACAGAGAGAGACACAGCGAGAGAGGGAACACAAGCAGGGAGAGTGGGAGAGGGAGAAGCAGGCTTCCCACGGAGCAGGGAGCCCGACGCGGGGCTCTATCCCAGGACCCTGGGATCATGACCTGAGCCGAAGGCAGACGCTTAACGACTGAGCCACCCAGGCGCCCCACAACTTGATTATTTTAAACTTTGCTCACACAACTTTGATAAAACTAAAATCTAAATTTAAAAAGAAAATAAATCTCAATTTAAAAAGAAAACAAAACAAACAAACAAAAAAAAAAAACAAAAACAAAAAAGAATGAATCCAAGTAAACCCACAAATAAACAATAAATATTATGCTCCCATTCCAAAAGAACATTTGATTTAAATGATATTCTGTCCTTCTCTTTAAATAATCCAGTATCGAAATGTTACATTATAAGACCCATGACTCACCATGATATTGGTAGATATAAACATTATAGTTCTTTACTATATACATTATTGAATTCTTGGCAAGAATGATACTTTTTAATATTTTCAATGTAAATGCCCTGTAAGAACTTTCGCCTATTTGATTTTCACTCCCAGAATCTTTTAATAGCTCCTTTGTGTATACCTTCGCCAAAGTTTCTGTTGCCCGAGATTTTGTCCCATAGTATGTTTTGATTCTCTCTTTCTGCGTAGTTCCTAGATAGTCTCATTTACTCCTAGCTTCTGTCTTGTACTTACAAGATGATGGTGCATGATAATGCACATACACCTTGCAGCTCTCACTTAAGCCACATCCCCGAGTTTTCACAATCTATCTGAAATCTTTACCTAGATGTTTTGTAGTCACTTAAATCTAACAGAACTTATTCTCTGTTTAGCGTGTCACCATTCACTTAGGCATGCCAGCTAGAGTTCTCAGGATCCTATCCTACTTCTCGCATTGATTCATCCCACTTACCTACTTGGTTATCAAGCCCATCATATCACACAGTCCCAAGTCCTCACCTCCATTCCTTTTGTTAAGCCCAAGATCAAGGTCTCATCTCTGATCTGAATTTTTGCCAAATGTTCTCTGTCTTATTCCACATATACGCATGTATTTCTTGCAGTGGTGCTGGCCATACTGCTGTGAATCCTAATGTGATGTTGCAATTGTGGCCACAGGGCTGGGGGGTGAGGTTGGAATCACTGTAAAGAGATTTATATATTCTCTTTCTTAGTAAGTCATCTCAGAGTAAGTTGGGAAATACTGGAAACTGGGGCACCAAGCCTGGGCCTGATGCTGGGCGGAGAGGGATTTAGAGATTTCTAGAACTGCCTAAGGTTACCCTCAAAAATAAAGAAAAGATGGTTTCTAGAAGCCAGACCTGATAGTATCCAGTGATTAACTATGACTAAAATGTTCAGGTTGGGGCGAAAGGAAACCACAGACTATTTGGAGATAATAATGATAAATTTTGCTTTTTTTCTTCTATGAAACTGTGGCATAAACTGCCCCAGAACCATGAACTATGTTTCACAATTTCCTTAGCTGATTTTTTTGTGTTTTTGACAGTTTGATCAGATTTTTTATAGGCAGATATATCATCTGCCTCTGGGGATTTGACGGCTCTGTCTCCATGGGGTGGCCCAAGGAGTAAGCCACCTAACTAGATAGAGAGAAGACCCAAAGTAATCTCAGTAGAGTTGAGCCAATGTGTATTTTGAAATGCACATTATAGCTAATGAATTTGGTTTGTTAGTGACCTGTAAATCTCAAGCTGTTGGATAGATGGGTTTGTAATTATTTTATCCTTGTTATGCTTAGTCTTTCAGTAAAGGTTACTTAATCATGATAGATGTGTTTTAGCTGTTATATGGGCTTATAACATGGGCTAATGAGAGTAACGTAATATAGAAATGCATAGATCAAAGTAGGAATGGGGGACCAAAATCTAACTGACCATGGCTGATAACAATGGCCAGTGGGGGACCTCCTAAGAAAATGTGATTTGTAAGAATAAGGGATTCTAGGAAGTGAGATATGTTCATGCTTCTTCAAAGGGAAATTCTTCCCTATTAGGGAACCAGCCAGCTTTGTGTCACCATCTAACTGGTCTACCTCTGCCCAACATATTTGATGAGCAATCCACATTCTATATTTTCAGATTTCCCTTTTAGAATAAAATAATATTTGGTCCCTCACCTGCTTAAAAATCTTTGTTGATCCCCTGTTACTTATTTTATAATCTGTACTCCACAATATGATAAAACATGATATAGAGTTTGCTCATTTTCAGGCCACGTATGACCGTTTTCTTACTTACCTTCCAACACACACACACACACGCACACGCGTTCTACCATAACTTTCCTGAATAACTCACTTCTCCTTGATCATGCCAGTTTCTTTTGCAATCCTTTGTAATATTTCATATGCACTTGTCTAGAATACATCTCTGCTTCCTTCATGAGAGAACTCCCACTTGTTGACTAGTACCTAGTCCCAGGAAGAGATGGTTGTTTCGTCCTTTGTGTTCCTACACACTTTGTACATTTAACTCCACTATACATTCTTAACTAATTGTATATGGTAGAGAAAATGGTCTGTATAATATCAGTCTTTTGAGACTTGGCAAAAATTATTTAAGTGCTAGTATAAAGCCAATATTCATGTTCAGAGTTTCCTTGGAACGAAGGTATTTTTTTCATTTTTTAGAGATCAAGTCTTATTAGATTGTTTATTATTAATATTGTTTTTATATTCCATACTCTTTCTATTTTGTTTGTTTAAGCGATAAATTATGAAACAGGTATGTTAAAATTTTCTGTTATGATGGTGTTCTAACAGATCTCTCAAATTTTGCCTTACATATTTGAGACTATGTTATCAGATATATTTAAGTTTAAATTGTTATATTTTCCTGGTGAGTTGAGACCTTTATTATTTTGTAATGACCTCTTTATCTCTGGTAATGATTTCTGCCTTAAATTTATTTTTTTCTGATTTTAATGTAGCTACACCAGCTTTAACTAGTACCTACACTGTACTGTTACCCCTATTATTACCATAATATTGGTTAGTGTTTCTGATATCCTTTTGTTTTCTACCCCTTTGTATACTTAAGTTGTATGTTTATCTCTTGCAAACAGCACATATCTAGATTTTAGAAATCCATCTGGATAATGTTTTGCCTCTTATTTACTACATTTAACTTATTTATATTTAATTTAATAATTTCATCCCAGAAATCACTTTCCTTTTGTCTGAAGTACACTTGGTGATGATGCAAACTCAATTTTTTTGTGGCCTGAAAAGATCTTTTTTTCACCCTCATGTTTGAAATATTTTTTATGGCTTACAACTCTAGATAAATAGGGATTTCCTCCTAGTATATTGTAGATATTATTTCACTGTCTTCTTGCTTCCACTGATGTCAGTGAGAGATCAAATCTTAGTCCAAATATCATTTAATAGATGTAGTATTTTTCTCTTTAGCTACTTTGAAGAGCTTCTTTTTATCTATTATGTTCTTTACTTTTATGTCTGCTTGTGATTTTCTTTTTCTTTATCCAGCTTGGTATTTATAAGTTTCCTGATTCCTTGTGAAAGGAGAAAAATGGACTCAGTTAATAATGGGAGTTTATCCAAGAAATACCATGTTATCTCTTTTAAGATGCTTTCTCCTAGTAACTGCACCCATGGTGATCATGCTGTACCTTTTTTGATCCTATTTTTATCTATGTATATATTCTGCACTGATTCTATGCTATGTGGATAAACATATAAGCATAAACACTAGGGATTGTAGATTGTGTTTTATATTTTCCATCCTAATGTTAATCTACTTTACCTCTGATACATGTTAGATATTTATTACATCCTTGTTGATATATATTCGGCAATATTTTGTGGCTGACCAGAATTTTTTACATTGGGGGAAATAACGTTCTCTTTTTCAGTCCACTTTTCTTTCTTTCTTTCTTTCTTTCTTTCTTTCTTTCTTTCTCTCTCTCTCTCCCTCTCTCTCTCTCTTTCTTTCTTTCTTCGGCTACTTGGTCCAACAATGAATAAAAACTTGAGTTAGGTGATGAAGTACTACTTAGTTTCTGTGACTAATGATCATCCACATATTCCTGGGCGCTTTTTTTTTTTTAATTGAGGTATAACTGTCATACAGCATTATATTGGTTTTAGGCATACAACATAATGATTTGATATTTGATCACTATAATAAATCTAGTTAACATCTGTCACCATACATATTTACAGAATTTTTGTGTGTGTGATGAGACACTTTTAAAATTTATTCTCTTAGCAACTTTCTCATAAACCTTACAGTATTATTAATTATAGTTGCCATGCTGTACATTACATCTCTAGGACTCATTTATTTTATAAATGGAAGTTTGTACCTTTGACTCCCTTAATCCATTTCTCCTACCTCTTGGCAACCCTCCACCTCTGGCAACCACCAATCTCTTCTCTGTATCTCTGAGATTATGGTATTTTGTTTATTTGCGGGGGGGGCGCTTTTTATAGGTTTATCACTACTCTGTGGTGGTAACACAAGAAGTCATCTTCGGGGCAGGTGGAGAAATCTTTCCACTGGATTTTTGGGGCAACTTTTATCATGATACACACCAAAACCTTGCAGAAGCTATATTTTTGTAGCTGAGATCTTACTGCAGTCTTCCCAACATGTAGTTGATTCTGAGTTTTCTATTCTCTATAATGCTTAGCCTCGGGAGAAATTTTTTTCTCCAGTTTCTGTATCTTTGGTGTCTAGTTCCAGGTTCTAGTATTGGTAATCCTGGTTCAGCTCAATTTCAGATTAGCAACACACTAGGAGATTTTTAGGCATGATAAAATATGCTCTAAGTTTTGGTGAGATAAAAAGCTATCTATGTGGTATGATTTAAGATTCTCTAATCTCCCTATGTGTTGGGGAAAAAAAAATGTTTCGCATATTGTCTAAAATTTTTATCATTTAAATCATGCCTTTGGATTCAGAGACTGATTCTCAAACTATACTCTCATGAAACCCTACTTATCTGCAGCTAAAATTGAATGTCGGTAATTATCAATTTTATATTTTTTCCTTAATTGTTTTAAATTTTTGTTGAATACTGCCTCTTGGTGATAGAATTTCATACCAGGTTACCAGATTTTTTTTTTTAAAGACTTTATTTGTTTGACAGAGAGAGAGAGAGAGAGCAAATGCGAGCGCAAAAGCAGGGGGAGCGGCAGGCCAAGGGAGAGGGAGAAGCAGGCTCCCTGCTGAGACCAACAAGGGGCTCAATCCCAGGACCCCAGGATCATGACCTGAACCATAGGCAGATGCGTAACTGACTGAGCCACTCTGGTGCCAACCCCTCCAGATTTCTTTTTCTGTTAGTAATACACATGTATACACACACATAGTTTTTTATATAAGCTTGATAAATCGGAGTTTTGGAATCTGTAAGGAGCATCATGACTTTAGGACTTTGACTAACCAAGCAACTTTGGTTGTGTCTATATATATCACATATATTATCTATGATATATATATATATGTAATATATGTGTGTATATATATAAATATATGTATGTGTATATATATATATATATATATATATATATAAACAAACAAAAAGTGCACTTGCAGAAATATTTATGTCAAATATAAAATGAAGGTGCTAAAATAAATACCAGCAAAAAAATCCTTCTAATTCTGTGATAGACAACACTGGTGAAAGCTAATGCCTTAAATCACTTGTGAGCATTAATCTCTCAGCACAAACTTCTTTATCAGATCTGTTAGCTAAGTAGGTCCCACAGGGCTTTTGTTCAGAGGACAGAATCGAGTCCCTTCCAGAAAAGGAAGCAGTTCCTCCCAGTTATTCCCCACCATATTATCATGTTTCATTTTCTTACAGTGACACATTCACATTTCAAAATAAGCTTTAAAAAAGATGTTTTTGTTTATTTTTTCTCCATGTAAAGTTTAAGCTCCGTGAGGGCAGTCATCTTGCCTGATCGCTATATTCCAATATCTGACATGCAGTCAACACCTAGAAATTGTAGTAAGTGGATGATTGAGTGAACGAGAAGACCTGTGTAGGGCAATCTGGCTTGAGGTCCCACATAAAGAGAGAACAGGAGAGGACATCCTAACTATAACGTAGAGAAAGGAATGGGGAAGATAAAAGGGGAAGCCGGAAAGGGGTGAAGTGACCTAATTTATATCATCTATGATTATCCTTGTGCCAGACCTATATCGTTATAGGAGGAACTATAATAAGCTGTCTGTCCTGTATCTCTTGAGATGGTGGTACTGCCGTTAAAGATGAATTTCTGCTTTCCCTTCTCAAGTCTGGCTATTTAAGTATAACTAACTAGGGCGTGGTGAGACATCTGACCCAAGCTAGGACAATTAGATTCTTTTGCCCTGATATATGGATAAAATAACCTGATTTCAACCTTAATAGATCAATATCCATTTTTAGATCAAATATTTTGTATAAAGTCTCCTTAAAGATTATCTTATTAATCTAACTTCCTTGCAAATAAGTTTTACAAATCCCCCTTTAGAATTCTCTCACAAGTCTTTTATAATATAACCTACTTGCACATAATTTTGAAAATACCATGACCTAACTACAATACAAAGGAGAAATAAAGGAAAATAAGAGGAAAACATTTCATGATGAGATTCTATTTATTTCAAAATGTAAATGCTAGGATAGTGTGAATGCACAAGCTGCAACTGAAGATTGACAGGGATGTGTTAGGTATGTCATTCAAATTCCATAAGTGGTTTTCCTGGTGGTGACATGATATTTTTTGAAGTGGTGAGCATCTCTTAGTAAATTCTGAACAATATAAAATACAGCATTTCTTTCCATTTGCATGGATGTTGTATTCCTGGACAACTTACTAATTGTGCAAAATTGTATTAACTTTTGAAAAAAAGTGTAAAGAGTAAAGTGAACTTGGGTTCCAGGTGGAGTGGGGCACAACTGTCCCACACATTTCTGAGATTTTAGGATCCCCCAAGTCATTATGACAACCAAAGATGTCTTAACAAATTTCAAATACTCATTCTAGGGGGTAGTGTTGCCCCTGTTGGAATTTTTGGATTCCCTTATGATAAAGTAGACCTATTTTTTAGTGTTGCTACAATTTTAAAAGATTGGAAATTAAGCTTTTAGTCTACCAAATGCAGTACACAGCTGTGGACTCCTACTGCTGAGAAAGGATGAAGTTGAACAGACAGGAAAGAGTTCTCTTCCTCCCAGAATGCTATAATATTCCCCTGAAAGTAAATTTTGCTTCTTTTTCCTCTTCAGTCTTCCCCTCCTCAGACATACATAACTTAGTTTGATTTCTCTCATTTGCAATTACAGTAATCTGTTTTAATACTGTTCTTCTCTTCAAATCCAGAGGAACTTTGGGTTTTTTCATATTGAGCTCTCCTTGGAACAAAATGATTTCGAGGTACTATAATTTATGTAACTTTCTAAAAGCTTACACTCTTAGGGGCTCCTGGGTGGTTCAGTCGGTTAAGCACCTGACTCTTGATTTCGGAGGTCATGATCTCAGTGTCCTGGGATCTAGCCCCACACTGGGGTCTGCACTCAGGGCAGAGTCTGCTTGGGATTCTCTCTCTCCCTCTACCCCTTCCCCCGCTTGTGCTCTCTCTCTCTCTCTCTCTCTAAAATAAATAGATAAAATCTTTTAAAAAATAAAAATAAAATAAAAGTTCACACTCTTGTTGAGACTAAATAGTTTAGAAACGGGATGCCTAGGACCTGACTTGTCTCTGATTATAACTGTTTCTATATTTCTTTTTACAACTATTGTCAAATTATTTTTATATTTAAAAAAAAAATCTTGTTTTATCCCAGACATCTAGAAAAGTAAGTAATACATTGTAGGTACTTAATGAGTATTTGTTAAATTAATTAACCTTTGAATAAAAGTTTTTTTCTAGTGCTGATCTTACTGCTTTCCCCCCTCCAAATTCATTATGGAGTATGTGATTAGAAATGATCCATAAGCTCAGGACAGATTTCACTGTAGTTAAAGCACCTGTTTCATTCAGAATTCATATAGATCTTGTACAAGAGTACTCAAAACATAGTTACAGAGCAGAGTTTGTGTATAAAAGATCTTACTTTCCTAATCATGGATAATAGTCAGCACTCAGGTAAATATGTCATCTACTCAGGCTCCTGAGACACTCACAGTATTGTGTAATAGAATTATTGGGATACGCAAAGTGTCACATTGCATATTGGGGTAAAATTCCCCTCACTGCCTGGCAATCAAAAAAGGCAGAACATGTCTTTCTCAAGTGACCATTCTATTGAATTTGGTATTCTATTTTGACCCGTGAGTAATAGGAAATAAATGATAGTATATGAATGTAGAACCTGCAGTTGAAGCCTTGCACCTCATCACTAGTGTTTACGGATTACATTGGCTCAGCAATGTATTTTAACTCAGCACAGACAAGTCAAGATTGTTAATTTGTATTTTGCCCAAATCACACACTTAAATGTCTGTGTAAACTATATCAAAACAAATCTGCTTTGGAGAAACACAAGAGATAGTTTTAAGAGAAATACTAATTTAAGAAATTTGTATTATGACAGTAACCCATACATGTAATCTCTGGGAGTTAAAGCCATAGAATATTAAACTCTGAAAAAAATGAATTTAAATAATAACAAACAAATATATTAGGATAGCCACCCACTTAGTTAAGTATCTTGTACAAGAGTACTTAAAACATAGTTACAGAGCAGAGTTTGTGTATAAAAGATCTTACTTTCCTAATCATGGAAACCTTGGAGTACCCTGAATTGCAGCCTGCTCACTGAAGGAGAAAACCAATGTACTCTAACAGTCTCCAAGAAGCCAGTTTTAGCACATGCTCTCTCTCTGCTCAGCTTTGGAACCACATAGACAGGGATTCACTTCCACCTCTACTTGTGAGCTGTGTGAACTTGGCCAAGCTCTTTAACTTTACTAAATGCCAATTTCCTAAAATAGTAAAATCGGATTAATCACTGTACCTAACCCATACAGGTTGTGAGATTATAAGGAGATAGTGACGTGGATACAGTCACCAATGCTTGACCCCTAGATATTTATGTACCAGTTGTTATTTCATTGTAATTGTTAATATGATGTTCATGACTGCCGGCGAGAATGAGTGAACCCTGATTGGGAGGTAAAAAGCTGAGTATGGTCCCCAGTGTAGGGTGGCAGGGTCACCCTGGGGAGAGAAACTGATGAGCTAGCTGTATGGGACAGTATTGACAGATGGTCACATAAAAATCTATCCTCAGATGAGACTTAAGTGTTGGTTTTTGCATGGCTCTATGGTAGAACTAAATGTAAGTGCTTGAGTTTAATAATATCGAAAGCCCTCCAAAGGTTCTTAACTGCCTAAAGGCAGCTTTTAATTTTAAACACTGAGAAAAGTCAATCAGCCTACACCTAAAAATATGCATTAGGATGTGTTTTGCATGCATTAAAACCTAATTTCACATCTCACCAAGTTTAACTACTTTTTTGCTCAACTAGTCTTAGAGTCTGGGTATTTTATTTATTTATAATAGATCACATAGGTTGTTTAAACTTACACAGGCCTGCATTAAATAACTATTCTCCTTATTTGTACACATGCCTTTAGCAATGTTGTTTCCTTGAGATATTTAAAATATAAAGGCTTTCATCAGAAACTTAAGGAAAGTTGTAAGCTATAAATAAATTATCTCTCAGCCCATTGGGGAAAGCAAAATCTAATAGAATGGAAAAACAAAATTTTATTAAAATATATTCATATTACATAATAAATGGTCTATATTTTACATAGAATTTATTGCATGTATGTTTACCGATGTAAAATTAAAATGACATTTTTATTTGTTTTGATTTCAGCTTGCAGAGCCCTTGTTTTGTAAACCTTGTTGCTATTGCTTAGTTTTGCTTGAAGACTTTTTATAGGAGAATTTCATCCTTTAATTTGTATAAGTAGACAGGCTAGTTTGGGTATGCAGATATTTCAAAAATGATAAGTGGAAAATGAATGCCTCTAAATCAGGAAAAAAGAGGAGGCATTGCTGGTGATGTTCTTCTGCAGATTTTTCAGTGTGGGGTTCAGGTAAATGGGGACAAGAAGCTTGATTATATAGCTCTGCCTGCCTGGGTTGGTGTAATTTGTTATCACCGAGAGTCCAGCCCACTGGGGATGGGACTCAAGCTGAAGCTGCCACTGAAATTGCCAAGAAGTTCGTTCAGTGAGTTCAATTCTTAGCCCTACTTTGTGGGGTTAACATTAGCTGTTATAAAAGTCACTTTTTTTGATCCAACCAATTTTGGAGAGCAACATAAGCACACAAGCAGGACATAATGCCTGAAAGATAGACTCTACTGGTCCTCCCAAAAGATTGTCTTCAGTGGGATAGTAGGATTCTTACCCTTTGATCTTCCCTCCTGGCCAAAAATCTTTCCACAACTTTCTTGTAGCTTTCTTGGCATAAAAGGATACAGTTCAAGCAAAGGTAAATGGTATTCTCTCCCAATCCTAGTATTCTATCTGTTGGTAACTCTTTCTACTACAGCTGCACTATTATAACCATATTTTATCCCTTTATGTCTTTGAAATACTTGACAATTCCAGGAATCTAAAGTAACGAGAAGTTTTCTATATTTTCTTTAATAGTGATATTCCTGTACCCCTTTGGGAAGTTTTCTGGGAATTCTGTATATTTTTACGGAACTTTTACAAGGTCCTTCTTTTTTTTTTTTTTTTTGGAATAAAATAGTACATAGAAATTTCCTTTTTCTTGAAATGGGAAATGCCTTTGCTTTCAACCTTATCCCCTGGGAATGAAATTGCTGGCTCTGGGCAGACACTAGTAGTAATGGATGTCAGAGTAGATGGGGCCATACATGAGACGTTCTGGATGCTGCTGTGCTACATTAGGTCTCTTTTTTCCTAAGCTACACAAGGAGATTAAAGGTGTGCTGTTGATGAGGGCAGGCTCAGGCCAGGGGCCAGCATGCACTTGCAATAGTCAAACATAATGAAGGAAAAATGGCATTCTTGAAAACACATTTTGAGATCTTCTTTTCTTTCTTTCTTTCTTTCTTTCTTTCTTTCTTTCTTTCTTTCTTT